>NC_034185.2:10607380-10717380 GCF_002021735.2 Oncorhynchus kisutch | reverse complement strand
AAGTAGTCTACAGTGCTACTGCCAAGAGATGAGCTATAGGTGTACCTACCATAGGAGTCCCCTCGAAGCCTACCGTTGACTATGTACATACCCAGCGTGCGACAGAGCTGCAGGAGTTGTGACCCGTTTTTGTTGGTTATGTTGTCATAGTTGTGCCTAGGGGGGCATATGTGGGAGGGAATGCTGTCACCTCCAGGCAGGTGTTTGTCTCTCTCTCTCTCTGTCTCTCTCTCTCTCTCTCTCTCTGTCTCTCTCGGTCTCTCGGTCTCTCTCGGTCTCTCGGTCTCTCTCTCTCTCTCTCTCTCTCTCGGTCTCTCTCGGTCTCTCTCGGTCTCTCTCTCTCTCTCTCTCTCTCTCTCTCTCTCTCTCTCTCTCTCTCTCTCTCTCTCTCTCTCTCTCTCTCTCTCTCTCTCTCTCTCTCTCTCTCTCTCTGAAGGTGTTCATTCAAATTCAATACAAAGTTTCCACTCTTTTGTACATTCTCCAAGAACATACTAAATATAGGCTACTTTAAACTCCCTCGATCTCTCAGGATTTAGAAATGGAAAGATATAATAATTGGCAACTTCACGGACAAACTATTTCACCAATTATAATGTTCCTGACTATAGTCAGTACAATGCAGAGACAATGTCAGTTAAATTGTTGTTTCAAATAATAATGTCTGGCGGCTCAAAACTACCCAACCCATGGTGTCAAATACAAGTCATGAGTCATTGAGAGATTCTCAATTGGGCAAAAGTCTGTCCTCTCGACTCCTCCTTCCTCCACGCCTCCATGACCCAGAAACCGATATGTGGTTGCTGTAGGAGAGTGTAAATTCATTAATAGGTGAATGGAGGAGTTTCCTTCTCACCTCGATGGCTTCCTCTAGCGGAGGAAGGTTTATCCTACAGCAGAAGAGTTTTGAAGTACGCCAGACGCTAGAGGAAAAACAGGCACACATTACAAAACAATACACTACTCATCCTTTTAGCAATAACATGTGAAGCACAGCTAGCTACATATCCTTTTACCACTTTACACATATATTTTGGGATGACACCTCTCTTAGCGTCATGATGACGCACTAGGGAAGAAGAGTCTTTTCATACAACCGCAAACTGTTCCCACGTTTCCTCTCCTAGCCTCCTCTCCTTAACTACCTTTGACCTTTTTCAAAAGGAGGATGGATGAGAGTACGCAAGGAATCGAGGAAATCCAATTAAGACTCCCCTGGACTTTTCATTGAAGCTTCACATTTCCCAGCTCTCCAAAAGTATCTACAGTATTTCTGTCCCCCCCCCATGCCAACCCTGATCAAAACAATGTTCTTTGTTTTTATTTATCCAACTGTCACGCCCTGGTCTTAGTATTTTGTGTTTTCTTTATTATTTTGGTCAGGCCAGGGTGTGACATGGGTTATTTATGTGGTGTGTTTTGTCTTGGGGTTTTCGTAGGTATTGGGATTGTGGCTTAGTGGGGTGTTCTAGCATAGTCTATGGCTGTCTGGAGTGGTTCTCAATCAGAGGCAGGTGTTTATCGTTGTCTCTGATTGGGAACCATATTTAGGCAGCCATATTCTTTCAGTGTTTGGTGGGTGATTGTTCCTGTCTCTGTGTTTATTGTCACCAAATAGGCTGTATAGGTTTTCACGGTTCTTGTTTTTGTATTATCGTGTTTATTAAACATGTATGAAAATTACCACGCTGCATTTTGGTCCGGCCCGCCTTCACCTAAAGAAAGCCGTTACACCTACATTACCCATGAGGCTTATCTCTGTCAATGCCACTGCACATTGAAACATGTTTTCTTTACTCTTGGATGGTGTTGCCTGACTGTAACCTGACTCATTATGTCTAGGCATCTAAGGCCTAGCTACATGGTCTGTAACCTGACTCATTATGTCTAGGGGTCTAAGGCCTAGCTACCTGGTCTGTAACCTGACTCATTATGTCTAGGGGTCTAAGGCCTAGCTACATGGTCTGTAACCTGACTCATTATGTCTAGGGGTCTAAGGCCTAGCTACCTGGTCTGTAACCTGACTCATTATGTCTAGGGGTCTAAGGCCTAGCTACATGGTCTGTAACCTGACTCATTATGTCTAGGGGTCTAAGGCCTAGCTACCTGGTCTGTAACCTGACTCATTATGTCTAGGGGTCTAAGGCCTAGCTACATGGTCTGTAACCTGACTCATTATGTCTAGGGGTCTAAGGCCTAGCTACCTGGTCTGTAACCTGACTCATTATGTCTAGGGGTCTAAGGCCTAGCTACACGGTCTGTAATCTGACTCATTATGTCTAGGGGTCTTAGGCCTAGCTACCTGGTCTGTAACCTGACTCATTATGTCTAGGGGTCTTAGGCCTAGCTACATGGTCTGTAACCTGACTCATTATGTCTAGGGGTCTTAGGCCTAGCTACCTGGTCTGTAACCTGACTCATTATGTCTAGGGGTCTAAGGCCTAGCTACCTGGTCTGGAAACTGATTTGATGTGTGCTGCTGAGGGGAGGACGGCTCATAATAGTGGCTGTAACGGAGCAAATGGAATGGCATGAATCCATATGTTTGATGTATTTGATACCCTTCCACTGACTCCAAGTCCAGCGATTACCACGAACCCATCCTCCCAAATAAAGGTGCCACCAACCTCCTGTGGTGTCTATTAATGTGAGAAATCAGCATTTGAGGACCGTGTTGGATGCACATGTGCCCAGGGAGACAGCAACCTTACCTTGGTCCAGGGAGACAGCAACCTTACCTTGGTCCAGGGAGACAGCAACCTTACCTTGGTCCAGGGAGAATGCAACCTTACCTTGGTCCACGGAGAAAGCAACCTTACCTTGGTCCAGGGAGACAGCAACCTTACCTTGGTCCAGGGAGAAAGCAACCTTACCTTGGTCCAGGGAGACAGCAACCTTACCTTGGTCCAGGGAGACAGCAACCTTACCTTGGTCCAGGGAGACAGCAAACTTACCTTGGTCCAGGGAGACAGCAACCTTACCTTGGTCCAGGGAGACAACAACCTTACCTTGGTCCAGGGAGACAGCAACCTTACGTTGGTCCAGGGAGACAGCAACCTTACCTTGGTCCAGGGCCAGTGCTGTCTCTTGTGACCTCGTGGTCGGCCAGTCCAGGTGAAAAATAAACACTATGCTACTACACTACTTATTACATAATAGTTGCACCTCCGTCACTCGGTCGTGTCATGTCATTGTTATGAAAGTCATTAAGACACCTACGCCATATTGGTGCACAACCATTGTGAATCAGGGCTAATGACTCTTTCCTCTAAATTACACTATAGTGGCCTGGACATATGATGACATTGCTAAAGTAGGCTAGTAATTAGTAGGAAACAACTTTGCCTGCATTATGATGTCGTCAAATTGACTTCAGAGAGATGGCACTGTTGTCATTAACTAGCAAAGTTCATCAAAAATAGCTAGCAATGCACGTTAGCTAGATAAAATGTGGTTTTCTACCCTCAATCTTAACTAGCTAGCCAAAGTACTACATCTAAAGTCAATCTGGTGACATCACAATGATGACAACAGGTTTTCCTAGTAATTATTTGACTACTTTTGAAATGTCTTTAGTGATTCCATGACACTTTAATGCACTTTTAATGAAATGTTCATCAGCGCCCATTGACGATGCATTAAGTAGACTGCTCAGTTGGGCATCAGTCATAAATTCATGTTCAAAACAATATGGTGACAAAACATGCAACTCATGAACACTGTATCTCTGATTTTAAATAGTTCTCAAGTGTTGTTGTGATTTACGTCGGTGCTTGTTTTCCAAATTCAATTCAAAGCGTCTAGGTGTAGCAGGTAAGGCGGAGTCAGGCGCAGGACACAGAGATGAGTAATAAACGTAACTTTACTCATAACACATTTTCAAATAAGGAAAATAATCAAGCTCACAAATGAGACCAACTTGCAATGAACAAACACACACAAAACCATGGGGGAAACAGAGGGTTAAATAAGGAACAATTAATTATGGGAATGGAAACCAGGTGTGTACAATGAAGACAAAACAAATGGAAAATGAAAAGTGGATCGGTGATGGCTAGAAAACCGCCTGCACAAGGAGAGGGACCAACTTCGGTTTTTCCATTCACATATTTTTCCATGATATTGTTGTTGTACTGTACCTGGGGGCTCAACCCCCAAAAGAAACATCAATACATGCAAAGATAGAAATGCAAATGACAGAGTTTAGTAATAATAACATGTGTATGTAAAGAAAAGAACAAAAAGAGGTGAGCTTGGACTGTTAGTGAGTGATCTATGTTTTCTCTGGACTAGACAACATACATTCTACCGCAGGAGAGAGCGAGAAAGAGAGAGAAAAATAAAGAGAAAGGGAGAGAGTGAGTGAGTGCAACAGGCTGTCAAAGCAAATTAGCAGGCTATGCATCCCACTCGTGTGTTAAAGTACTAGAGAGAGAGAGTGTAATGACATATGACAGAGGGAAGGGGGGGAACTGTTTATGACAGGCAGAGGGAGGAAGAGAGAGTGCATATGAGAGAGAGATTACATTAACCATCAGACATTATGATCCTAAACAGATTACATGGCTGGGAAAATGACAGGGGCCATCCCATAAGGCTTTTACCATGATGATCACATAAACACTAGCCAAGCACAGTCTACAACAGCCAAAGCAGGTCAAGACAAAAAATGTCAGTCGGAAGGCACCATAGCCACACTAGCGTCAATGTCAGTAGGAAGGGACCATAGCCACACTAGCGTCAATGTCAGTAGGAAGGGACCATAGCCACACTAGTGTCAATGTCAGTAGGAAGGGACCATAGCCACACTAGCGTCAATGTCAGTATAGTATAGTGTAGCATAGCATAGAATAGTATAGCATATCCCATAGGGAAATTTGGGATATGAAAGTGTACCATTCTATAGCAGAATATTACATTGATGCTAGTATGGTTGTACTTCACTATAAGACTTCCTCACCATCTTAAATAAGCATGCCCCATTCCAGGAACAGATATAGCCCTTGGTTCTCTCCAGACCTGACTGCCCTTAACCAACACAAAAACATCCTATGACGTTCTGCATTAGCATCGAACAGCCCCCGTGATATGCAACTTTTCAGGGAAGCTAGAAACCATTATACACAGGCAGTTAGAAAAGCCAAGGCTAGCTTTTTCAAGCAGAAATTTGCTTCCCGCAACACAAACTCAAAAAAGTTCTGGGACACTGTAAAGTCCATGGAGAATAAGAACAACTCCTCCCAGCTGCCCACTGCACTGAAGATAGGAAACACTGTCACCACCGATAAATCCACTATAATTGAGAATTTCAAGAAGCATTTTTCTACGGCTGGCCATGCTTTCCACCTGGCTATCCCTACCCCGGTCAACAGCACTGCACCCCCCACAGCAACTCGCCCAACCCTACCCCATTTCTCCTTCTCCCAAATCCAGTCAGCTGATGTTCTGAAAGAGCTGCAAAATCTGGACCCTTACAAATCAGCCGGGCTAGACAATATAGACCCTTTCTTTCTAAAATGATCTGCCGAAATTGTTGCCACCCCTATTACTAGCCTGTTCAACCTCCCTTTCGTGTCGTCTGAGATTCCCAAAGATTGGAAAGCAGCTGCGGTCGTCCCCCTCTTCAAAGGGGGGGGACACTCTTGACCCAAACTGCTACAGACCTATATCTAACCTACCCTGCCTTTCTAAGGTCTTCGAAAGCCAAGTCAACAAACAGATTACCGACCATTTTGAATCCCACCATACCTTCTCGGCTATGCAATCTGGTTTCAGAGACACGCTCAAGGTCCTAAACGATATCTTCACCGCCATCGATAAGAAATAATACTGTGCAGCCGTATTCATTGACCTGGCCAAGGATTTCGACTCTGTCAATCACCACATCCTCATCGGCAGACTCGACAGCCTTGGTTTCTCAAATGATTGCCTCGCCTGGTTCACCAACTACTTCTCTGATAGACTTCAGTGTGTCAAATCGGAGGGTCTGCTGTCCGGACCTCTGGCAGTCTCTATGGGGGTGCCACAGGGTTCAATTCTTGGACCGACTCTCTTCTCTGTATACATCAATGAGGTCGCTCTTGAGTCTCTGATCCACCTCTACGCAGACGACACCATTCTGTATACTTCTGGCCCTTCTTTGGACACTGTGTTAACAACCCTCCAGGTGAGCTTCAATGCCATACAACTCTCCTTCCGTGGCCTCCAATTGCTCTTATATACAAATAAAACTAAATGCATGCTCTTCAACCGATCGCTGCACCTGCCCGCCTGTCCAACATCACTACTCTGGACGGCTCTAACTTAGAATATGTGGACAACTACAAATACCTAGGTGTCTGGTTAGACTGTAAACTCTCCTTCCAGACCCACATCAAACAAATCCAATCCAAAGTTAAATCTAGAATTGGCTTCCTATTTTGCAACAAAGCATCCTTCACTCATGCTGCCAAACATACCCTTGTAAAACTGACCATCCTAACAATCCTCGACTTCGGCGATGTCATTTACAAAATAGCCTCCAATACCCTACTCAATAAATTGGATGCAGTCTATCACAGTGCCAACTGTTTTGTCACCAAAGCCCCATATACTACCCACCACTGCAACCTGTACGCTCTCGTTGGCTGGCCCTCGCTTCATACTCGTCGCCAAAACAGGTCATCTACAAGACTCTGCTAGGTAAAGTCCCCCCTTATCTCAGCTCGCTGGTCACCATAGCAGCACCCACCTGTAGCACGCGCTCCAGCAGGTATATCTCTGAAAACTGGAAACACTTATCTCCCTCACTAGCTTTAAGCACCAGCTGTCAGAGCAGCTCACAGATTACTGCACCTGTACATAGCCCAACTATAATTTAGCCCAAACAACTACCTCTTTCCCTACTGTATTTCTTTATTTTGCTCCTTTGCACCCCATTATTTCTATCTCTACTTTGCACATTCTTCCACTGCAAATCAACCATTCCAGTGTTTTACTTGCTATATTGTATTTACTTCGCCACCATGGCCTTTTTTTGCCTTTACCTCCCTTATCTCACCTCACTTGCTCACATTGTATATAGACTTATTTTTCTACTGTCTTATTGACTGTATGTTTGTTTTACTCCATGTGTAACTCTGTTGTTGTATGTGTCGAACTGCTTTGCTTTATCTTGGCCAGGTCGCAATTGTAAATGAGAACTTGATCTCAACTTGCCTACCTGGTTAAATAAAGGTAAAATAAATCAAATAAAAATAAAAATAAATAAATAAGGGTACTTACTATATTATGCTGCTGGTGCTAGTGTTTAATATTCTGGACATTAATAAAGTGAGTATAGTATACAATCTGTGTTGTTCAGTGCTATTGACAACCATGTAGATGTTTTGTCAAGCACACGGAAAAGCTGTCTCAACCGAACAAATTAAGGATGTGTGATCCCTCAACTTCTCTCTGTTTACACCTCAGGAGGTTATAGCCGTTGGCTAATTGAGCTCAGTGGATTTTAAAAGAACCCTTTTTGTGCAGGCAGCCCATGTAAAAGGGGCCTGCGTCAATAGGTCAACTTCACATCCTGTCCTGTTGTTGTTTGTACTGTCGCCCTATTGGCTCTCCGGGAGAGGGTAATGAGCCCCAGTAGACTCTGGGAACATCTCTCGTTTACGGGAAGTCGTTAATGAACTGCACTGTGATTGGTGGGGGGGGGGGGGGGGGGGATTCCTGTGCATCCCTTCTGATGTCATCCTTTGTGAGGAAATTTGACTGTGTCATTCAGCACAGGAAATACCAAAAAGATACCATAATTCTCATGCAGAGAATCTCAATGACATACTAAAAGGGTGTGATTATCTAATCATTTTTTTCTTTAATATAGACATACCCTCTACATCCAATAACAAAGAGAGAATGCTCAAGGTCCTTGCCTATCTTTGTAAAGATGTGAGGAATCAAGGAAATGCAATTGAGATTCTCCCATGGTTAAGCTACAGGCTAAATAGCATCTAGCAGCACCATCTGCTGGGTGCATTGAGCACACACTAATTTAAATTGTATTTCAATTGAAATCATCTCAATTGAGCTGTTTCTTGAGCTGAATCAAACACCTACAACAGTATGGGAATCAATTAAGGCTTATCTAAGGGGACAAATTATTTTGTACAGTACAAGATTAAGGAAGTCCAATATTCAACGCCTTGGGGAATTTACAAACAAAATTTTGGATTTGAATATGGCATATTCACACTCTTCATCCGCAGACCGACTAAAACAACGTTTGACACTTCAGACAGACAGTTTGATCGTCTTTCAACTCGACAAGCAGAAAATCTTAGTAAATCTCGATACCAGAATTATGAAAATGGAGAGAAATCAGGGAAAATGTTAGCACACCAGCTGCACCAGAGAAGTGCAAGTCAAACCGTAGCTGAGATAACTGACGAGCTGGATAACACATATATTGATCATTTAGAGATCAATTGATGCTTTCATAACGTTTACTCACGATTGTACACTACGGAATCCGACAACTTCTTTAAGAACTTAGATATTTCTACAGTTGAACCTGATACCTGCTGAATTGGAAGAAGAGTTCTCTGTAGAAGAGATTGTGTTGGCAATTAAATCTATGCAGTGTGGTAAATCCTCTGGGCCCGACGGATTTCAGAGTGAATTCAAAATATAATCCTCAGATCAACTTTGTCCTCTCTTGCTTTCTGTATTGAAGGAATCCTTCTCCTGGAACTCTTTACCCTCAACAATGAGACAGGAATGTACTGTAGTTCACTTATTCTGAAAAAAGGAAGGCCAATTTCTTTGTTAAAACGCCTGCCTGCCATTTTGAGTCAATCAATCAATCAATCAATCAAATGTATATATAATGCCCTTCTTACATCAGCTGATGTCACAAAGTGCTGTACAGAAACCAGCCTAAAACCCCAAACAGCAAGCAATGCAGGTGTAGAAGCACGGTGGCTAGGAAAAACTCCCTAGGAAGTCAGTCCTTCCCTCCACTATCTCTACAGATCAAACTGGTTTCATTAAAAAGAATCAACATCGGACGTCTTTATGGTATACTTTACAATCCCTCTTCGTCTGACACTCCAAAGATATTGTTATCACTTGATGCTGAGAAGGCATTTGATCGGGTGGAGTGGGATTATCTTTTCTATACTCTCAAACCATTTGGATTTGGTTCCAATTTTATATCCTGGATCAAAGTCCTTTACTCTTCCCTTGTGGTACATAATAACCTTTCGTTCTTTCTCCAGCAATTATAAACGTTTTCATCACTATTGATGTTTATTGCCTTGAACTGAGCAAATTGAAGGACACAATTTAGATACAGTATTTTATGGAAATGATAAATGAGCCCCATTGAACACAAATTATGGCTGGTCTACACACCACATGAGGGACAGAGTTTTACCATGTGTGTTTGTTCCAAATGTATTTCTTGCACTTGATGCTGTGTACTGTGTCTTCTGTGTCCACACACATCGCTTCTTCTTATTGCTACCGGCTGCAATCTAGAAGGATGAAAACACTTTAGTTCAGCAATTTTACTAATATCTCACTCACTCACATATATAGTTACAGCAAGTCAAGGTAGGAGAGTCAGACACACTTACATACAACAACATCACTCTGTTGGTTCTGTGGGTCGGGTGGATGGGGCACCAGCATCTTCCTCCTGAATCCTCCTCATGATGGCTGCAGAAGCTGGGGTCCTTGGGATATGTTGCCTCCTCTGTTCCAATCTGGGTTCAACGCCATCCAGATGACAAACACGTTGTACGCCGAGATGTCCAAGATGTTGAAGAATATCACAAGTGGCCAGCGTAGGGTTCTTCTTTTGCACATATAGCCAGTCACCAGCTTGTCTAAATTGTCCACCCCTCCTTTTGTGGCATTGTAATCCATTATGATTTCTGTTTTTTGATGTTCCTGGCCACAGATTCTCCCATCCCTGTGCAGTGTGCTCATGGGTACCACAGTTTGCTTTTCTTTGGCACGTAGGACACTAGATACGTGTCGGCCGTGAACACAAACTTAGAGGAATTGATAGGCCTGTTCCGTGTATTCAACAGCTCAGGTGGAAGCTCTGGCTTGTTTTTTCGTATTGTTCCTACTGTCGTCAGCTTCCTCTTGAGGAGCTCCTGTCCCAGCTTATGCGAAGTAAAAAAGTTATTGCATGTGATGTTGTGGCCATGTTGAGTCCCTGTGTCACGTCCAGGACAACCCGCATCCCTTGGTTCTTCTAAGGGGCTCCTCCATCTGGCTTACCCATATACACTTGTTCCACATATGAGGAAGTAACATCACAGGCAGCCCAGATCTTGATTCCATATTTTGTGGGTTTATACGGTATGTACTACCTGAAGGGGCAGTGGCCCCTAAATGGCATAAGCTTCTCATCAACAGTGATGTTGGGCCCAGAGTTGTAAAACAGGGGAAGGCGGTCCACCCACTTGTCCCTCACTGACCTGATTGCAGCTATCTTGTCTCTCTGCCAGAGAGCTGGTCTGATGTCTTAGTTATCGAAGCGGATAATCCTGGAAATAATGTGGAAGTTTTCCAGAGACATTGTTGCGCGGAAAAGTTCTCTGCCAGTTTCTGAATCCCACAGTGGTTCTGTTGATTCCCCATTGGATCTGAAAACACCAGCAAGGATAAGAACCCCAAGGTATGTATGGAAATGACTTCGGTCCAGCTCCTTCCATCTCTCTCCAAAAACACACCTTCCCTCCAAATGAGTGGTCCAGAATGATTTTCTGGATGGTGTCTGTGATAAACAGTTCAAAAGAAGACTATATGTCCTGTACATGAGTAACCACCATCCACGTTGGCCTGGGTTGTATCGTTATCACATTGGCAGCCATGTGGGGTGGCTCATTCCTTGGGCAAGTAGACCATTCAATTTCACCATTTTTTGACATCCATATTTCTCCTCCTGCAGGCTGCTGATGAGCTGGTTGCTGACGGGCTGGTCCTGGGGGTGGTTGCTGATGGGCTGGTCCTGGGGGTGGCTGCTGATGGGCTGGTCCTGGGGCTGGCTGCTGATGGGCTGGTCCTGGGGCTGGCTGCTGATGGGCTGGTCCTGGGGCTGGTTGCTGATGGGCTGGTCCTGGGGGTGGTTGCTGATGGGCTGGTCCTGGGGGTGGCTGCTGATGGGCTGGTCCTGGGGGTGGCTGCTGATGGGCTGGTCCTGGGGGTGGTTGCTGATGGGCTGGTCCTGGGGCTGGTTGCTGATGGGCTGGTCCTGGGGGTGGTTGCTGATGGGCTGGTCCTGGGGCTGGCTGCTGATGGGCTGGTCCTGGGGGTGGTTGCTGATGGGCTGGTCCTGGGGCTGGTTGCTGATGGGCTGGTCCTGGGGCTGGCTGCTGATGGGCTGGTCCTGGGGCTGGCTGCTGATGGGCTGGTCCTGGGGCTGGCTGCTGATGGGCTGGTCCTGGGGCTGGCTGCTGATGGGCTGGTCCTGGGGCTGGTTGCTGATGGGCTGGTCCTGGGGCTGGCTGCTGATGGGCTGGTCCTGGGGGTGGCTGAGGGTTAATCTCATCCTCTTCTTCCAACTCACTGTCAGACTCCGAATTGACAAACATGATCCTGATATTCAGAAAGTCCTTTATCTTTCAAAGTGGAAGAAGCTCCTGCCACACTAGCTTCTCTCTCTGCAAAAAACAATTCTAAGGCCCGCAGAGATGATTTATGCCATACTGATTGATTGTGGTAAGGAGCCACACATGCAAAGCTATTTATTTGTTGTGTACCTCCCCCAATTTGAACCTGGCTGGGGTACAGTGTGGGAAACTACTACATTTTTTACAATGTATCGAAATAGTGTGTCAAAATAATGTAATGTAATAACATTCCCACAAGGTTCCCACAAGACATTGTGTAGTTTCACACACTACAAAAGGTAAAGAGCACGAGAACAGCGTGAGACAGGCAGACAGGCAGGGAGACAGACAGGTTCTTGGTGCTATATTGAAACAGCAAGCCCAGGGAGGAGTAAGACAAAGTGAAAGTGGACCCGAACACCACATTGTCACACCCTGATCTGGTTCACCTGTCCTTATGATTGTCTCCACCCAGGTGTCGCTTATTATTCCCCAGTGTATATAACCCTGTGTTTCCTGTCTCTCTGTGCCAGTTCGTCTTGTTTGCCAAGTCAACCAGCGTTTTTCCTTGCTCCTATTTTTCCCCAGTCTCTGTTTGTTTCTAGTCCTCCTGGTTTCGACCCTTGCCTGTCCTGACTCCGAACCCGGCTGCCTGACCACTCTGCCTGTACTGTTCTGGACTCGGATCTGGTTTCTGACCCCTGCCTGGCCTGACCTCGAGACTACCTATCGTCTGGTACTGTTTGGACTCTGACCTGGTTTCTGAACTCTCGCCTGTCCCCGACCTACCTTTGCCTGCTCCCTTTGTTATAATAAATATTGGCGCTCTACCATCTGCCTCCTGTGTCTGCGTTTGGGTCTCGCCTTGTGCCCTTATACACCTATGTAATATAAATGTGTAGGGGGGTGCACAGTGTGCTTATTTTACATGTTCTTCACAGCAAATGAGCCAAGGCCAATGAGTCTCAGGTTGAAAAAAATAATTTTATTATTTTTACATTTTTTATTTTAGTTAACATTGAAAATGGATCCCACAGACCCAAACACCACACAAGGGTTAAATAACCATACATTCGCTCTATCATTATTAGACGAGGTGTTTCCTATCTGATCTGGAAATGGGATCTCCTTACTGAACTACATTGATATGGGTTTTGCATCTTTTGAACAGTTAAGTACAAAAGGCAAATATTCCTACATCCCATTTCTTTCGGTACCTACAACTGCGTAGTTTTGTATCTTAAATACTGTAGCCACTTCCCATCACGCCAACTTACCTCCCATATATTTACCCCTTATACAAAAAAGGGACATAAGCTTAGTCTATATGTTACTAAACTCCCACAATCTGGAATCCCTGAATTTGCTTCAGATTAAATTGGCAGAGTATGCTTCAGAGAATACATTCTTCATCTATATGTCTAAGACATGTTGCAATTCAATTTAAAATAGTTCATCGGCTGCATTGATCAAAGGCAAAATGATCCAAGATTAGACCAGAACTAGATCCCACTTGTGACGGATATAAGCAGGCTCCTGCTACTTTATTGCCATGTGCCAAATTTACAGATTTCTGGATATACATTTTTGAGACGTTTTCTAAGATACTGGAGAGACCTATAGAACCTGCCTTTACTGCAGTGGCACCACAGGAAGCCCCTCTAAACAGTTCCATGGAGTGGCACCACAGGAAGCCCCTCTAAACAGGTCCATGGAGTGGCACCACAGGAAGCCCCTCTAAACAGTTATGTGGAGTGGCACCACAGGAAGCCCCTCTAAACAGTTCTATGGAGTGGCACCACAGGAAGCCCCTCTAAACAGTTCTATGGAGTGGCACCACAGGAAGCCCCTCTAAACAGGTCCATGGAGTGGCACCACAGGAAACCCCTCTAAACAGTACTATGGAATGGCACCACAGGAAGCCCCTCTAAACAGTTCTATGGAGTGGCACCACAGGAAGCCCTCTAAACAGTTCTATGGAGTGGCACCACAGGAAGCCCCTCTAAACAGTTATGTGGAGTGGCACCACAGGAAGCCCCTCTAAACAGTTCTATGGAGTGGCACCACAGGAAGCCCCTCTAAACAGTTCTATGGAGTGGCACCACAGGAAGCCCCTCTAAACAGTTCTATGGAGTGGCACCACAGGAAGCCCCTCTAAACAGGTCCATGGAGTGGCACCACAGGAAGCCCCTCTAAACAGGTCCATGGAGTGGCACCACAGGAAGCCCCTCTAAACAGTTCTATGGAGTGACACCACAGGAAGCCCTCTAAACAGTTATATGGAGTGGCACCACAGGAAGCCCTCTAAACAGTACTAAGGAGTAGCACCACAGGAAGCCCCTCTAAACAGTTCTATGGAGTGGCACCACAGGAAGCCCCTCTAAACAGTTCTATGGAGTGGCACCACAGGAAACCCCTCTAAACAGTTCCATGGAGTGGCACCACAGGAAGCCCCTCTAAACAGTTCTATGGAGTGGCACCACAGGAAGCCCCTCTAAACAGAGTTTGATTTGGTAGGGGATCCGTGTGTATTCTGTTGCAGCATGGGAGGGTTGGGGTGGGTTTGATTTGGTAGGGGATCCGTGTGTATTCTGTTGCAGCATGGGAGGGTTGGGGTGGGTTTGATTTGGTAGGGGATCCGTGTGTATTCTGTTGGAGCATGGGAGGGTTGGGGTGGGTTTGATTTGGTAGGGGAACCGTGTGTATTCTGTTGGAGCATGGGAGGGTTGGGGTGGGTTTGATTTGGTAGGGGAACCGTGTGTATTCTGTTGGAGCATGGGAGGGTTGGGGTGGGTTTGATTTGGTAGGGGAACCGTGTGTATTCTGTTGGAGCATGGGAGGGTTGGGGTGGGTTTGATTTGGTAGGGGAACCGTGTGTATTCTGTTGGAGCATGGGAGGGTTGGGGTGGGTTTGATTTGGTAGGGGAACCGTGTGTATTCTGTTGGAGCATGGGAGGGTTGGGGTGGGTTTGATTTGGTAGGGGAACCGTGTGTATTCTGTTGGAGCATGGGAGGGTTGGGGTGGGTTTGATTTGGTAGGGGAACCGTGTGTATTCTGTTGGAGCATGGGAGGGTTGGGGTGGGTTTGATTTGGTAGGGGAACCGTGTGTATTCTGTTGGAGCATGGGAGGGTTGGGGTGGGTTTGATTTGGTAGGGGATCCGTGTGTATTCTGTTGGAGCATGGGAGGGTTGGGGTGGGTTTGATTTGGTAGGGGATCCGTGTGTGTTTTGCTGTCTATCTGTTCTGTCTGTATTATCTGTATAATCATAAACATGAAAAGTAAAGAAAATCTATCTAAATTGACATTCAATGTTCAAATCTGTAATTGGAACCACAGACTATATAACATCTACGATGGGACTGTGTTACAACTCACGTGCTGTTTATGACAGATTTGGTTTCTCACACAGTCACAGAACTGTCATCCAACATGCCTCCTATTAGTCAAATGGGATAAGTCGCAATTGATAAGGAGGAGCACAAGTAAAATCAATTTGAATACAATCGATACTCATCTCCCATACATACAGTACAGCCATCATAATGTCACTATAAGAAACAAATGTCTGTTCTAATATACTCAGTTGAACTAGATGTTTATTTATCAATCTAGGGTTGTGAACATATCCCAAATAACCCATGTTTTCCAGAAATCCCGCTTGGAAGATTCCAGGAATCAGGAGGGGGGAAAAAAGCAAGAACTCCAAAATCCTCCATCCATGATTTCTGGAAAATATGGGAATTTTGTGAAAGCTACTTTAATTTTTGCATTCCAGTAGTGAATCCATCACCAAGATCACAAAGCTCTTACTTTGTCTCCTATACACAGTATATTTCCACAGTCAATAAATGTAATCTCTTGGAGTTCTATCAACCAGCAACACTGTCTGGTAGACCAGCACAGAGCTGATTGGAGGGAAGCGTACTGAAAAAAGGGAGTGGTGAAATAGCAGCACCCCCCCCCCCCCCTCCCCTCCCCGGGCTGTCAATCAAATCAAATGAAAGGGAGAGTATTGGGAGATTATAAACAAACATTTTCTCATCTCCCTCTTTCACTCTCTCTCTCTCTCTCTCTCTCTCTCTCTCTCTCTCTCTGAGATATTTGTCAATGTGTTTGTGGGGTTTAAATGATCCCCCAAAAAAGGACAGACAGTGCAATTAATAACTTATTTTCATGCACAATGTTTCCTTTTCCAGCCAAAGCTCCACGTCGACCTGGGGGCTTCACAACTCATAAAGGATTCAGCCGTCACTGACCCACTTTCACCACCCGGACAAAAGCTTGCAACTCACCGAATGAACACCCTCTGTAAGGGGGCAATAGAGAGTTGAGATAAATGGTTGTAATACCATGTAGACACAGCAGAAGGTGCTGTTTGCAAATGTATAAATTACCCAATAAATGACCATTTTGATCATTATGAAATATACATTAGGCATACAGCAAGTAACAGAGGACTATATTACCTTTGAAATACTGGATATTTTTGTACATAGGAAATGCATAAAATAACACGCACACGCACACACACACACACGCACACAAACACGCACACACGCACACACACACACACACACACACGCACACACACACACACACACACGCACACACGCACACGCACACACACACACACACGCACACAAACACGCACACACACACACACACACACGCACACACACACACACACACACGCACACACACACACACACACACGCACACACACACACACGCACACGCTCTGTGAAATTCTGGTATTTACAAATAAAGTAACAGACCTGTTATGAGCAACAGGCATATGGATAGGAGATAATATTTCTGGGTAGAGTAGATATCAGTAGAGTAGATATCAGTAGAGTAGATATCAGTAGAGTAGATATCAGTAGAGTAGATATCAGTAGAGTAGATATCAGTAGAGTAGATATCAGTAGAGTAGATATCAGTAGAGTAGATATCAGTAGAGTAGTTGTCAGTAGAGTAGATATCAGTAGAGTAGATATCAGTAGAGTAGATATCAGTAGAGTAGATATCAGTAGAGTAGATATCAGGAGAGTAGTTGTCAGTAGAGTAGATATCAGTAGAGTAGTTGTCAGTAGAGTAGATATCAGTAGAGTAGTTGTCATGTCAGTAGAGTAGTTGTCATGTCAGTAGAGTAGTTGTCATGTCAGTAGAGTAGTTGTCATGTCAGTAGAGTAGTTGTCATGTCAGTAGAGTAGTTGTCATGTCAGTAGAGTAGTTGTCAGTAGAGTAGTTGTCAGGAGAGTAGAGTAGTTGTCATGTCAGTAGAGTAGTTGTCAGTAGACTAGTTGTCAGTAGAGTAGTTGTCAGTAGAGTAGTTGTCAGCAGAGTAGTTGTCAGCAGAGTAGTTGTCAGTAGAGTAGTTGTCAGTAGAATAGTTGTCAGTAGAGTAGTTGTCAGTAGAGTAGCTGTCAGTAGAGTAGTTGTCATGTCAGTAGAGTAGTTGTTAGTAGAGTAGTTGTCAGTAGAGTAGTTGTCAGCAGAGTAGTTGTCAGTAGAGTAGTTGTCAGCAGAGTAGTTGTTAGTACAGTAGCTGTCATTAGAGTAGTTGTCAGTAGAGTAGTTGTCATGTCAGTAGAGTAGTTGTTAGTAGAGTAGTTGTCAGTAGAGTAGTTGTCAGCAGAGTAGTTGTCAGTAGAGTAGTTGTTAGTAGAGTAGTTGTCAGTAGAGTAGTTGTTAGTAGAGTAGTTGTCAGTAGAGTAGTTGTTATTAGATTTGTTGTCAGTAGAGTAGTTGTCAGTAGAGTAGTTGTCAGTAGAGTAGTTGTCAGTAGAGTAGTTGTCAGTAGAGTAGTTGTTAGTAGAGTAGTTGTCAGTAGAGTAGTTGTTAGTAGAGTAGTTGTCAGTAGAGTAGTTGTTATTAGATTTGTTGTCAGTAGAGTAGTTGTCAGTAGAGTAGTTGTCAGTAGAGTAGTTGTCAGTAGAGTGGTCATCAATCACTGCAGGGTTCTTCAAAGACTGATGCTCCACTAATACTTCCACCAAGCTTTTTGCCCTTAAAAGGCTATTTACAACCAACACGCATCCACACACAACACCCACACACCCACACACACACACACCCACACACACACACACACACACACACACACACACACACACACACACACACACACACACACACACACACACACACACACACACACACACACACACACACACAGAGAGAGATATCCCCCCTCCACCACCTCAACCAAAACACAATAATGCAACGTACACTAACACAGACATACAAACACACGCTCAACCTCAGGCCTGGGCATGTTGAGTCAGATCTTTTGGTGCTCATGGTCTCCCCCCTCCCCTCCCTGTCAGTGAAGGAATGTCTGGCGAGCAGGCAGGAACTTCCTGCAACACCGGTCGAGTTAGGGCTGTTCTCCCTCCCTGTTCTTAATGTTTCAGACCCAACTAATCTTTTTGTTACAATATTGCATGCATTGGTTGAATACAAATACTGTAAGACTGAATAGCTTGAGGATTGGTTCCATTGTTCTGGTTGCTGTTTGAAAAAATGTCCAGTCACAAGTGATTGAAATGAAATTGCTCAGACATGATGTAGAAACAACACTATCATTGTCTGTCCATATTTCAGGTAATATTATTTTACTAATCCAACACGCTAACTCCACATTCCAAACGGACAATAAACCTGTCAGTAATGTTGTGTCTAGTAATGTATTGACTGTTGGGATTTCTCTCATGAGATTCCCATAGGACTTTTCCATGAGGATTACACTGTAGGCTCTTTGTGTGTGTGTGTGTGTGTTTGTGTGTGTGTGTGTGTGGGTGTGTGTGTGTGTGTGTGTGTGTGCGTGTGTTTGGGTGTGTGTGTGTGTGTTTGGGTGTGTGTTTGGGTGTGTGTGTGTGTGTGTGTGTGTGTTTGGGTGTGTGTGTGTGCACTATACTTTCATATATACATACAGATAACTGCCAAAATAAAGGACACACCAACATCAATTGTCCTACTAGGGCGTTGGGCCACCACCTGCCAGAACAGCTTCAATACACCTTGGCATTTATTCTACAATAGTCTGGAACTCTATTGGAGTTATTCCACAAGAAATGCCATTATTTGGTGTTTTGTTGATGGTGTTGGAAAACGCTGTCTCAGGCGCTCCACCAGAGTCTCCCATAAGTGTTCAACTGAGATCTGGTGACTGAAATGGCCATGGCATTTGGCTTACATTGTTTTCATGCTTACTAAACCATTCAGTGACCACTTGTACCCTCTGGATTGGGGAAGTTTCATCCTATGGGGGCATAGCCAAGGTAGACAACATAATGGCCTGCCTGGCATTTTATACATGGCCCTATGCATGATGGGATGTTAATTGCATAATAATTACTGCAATGGACTAAATCAGGGACACACCGAGTGTTTCTTCATTGTATTAAACAAATCTACATTGAAACAAAAGTATACACCTCATCACACACATGGTTATGGGCTGTACCATGTCAGATATAGAGTTGAAATTAATTCAATGTTGAATTTGCATCCCAATATTCAATTTTATATAGATCACAGAAGACTGAAATATAACAAAACCGTTTGACACGATATACACTACCGTTCAAACGTTTAAGGTCACTTAGAAATGGCTTTGTTTTTGTAAGAAAAGCAAAAACAAGGACATTTCTAAGTGACGCCAAACATTTGAACTGTAGTGTATATTTTTTTAATTGTATAATGTCGATTAATCATGACTTTTTGAAAATTATAATAACATTCCACCCATGAGGCCACTAGAGGGAGATTTTGTAATTTGAGTGCAGGAAAGGGACACTACACAACTGAGGAACCACACCTGTGTGGAAGACCCTGCATTCATTAGACTTTGTATCCCTCAAATACTGAAGTGTTTCCATTACTTTGGCAGTTACCTGAATATACACACGTACAGTACATGCATACATACAGTGCATTCGGAAAGTATTCAGACCCCTTGACTCTTTCCACATTTTGTTACAGCCTTATTCTAAAATGGATGGAATGGTTTTTGTTCCTTTATCAATCTACACTAAATTCCCCATAATGACAAAGCAAAAGCAAGTTTTTATTTATTTTTCACAAAAAAATAGAGAAAATAAAATTGAAATATCACATTTCCATAAGTATTCAGACACTTTACTCAGTACTTTGTGGAAGCACCTTTAATGATTACAGCCTCGAGGCTTCTTGGGTATGACGCTACAAGCATGGCACACCTGTATTTGGGGAGTTTCTCCCATTTTTATCTGCAGATCCTCTCAAGCTCTGTCAGGGATGTTCGATCGCGTTCAAGTCCGGGCTTTGGCTGGGGCACTCAAGAACATTCAAAGACTTGTCCCGAAGCCACTCATGCATTGTCGTGGCTGTGTGCTTAGGGTCATTATCTTGTTGGAAGGTGAACCTTCACCCCAGTCTGATGTCCTGAGCACTCTGGAGCAGGTTTTGATCAAGGATCTCTGTACTTTGCTTCATTAATCTTTCCCTCAATTCTGACTAGTCTACCAGTCCCTGCTGCTGAAAAATTTCCCCACAGCATGATGCTGCCATCACCATGGTTCACCGTAGGGATGGTGCCAGGTTTCCTCCAGACGTGAATCTTGGCATTTAAGCAGGCTGTCATGTGCCTTTGCTAAAAATGATAAAATCCTGTTTTCGCATTGTCATTATGGGGTATTGTGTTTAGATTGATGAGGGATAAAAACAATGTAATACATTTTAGAATAAGGCTGGAACGTAATAAAATGTGGAAAAAGTCAACAATTTTGGCGGGATCATATTACTCCAGTGCTAGCCTCCCTACACTGGCTTCCTGTCAAGGCAAGGGCTGATTTCAAGGTTTTATTGCTAACCTACAAAGCATTACATGGGCTTGCTCCTACCTATCTCTCTGATTTGGTCCTGCCATACATACCTACACGTACGCTACGGTCACAAGACGCAGGCCTCCTAATTGTCCCTAGAATTTCTAAGCAAACAGCTGGAGGCAGGGCTTTCTCCTATAGAGCTCCATTTTTATGGAACCACCCCAACATGTCCCTCTCCTCCTCCAACACTACCACCCTAACATGTCCTGTCCCTCTCCTCCTCCACCACTACCATCCTAACATGTCCCTCTCCTCTTCCACCACTACCATCCTAACATGTCCCTCTCCTCCTCCACCACTACCACCCTAACATGTCCTGTCCCTCTCCTCCTCCACCACTACCATCCTATCATGTCCCTCTCCTCTTCCACCACTACCATCCTAACATGTCCCTCTCCTCCTCCACCACTACCACCCTAACATGTCCCTCTCCTCCTCCACCACTACCATCCTAACATGTCCTATCCCTCTCCTCCTCCACCACTACCATCCTAACATGTCCCACTCCTCCTCCACCACTACCATCCTAACATGTCCCTCTCCTCCTCCACCACTACCATCCTAACATGTCCTATCCCTCTCCTCCTCCACCACTACCATCCTAACATGTCCCACTCCTCCTCCACCACTACCATCCTAACATGTCCCTCTCCTCCTCCACCACTACCATTCTAACATGTCCCTCTCCTCCTCCACCACTACCATCCTAACATGTCCCTCTCCTCCTCCACCAATACCATCCTAACATGTCCTATCCCTCTCCTCCTCCACCACTACCACCCCATTATGAATCCAGCAATCCCTAGTCCTCTTCTCCCTCTCCATCAACCATACCATTATACTCTCCAGTCAACCACACAGCTATAGGATAAGGATGATGATGATGATGACTTTATTCAGTATGTTTTTGTCCTGTCATTCAAATACTAAAATGTTTAGCAATTCCCAAAGCATAAACACTAATGGTAGAAAGATTGTAGTGAAATTGTCTATTTGCACATTCACACATATATATAGTTCGTTTTTGGTATGGTATGCCTTTAACACACATCCTTCAACTTCTTTATCTAATATATGTGCCGGTAAGTGTTGTCCACACATCGATATTATAATAATGATGGTGTTCTGCTGGTGAGCTCAGTGCCAGTTTACTCCCAGTGTCTGTCAATCATCGAATGACGTCACCTATCCATAGCGTTTCCGGTGTGGGTAGGCGGGTACTCCATAGTCCCCGGTCTGGATTCTTTTGCAAGGTAGGGAGAGACAAGGCTGGACACGAATTTTGCCATATTACGCTCAATAGTGAGAGACACCATCTAGCTACTCGTAGAAGCTAGTAAGAAAAAAGGATTCATCTACGAAAAGACAGCCACTCCCCAATTTTGGTGGACATACCTCTATTTAGCAGTGTTGAAGAACATATATCGGGCATGCGAGCGAGCAGATAATCCGAAGGAGAGAATGGACGACCGGTCAACCTGAGATTCAACTGGGGGAAACCCGACATCCCATTTTCTAGGTAGAAAGTACAGATTTGTCGGGATTAAAGCAAATGGGACGCACTGGGCCTCGAGTCTGAGTGAAGGGAACACAAGGGCGACGCTAAAAACAAAGCATTTTCTATACAACATGTCGGTCTTATTTTTTTAGCTAGCTACTAGTACACGTCTATATAGCAAGTTGGAGACTGGGACTTCAGTGCTCCAATATTGGCCAAATAAGTATTTTTCGGTTGCGCTTGAAGGGGGCAGGGTTAGCTCGATTTCTTCTCCCATACTAACTCGGGGAGCGATTCTTCGGCGAAGGGAGTGGTAGCTAATTGATAGAAAAATGTCAGCGAAGGTGCGCCTGAAGAAGTTGGAGCAATTGCTAGTGGACGGAACTCCAAATAATGCAAGTTCACTGAGCGTCGAGACCCTTCTGGATATATTGATATGTTTGTACAACGAATGCAGCAACTCTCCTTTAAAACGGGAGAAGCACGTGACAGACTTTCTGGAATGGGGTAAGTTAAATTGATAGATTTGATAAGTTATATGACAGTACGAGCGGTCACAACCCGTGCAATCTATGTGCAATGATCCATTACTTGTAATCCTAGTTATGCTAGGTATTTACGGTAGACGGATAACTAGCTGACTAGTTCTGAAAATGAGATGGCCTAGTAACGTTAGTCAATAATTTGGAACAATGAAATGACAGCAAATAGCAACGTTTCCATGAATCAATTCTTAACTTATTTTAACATGTTTTCTCTCTCTCTCTCTCTCTCTCATTAACCAATAAACCTAGTTAGCCTACCTACTTATATTACAAGTAATGATACCTTGTGCATATACATTGTGAAATAACCAATACCTTCATTACAATTCCTTGTTCCTGAAACCTCAACACTAAACAGTGGTTTCTGAACTGTTGCCTGGTTAATATTCTCTTACAGAGGTGAATGTACTGTTTATTGGACTGTATCTACAGTGACTCAGTGCTTGGTCTCAGATTACAAACAGTGCAACTCAAAAAGATTGTGTTTGTTAAAGAAACCAGTTGCCTATTTTTGTCGTTTCTTCTGTCCTATCAGGTATTGTTTTTTTTTTTTTTTGTCAGAGCTGTTATACAAATGTAACCATCTCCAGGTTGAGCCTATGGACTGGTGTTTAGAATCAGGTGATGGGGCTCATAACCTCAGGTTTATACTTTCCAGGTCGAGGACTGTTCCAATTTGAGGCTAAAGTTATTAATGTAACCTACTAGGCTACTTGTTATTTTTCAGAATGAATAACAAGCAACCTTTTCTCAGTGCCAGAATTCCTCATGTTTTATATCAGGACCCAACTTGTGAAACAGTCTTTACTATTATGCACCATGGCTCACCGAGGCTGCTCACAGTACTCCCCCCCCCCCCCCCCCCCCCCCCCTCAATCTGCCCCAATCCAGACACGCAGTCCAACCTGGCCTTTTGGCTGCAGTCCTCCAACACAATGAGAGGATTCTCTTCCCTTGGCATTTCATTGACGTCAGTAATGAGATTACACCCCAGTGTGTTTGCTCCCGAAAAGATGTAGGGCGGCAGGTAGTCTTGCGGTTAAGAGCATTGGTCCAGTAACTGAAAGGTCGCTGGTTCGATTCCCCGAGCTGACTAGGTGAAAATCTCTCGTTATGCCCTTGAGCAAGGCACTTACCCCTAATTGCTCTGAGTAAGAGCGTCTGCTAAATTACTATAATGTAAGACTGTTGCTGTCCTCGGAGCTATGATCAGCAGGTGCCACAACTCGGTTTTGACTGTCCAAGACCAATCCTCCTCTAGCCTAAGCTACACATTTACCTGCCTAACCTCTGGGCTTGTTTGGTTCAGCCTTGGCCTGTGTGTGAATGGTCCTTTTGGAACTCAACCAGGACCGCCAAATGATACCCTAGCATAATGAACAGTCCCCAAAGCCCTACACATGATTTGTGACAGGGAGGTCCATGAGACTGACCTGTGTCTCTGTGGTTTTGGTTTGATCCAACACATCAGGGTTGTGTTCAGTCCACACAAAATGGGTAAAAGTGTTTTCAAATGGGGAGGTAGGCTAGCTTACTAGCCTACTCAAAGTTGTCCTAGAAAAATACTTATTTTAGTTTTCTGTAGCAAATGTTTTGCCCACGTCTTGTCCTACTTAACACAAACCATGAAGATTCTACTCTGTCAAAAGGAGGCTGTCATCTGCCCAACAGGCTAAATACCTTAGTGGAGGTTTGTTGTTTTTCAGTCCTCCCATCCTTTTACACCTCCATGTTAATTTTAAGATAAGTGTATTGGACCTTTTGATATCCACCAAGGTTCATATATTTATTACTCTGGCACTGACAAAGCAAAGTTTGATCTCAGCAAATACATTGGTCAAGGGCTTGAGCGTCTGGGAGTCTAGCTAGTTCACCGAAGGGCAGTTGTGTGATCTGCCCCTCATTATCAGTGACAGACATATTGACCGCGCCTCACCCTTTAATATTGACCAGTGCAGCAAGTTCACACTGTAACCTTCTGGCAGCCTCTACTCCACTCCCCTAATTCCAGTGGCCACATCACATATTTAGCCTAAAAGTCCCCTTGAACAATTGCTGAATAGCAGATGTTGATGAATTGCAGTTTGCTTCACCAACAATTTTCTTTGAAATTCAGGTCTTGTGAATGTTCTGTGTTAAACACATGTACACACTTTACAACCACCAACCTGTGTGTTGTATATCGATGGCGTTATTAAATTGATATGCTTGAAGTGGCCTTCTCCCATTAGTATACCCAGGGAGAGCCCAGATTCCTGTGCACCTGAGCAGCAAGAACTGTAGCTGAGTGAATTAGCTGCCAAGGTCAGTGGGAGAAGGAGACTGCTGTGCAGGTGTTTATTGCCCCATTGCCACTCGGACAACAGGGCTATTACAGCCAACTCCATGGAGGATAAGACGGTATAAAAATATGAATTACTATTTGCAGTCCGTGGTGAGTATCTGCATAGGATTCTGCTGCGACTTGATTTCCAGCATGCACCCTTGGGAGCGGCGCTAGTTTATCTTTGCCAGTTCCAAACCTGGGCTGGGCGGTAAAGCTTATACCGTATTTTACTATATAAAGCGTATTGATACACGGACCGGTTGATGCACACTATTTCAATGTTTGGTATGTTAAATGTGATACGCCACTCCGCTGTGTGTAACGTCCATTTTAATTTTTTTATTTTTTATAGTTTACTCCGCTACTTGAGTCATCGCTCTTACTCTCTCTCGCTAAGTCCCGCCTCCTGTCACTCAAGGATTGTAGTTGTTGCTTGACCACGAAACCACTTGCAGTTGTCTTCAGTCTGCATAGTAAATGCACTTTGCTTTGCTTTACACTTTGCTTCCTAATATAAATCCACAAGCGTTCTATAATTACACTATTAGTTTGTGTATCTTACAATCTGAAAACAGCTAGTTTTGTCTTTTTTTTCTAAGCAAGTTGTGGCTAAATTAAATCGTTTTAGCTGCTAATCCGCTGGCTAGCTAATAAATGTACTGAGTCGTAGCAAACATAGCTAGCTAATACAGCCTGATACCATTGCTGGTGTAGGCCTCAATCATCATGTTGTCTGTGCAAGTATATTCTAAATCAAAGAGGAATAGGCAAAGCATGAATATGTTAGCTACATGAAGTCAAATAATACATTTTAGGAAGAAGACTAAAGGTTCCCCTGGGAAACACTGACCAAAACGTTGGTTCTTACTAGGGCTGGCTGATTATTTTCTCCAATTTATGGGCGATTATCTATTTATATACACTGAACAAAAAACGCAATATGCAACTATTTAAGTGTTTTTACTGAGTTCATGTCAGGAAATCAGTCAATTGAAATAAATTAATTGGGCCCTAATCTATGGATTTCACATGGCTGGAAATACAGATATGCATCTGTTGATTACACATACCTTAAAAAATGTACGGGTGTCGATCAGAAAAACAGTCCGTATCTGGTGTGACCACCATTTGTCTCATGCAGGGTGACACATCTCCTTTACAGTTGACCAGGCTGTTGATATTGGCCTGTGGAATGTTGTCTCACACCCCTTCAATGGCTGTGCAAAGTTGTTGGATATTGGCTGTAACTGGAACATGCTGTCGCACGCGTCTAACCAGAGCATCCCAAACATGCTCATTGAATGATATGTCTGAGTATGTAGGCCATGGAAGAATTGGGACATTTTCAGCTTCCAGGAATTATGTACAGATCCTTGTGACATGGGGCTGTGCATTATCATGCTGAAATATGAGGTGATGGCAGCGGGTGAATGGCACGACAATGTGTCTTGTCACAGTATCTCTGTGCATTCAAACTGACATCGATAAAATACAATTGTCACTGATGATTTTTTTTGCAATCGTCAGTGATCTGGCTTTCAAGGCAGTCTATTAAAATTCACTTTTTGTTACAAATTTAACCAAATTTCACTAATAATGACTAACTTTTTGTAGGATGCGTTAAATTTCTATAACGCAGCAAGGTCTCATAAACAATCTCTTAAGCACGACCCCACATGCTAGTGAGTAGCGAGCTACTCTTTATATTTAAAGTCTAACAAACTTTTAACTATTTGCAAACTAACAAGGTAGAGCAGTTAAATTGTACACACCCCTCTGTCCGTCTCCAACGGTTTGAACAGCATGCTAGGCCTGTCCACTTTGTTCAGATGTTGAAATCAAGTGAAATACCTTATATAATAGTTTTTTTTAATGCTCATTGCACATTTATACAACAGACTAGACAGCTAGTGTAACAGTCTTTGGCTAAAAAGCTGCTAGCGCTATGTGGTATCGCAATGCTGAGCTCGTCAAACTGAGCATACATTTTCCAGAATCAATGTTCATTGATACTCTCGTTTTTAGTAGCTTCTGCTCTTCCTGCAATTTGAGGAGTTGAGGAAACAAAAGGGGATAGTTAGTTCACCAGAGTCAACTGAACTCGTGGAAACCATTTTTATGTCTTGTGTTCAGTATGAAGGAATTTAGAGGTAGTTTTGCTAGCCAATGCTAAGTAACATTAACGCAGTGACTGGAAGTGTATGGGTATCTGGCAGTATGCTACGCGGTAGTGTGGAAATAATCTCAAATGAGTGTCCCGAAAATGGATAAATGCTGATTTTCTTTTTGGTTTAAATTTGATTTAAACAGTATAACATAATCAGAATGTAGAAAGACCCATTGAAATCACCTAGAATGTGCGTTGCTCACCCCACTAGGATCACTCACTACTCATAAAACACATCTAGAACTTGTATTATTCAGAAACTAAAAATACCGGCAAAAATATTGTGGAATGCTATTGGCCTTATCGCCCAGCCGTTGAAAGGATGGAGACTCCATTTTACCACTGCGTCTCCTCTTGTGCATCCTCACTCACACACAAAATAAGCATCACCTTTTTTTTAAAATCTGGTGTTCAAATGGATTTTTATTTATTTAAACAAGGGTTGTTTTTAAATTAAATTAAACATAATAGTCGGTGATTGCCTTCTGAAAGTCATGATTGCACTACACATCCTGAGTTTCTCATTCTTAGTCCCCCTTCTGTGGAACAGCTGCTCCCTATAGCCCTTTACATTCTGGAACTGTTACTACAGTTTACATTGCATCAACATCTATACATCCATACAACATAATAACATATCATAATAACATCATAATAACATCATAATAACATAATAATAACAATAATATTAACTAATACCATAACATAATAACACTAATAATATGCCTCATGTTAGACTGTATCTGACATCTATACATCCATACAACATAATAACATATCATAATAACATCATAATAATATCATAATAACATCATAATAATAACAATAATATTAACTAATACCATAACACAATAACAAATCCCTCATGTTAGACTGCCATTAACTGTACTTGCCTCACCCACTTTCAGAAAACCTTTACTTTTATAAGCCTCAATTCAATCAAGATATTGTGTAACACGTGCTGTTTTCCCCTTTGTTTAATGATACGTTAAATATTGTGACCACACTCGTTGTGGATGTCCTGGGGAGGGTAGTATTAAGTGTGGTTTCTTGCTTACCTTTCAGAATGCTCCACTGTGCAGGCATGCCAAGCCAAACGTTAACAGGCCCCACCCTCTTACTGCAGCAAATGAATGCAGCTCAGAGCCAGGATAGGATCGTCATTCCTATCAGTCAGTCACTCTGGAACAACTCTCATCATAGGACCTAGCCCATGATCATTATTACATTTGAGGTGCCTATCCATAATGATCCATTTCACACAATGACTTACAACACTGACATATTTAAGACTTGAGGCCCAATCTCAGGGAAATGAAGGTGTTCTTTTCCGTGTCTACTTCTTCATAATGGTTGAGTTTAGGAGGTCTATTCTTCAAAAGGAATCTGCAGAAAGGGAGGCGGCGACTCCTATTACTGAGGATATGTCTGGTATTTCCTCTGTTCTCCGTGTTTTAGTTTTTGCTGCCTGACAACTCCCATTTCCCCGACTGGCTCGGTGTGTTTATTGCATGAGGCATCTTCTCTCCCAGGGCCACCCTGACTCAAAACATACCTCACAACAGGGCTGTTGCATCACAGGCGTACACCCCACTCTTCACAAGCAGACTGAACAGAGACAGGACGTGGCTTGTCAGGATTCAGGAATGCCTCTCAGAATGGAGGATATTCAAGCGCTGACTCCCATTGATGCAGCTTAACAAGAGGAGTGATGTTATTGGAACAAAGGCAGTGTTTGGAAAGGGATTCCTCTGTCTGTCTTTCATTCTTACTTTACTGCCCTGTGTTTTTGCTTACTAATGAGATATTTGGCAAGTTTGAAATGGAATTTTACTTGTTGAGCTAAGGTCTGTTTAAAAAAAAAAAAAAAAAAAAAAAGTTAATGTCACAGGGGAACAGGAGTCTCCTGGCTTGCAGCCATGGCATGACCATAGAGAATTCCATTCATTCCTGCTAATATCCTCCCCCAACACCAGACATGTGGGCTTTCTCCCCTCCTCTGCTCCCAGGCGCTAGGCCGCAGGCATGACACAGATTAGGCCTGGCCGTTTGGCTCCCAAGCATTTCCCTCAAAGCCTTCCTCGCATGCATGAGGCCTCCACAGTGGAAAATGGCTCAGTGTGGTATTAACATCCCCACGCACCTGGATGGGTAATGTAGTTCTGTTGCGATTGTGGCCCTGTTGCCAAGCGATGCGGGTGGGATGATGGGACCTTGCACAAGATCACCACGTGCCACACACATTTGGATCCGTCACACCCGGTGCCCCAACGGCATTAGCCTCTCAGCTGTTCAACGGGCCCTGTGTGTGTGACGACTCTTTGTAGCAGTGAGGAATAGTTGATGAACAGGGTTTTGGCATTCTTTTGGAATTTCACAGTGATAGTTTATTGATTTATTTTCACTTTACGTTGAAATTATAACAGAGCAGGTCAAATTGAAAACTAAAATAAATAGAAGTTAATTAGACCAAGTAAATAATATGTACAGTCATGTGCGCAGGGTATGAGTCCCGTTTGGGAATGTCCATAGGAGGAAGGAAGTGAAGTAAATGAAACGCTCATTACAAATAAATACTATATACATATTTACGCTGTAAATAAATGTCCAATGTGGTGTGGACACAGTTTTTCCACATATCTGTTGTAATATCAGGGCCCACTGTGTACATTCTGACTCTCCAGGGGAGAGCCCTTCACATGTATAGTCAATACCCTCTCATTTCTGAATTGAAACACAATGGTCACATGGTGGCAGCTTAAATACTTAGCTTTAAACTTAGCTGTGCCCCATGACTTTTACAGATTTGCTGTTGCACCCTTACATATTTCTACCGAAATGTATTGAAAATGTAGGCTGTAGTGCTGAACGATTTAACTGAAATGTTGGTTATTAATAAAGATAATCTAAATGGGAAACGCTTACAAAGTTCTATCAACACATCGCCTGCAGTGCTTCAAAAACTCTTGACCATTGTCACTCGTCCTTCCAGGATGGCTAAGAGACCCTGCCCTCCCTTCGGCAAATCAGATCACGACTCTGTTCCCTTCCTATAGGCAGAAACTAGGGTACTTCCCGTTTAAGGTTTACTCAACGCTGGTCTGACCAATTGGAATCCATGCTTCAAGACTGTTTTTATCACACGTGCTGGGGACGTGTTCCGTGTTGCTGTTGAGTTATTGCCTCCATAAGGCAATCAAACAGGCAAAACATCAGTACGGAGACAAAGTGGAGTGGCAATTCAACGGCTCAGACATGAGACGTATGTGTCAGGGACTCCAGACAATCACATATTATAAAGGGAAAATCAGCCACGTCGCCGACACTGTCTCGCTCCCGGACAAGCTAAACACCTTCTTCGTCCGCTTTGAGAATAACACGGTGCTGGTGACACAGGCCACCCCCGAGGTCTGTGAGCTCTCGTTCTCCGTGGCCGACGTGAGTAAGACATTTTAAGCGTGTTTACCCCCCCCCCCAAGGCTGCCGGCATTCAGAACATGTGCAGACCAGCTGGCTGGAGTGTTTATGGACATATTCAATCTGTCCCTATCCCAGTCTGCTGTCCCCACTTGTTTTAAGATGTCCACCATTGTTCCTGTATCCAAGAAGCAAAGGTACCTGAACTAAAAGACTGTTTCCATACACCACATTCCCCCTGAGTGAAAACAGTCCAGTGAGCGATATTGTAATGCTCTGTCAGCTCTGTGTAGTCTTTGCTGTTGTGCCACTAACTGAGCAGCTTGTTTAGAGAACTGTGGTGTACATGTACAGAGCACTTTCCTCCACAGCTTTTGGAGTTTGTCACTACGGACCTCCTCTTGGCTACAAAGCTGAAATATTCGTCATTTCACTTGGTGGTTGAGCTCTATCCACGTTTATTGGGATGAAAATAACACGGAAACACAGCCGTCACTAACTTTGCCAACTTTTGGAACATCAAAGTACCTAAACCACCTCACTACCACAACAAAATGTGGGTCCCCCGATACATTTACATTCCACTGGTCCATTAGAACAGTGTTTTCAACAAGGGCTGTGATGATACCAGTAATGATTTTTTTTTTTCCCATGTCAAAAATTGTAACACAAAGCAGACCATACTCTGGTCCTTTTTAAAAACCTGTTGTGTGTATTTTGTTTCTCAAAATGCATACTACTGTGCTCCAAGCACGCAAATTAGATCACGGGAGGGTCGGAGTATGAGTCCCAATCCTTCTTGAATGCTTTATTCCATTTGTACATATGTTGAAGTATGCATAGAAGCGTGTAAGCTTCAACGGAAAGTATGCAAAAAAAATACGTAAACCATGTGGGGAAAAAAAAAACAATTTTTGCCTGTTATTATGATTCTCATAGAGCTAGCTGATAGTTGTGAAGTAAAATGGTTACTTTGTGTATTGTTTCGTCTCTATTGCCATTGTCCTGGCTTGAAGACAGTTCAGTGAGTAAGTCCCAAAGCCACAGTAAGTCAGTAGGGTTAACTGGATAACTAGCTAGCCACGAAGAATTACTAGCTACCCATGTTGTTGAAGAATGCACTCGGAGCATGAGTAAATACCCGTTGTTCAATATAGCTTGGACAATAAATAAATGTGCCAATCTGCTTCTTGTTTGTTTCCTTGCCACGATACTAATAACGAGTATCACGAATGGTGCAGCGGTCTAAGGCACTGCATCTCAGTGCAAGAGACGTCACTACAGTCCCTGGTTCGAATCCAGGCTATATCACATCCGGCCGTGTTTAGGAGACCCATAGGGCGGTGCACAATTGGTCCAGCGTCGTCCGAGTGGCCAGGGTAGGCCGTCATTGTAAATAAGATTTTTTTATTAACTGACTTGCCTAGTTAAATAAAGATACTGGTATTGTCCCGGCCCTATTGTCAACCTTAGGTGCTGCAGACAGGTCACCCCCCCCCCCCCATCTCGGATGACAACCAATCCAAAGGCCACGGTGTCAGCAGTTGGTGGGACAAGCCCATAGATGGTCCAGGTCATAGGGAACCTTGTCACCTCAGTTTCCTGAAACTGGACAAGCCGGGGTGATGTGGGACTCTGTGGTCTCATCTGAGGTTTCTCACAAGCCCACAGGAAAAGGAAGTGTGAATGCTACTCTTGCGAAATGGAAGCTGTGGGAACTGTGCTAGCTAGTGAAAGTCTGTGATTTAAGAAGTATGTTGTAGGCAGTTTCACTTCTGTGTAAGGTGTTGTGTGAATGGTAACCTTTCAAAAAAAAAAAAAAGTAGCCTAGTATCTTTCAGCAATGTTGCTTTATTGCCTTAATTGAAAACACTCTATTACTTAACTTACAACTTGAGAGAAATAAGAGTGAATCAGTCGTGATATAACTACCAGTTTGTCCATGTACAGTTGAAGTCGGAAGTTTACATGCACTTAGGTTGGAGTCATTAAAACTTGTTTTTCAACCACTCCACAAATGTCTTGTTAAAAAACTATAGTTTTGGCAAGTCGGTTAGGACATCTACTTTGTGCATGACAGAAGAAATGTTTCCAACAATTGTTTACAGACAGATTATTTCACTGATAATTCAGTGGGTCAGAAGTTTACATGCACTAAGTTGACTGTGCCTTTAAACAGCTTGGAAAATTCCCGAAAATGATGTCATGGCTTTAGAAGCTTCTGATAATGGCTAATTGACATCATTTGAGTCAATTGAAGGTGTACCTGTGGATGAATTTCAAGGCTGACCTTCAAACTCATTGCCTCTTTGCTTGACATCATGGAAAAAATCTAAAGAAATCAGCCAAGACCTCAGAAAAAAAATTGTAGACATCCACAAATCTGGTTCATCCTTGGGAGCAATTACTAAATGCCTGAAGGTACCATGTTCATCTGTACAAACAATTGTAAGCAAGTATAACCACCATGGGTCCACGCAGCCGTCATACCGCTCAGACGCCTTCTGTCTCCTAGAGATAAATGTACTTTGGTGTGAAAAGTGCAAATCAATCCCAGAACAACAGCAAAGGACCTTGTGAAGATGCTGTAGGAAACAGGTACAAAAGTATCTATATCCACAGTAAAACGAGTCCTATATCTACATAACCTGAAAGGCCGCTCAGAAAGCAAGAAGCCACTGCTCCAAAACTTCACAAAATAGATGGCATCATGAGGTGGGAAAATTGTGGATATATTGAAGCCCTGACCTCAATCCCATAGAAAATGTATGGGCAGAATTGAAAAAGCGTTTGCGAGCAAGGAGGCCTATAAACTTCAGTTACAACCAGCTCTGTCAGGAGGAATGGGCCAAATTCACCCAACTTATTGTGGGAAGCTTGTGGAGGGCCACCAAAAACGGTCACCCAAGTTAAACAATTTAAAGGCAATGCTACCAAATACTAATTGAGTGTATGTAAACTTCTCACCCACTGGGAATGTGATGAAAGAAAAGCTGAAATAAATAATTCTCTCTTCTATTATTCTGACATTGGACATTCTTAAAATAAAATGGTGATCCTAACTGACCTAATGACAGGGAATCTATACTAGGATTAAATGTCAGGAATTGTGAAACTGTTTTAATGTATTTGGCTAAGGTGTATGTAAACTTCCGACTTCAACTATATGACTACCACAGTTTTAGAATTGTTGCTTTATTGCCCTAATTGAAACACTCACTGTTGCTTACTTGATAACTTGAGAGGAATCAGTGAAACAGTCATGTGATATGAACATGTTATATGTGCGTTGTGAGCCTGTAACGAAATGTATCTATGACTACCACAACAATGGCTGAGTAAAGCTGCCATTAACCTGCTGTCCTTGCCTTTTGTTATTTAGCTAGAGTATGCGAGTAACACCAATACAAATCTGAACACAATCTATCAGGGCCTTATAATTATAAGCTTCCAAGTATCATGTGACTATTCATGCAGGCAAATTTGTGGAGACCATGCCCATAGATGGTCCAGGTCATAGGGAACCTTGTCACCTCAGTTTCCTGTTTGTTCAGGGCTGTTCACTTCTGTTCCTCCCTATGTTCCCTCTCATTCATCTGCACTGATCTGTAAATGCAATTTGGTGGATGCCAGCTGGGAATTAGATTTTAAAAAAATAGTTCTATCAGTGCAGACGAAGAAGAGGAAACCACATAAGAAACAATTGCCGTCTTAAAGGCAGCAATGGAGGAAGTGGGTTAATGGGGGTTTATAGGCCTGCTGGGTAAGAGGCCTGTCCAGGAAAGGCTGTGGCCAATTGTCATCCTTTGCCAAGGTGTCAAGACGGAGCAAAGCCTGAAGGACGGTACCAAGTTGAACCCATGAACCTACAGTCACCTTCCAAGACAACATTTCAGGGGTGGGACAGTTCTGTCGGGTACTTGATGAAATTGAAATTCAAAATGTTGCAAAGAAAGAGACCAGGTTTTCTCTCAACGTTCGGAAGCTCACCTTGCAACATAGCAGCTATCCCTCACAGGACCCTGAGGCAAATCCCACTGAGTCTTGGAGGTCCCTGCTGCGTGTCCTCCTTCATCACAGCGGCTTTATCTTCCGTGACACACTACCTGTGTCCTGATCCCTGGGCCTGGATGCTCCCCAGTAGGGTACACCGAGATGCCCGGTGCTACGGTCCCAGTGGCTTAGCCGAGTGCACAGCGAGCAGTAGGCCAAGTATGGAGCCGCTTGTAAATGGCTGGTGTGGTGGGGGCAGGGGGGGGATGTGTGGCAGCTGGTGCTGGATAATAGATTAACCCTGGGAGGAGTCCTGATGGTTTAACCTCCTGCTACCAGCCACCACCTCCCCACCCACCCTCTGCTTAAAAATCCAATGCAGCCGTTTTTAAAAATCTAATAATTCAAATCATTTCAATTAAATCAAATCATTTCTGATGAACAATTAAATACTTCCTGTGATTGTTTTCAATTATAAGAATCATAAAGAAACTCTGGCTTATTAGCAATGGCAAATTTCTCAAGTAAGTATTTTGCTAGGACGGTCGGAGTGGTCCGAGTGGGGAGTGACACTGAACTATCTGTTATTGGCAGTGAGGTTTGGAACCATAAAGATCCTGTTCAATTTGTATTCAAATTCCTAATTATATGTTTGGAACTCTCTTTCTTATTGGTCTAACTAATTTACTGCATGGTGATGTCACCATGGAAGGCCAAAACTCCATCCCAGATATTTCAGGGGGTCTTTTCAAACAACTCTTAAACTAAAATGGCATTATAGTATTATTCCAAACGTATAGTGTGGAAACATGATTCTGGCAGGCACAACATGGCTAACAAACATTGGTGGGGTTGTCTAATTGAGATGTCAGGAATTTTGATGGCATGGCTAGTGAAGTGAGTGGCAATGCATCCAGCCAGGCTTGTGTGAGTCATCAGGGTCAGTACTCCAATATGGCAAGTGCAGTCTTTGAGTGACTGCTCTCTCCTAGATAGAGTTGAAGGAGTTTTCTCATGACCTGATGCTGCTGGAGGAACAGCTGGGGTTTTCAATGGCGTTGGGGAATTTATATAAGGAATCTTCCAATATATACATTTAAATGTGTGAATATTTTATGTAGCATATTTGGAAAAATTCCTGCATTTCCATGTAAAAAGAACCGATGAGCACCTATGTATAGTTTACAGGAGCATGCAAAATGAAAGCCAAGATTGTAAATATATTTTTTTAATTAAAGGTTACTCACCAAAGTAACAACTGTGTGGTCAAAAACTTTAACTTAGTTTTAGTCAAATCAAATTTGATTTGTCACATACTCATGGTTAGCAGATGTTCATGCGAGTGTAGCGAAATGCTTGTGCTTCAATTTCCGACAGTGCAGTAATATCTAACAAGTAATCTAACAATTCCCTAACAACTACCTAATACACACACATATAAAGGGGTGAATGAGAATATGTACGTAAGTATGTGGATGAGCCGTCTGGTTACCTATAACTACAAACATAGTTATTTTTTAGTATTTTTACATATTAACTTAATCCTGGATATATTTGGAGCTACCCACAATGCACTATTGCTACCTAGCTAGTTCCTTCTGGCTAAAGTTAGCTATTAGCCATGCAAGTATTTAATTACATTTCAAAGTGTTGGCACTGGTGAGCAGAAGAAGAAACCTCTAAATTAATGCAAAAAAAACTGCAACTCTTATCCTGTGCTTTTGGCAGTTTTAGTAGTTTTCTGTCATTTGTAGCTAGTGCAGTAATACCCACAAGGATGGGCTTACGACTAATTTGTGGCCCAAAAATGAGAAGCGGGTTTTGAAGTCGGAATGGTTTTTCCAGTTGACGCAAGCAGATTGGAGTATGGGAACTGTGCACTACCCTATGCGGTGCGCATTTCACCTCTGAGTACTTCGATAGCTTAGTATTACCAGTGGAAGTGAGGATTTGGAATGAGACTGACTGAATCCAGGTGCTGTGCCAAGCCTGCTTCCTCTATTTCCTACTGACATACCGGTACATCATGAATGTAAGCAGTGATTTTTATTTTTTATTTTTTTTATTTCACCTTTATTTAACCAGGTAGGCTAGTTGAGAACAAGTTCTCATTTGCAACTGCGACCTGGCCAAGATAAAGCATAGCAGTGTGAGCAGACAACGAAGAGTTACACATGGAGTAAACAATTAACAAGTCAATAACACAGTAGAAAACAAAGGGGGGAGTCTATATACAATGTGTGCAAAAGGCATGAGGAGGTAGGCAAATAATTACAATTTTGCAGATTAACACTGGAGTGAAGAATGATCAGATGGTCATGTACAGGTAGAGATATTGGTGTGCAAAAGAGCAGAAAAGTAAATAAATAAAAACAGTATGGGGATGAGGTAGGTGAAAAAGGGTGGGCTATTTACCAATAGACTATGTACAGCTGCAGCGATCGGTTAGCTGCTCAGATAGCTGATGTTTGAAGTTGGTGAGGGAGATAAAAGTCTCCAACTTCAGCGATTTTTGCAATTCGTTCCAGTCACAGGCAGCAGAGTACTGGAACGAAAGGCGGCCAAATGAGGTGTTGGCTTTAGGGATGATCAGTGAGATACACCTGCTGGAGCGCGTGCTACGGATGGGTGTTGCCATCGTGACCAGTGAGCTGAGATAAGGCGGAGCTTTACCTAGCATGGACTTGTAGATGACCTGGAGCCAGTGGGTCTGGCGACGAATATGTAGCGAGGGCCAGCCGACTAGAGCATACAAGTCGCAGTGGTGGGTGGTATAAGGTGCTTTAGTGACAAAACGGATGGCACTGTGATAGACTGCATCCAGTTTGCTGAGTAGAGTGTTGGAAGCCATTTTGTAGATGACATCGCCGAAGTCGAGGATCGGTAGGATAGTCAGTTTTACTAGGGTAAGCTTGGCGGCGTGAGTGAAGGAGGCTTTGTTGCGGAATAGAAAGCCGACTCTTGATTTGATTTTCGATTGGAGATGTTTGATATGAGTCTGGAAGGAGAGTTTGCAGTCTAGCCAGACACCTAGGTACTTATAGACGTCCACATATTCTAGGTCGGAACCATCCAGGGTGGTGATGCTAGTCGGGCATGCAGGTGCAGGCAGCGACCGGTTGAAAAGCATGCATTTGGTTTTACTAGCGTTTAAGAGCAGTTGGAGGCCACGGAAGGAGTGTTGTATGGCATTGAAGCTTGTTTGGAGGTTAGATAGCACAGTGTCCAAAGACGGGCCGAAAGTATATAGAATGGTGTCGTCTGCGTAGAGGTGGATCAGGGAATCGCCCGCAGCAAGAGCAACATCATTGATATATACAGAGAAAAGAGTCGGCCTGAGAATTGAACCCTGTGGCACCCCCATAGAGACTGCCAGAGGACCGGACAGCATGCCCTCCGATTTGACACACTGAACTCTGTCTGCAAAGTAATTGGTGAACCAGGCAAGCCTCCGAAAAACCGAGGCTCCTGAGTCTGCCGATAAGAATATGGTGATTGACAGAGTCGAAAGCCTTGGCAAGGTCGATGAAGACGGCTGCACAGTACTGTCTTTTATCGATGGCGGTTATGATATTGTTTAGTACCTTGAGTGTGGCTGAGGTGCACCCATGACCGGCTCGGAAACCAGATTGCACAGCGGAGAAGGTACGGTGGGATTCGAGATGGTCAGTGACCTGTTTGTTGACTTGGCTTTCGAAGACCTTAGATAGGCAGTGATGGCGATAAACCGGGTGAATTCAATGTGAATTTGCCTCACAATCGCTATTGGATTAGCTAGCTGACTCTCCCTCCTGAAAGGCTGTTCTTGAATCTTCTTTGACTTTGGTAGCTAACTCAGCCGTCAGCTACTTCGCTATTTTGACCGTGGTGCTTGGCTGGCTAGGGTAGTTAGCTTGCTATGGTAGCTAGCAGGCTAAAATAACTACATTTAGCTGGTTGGTTTGCTGGCTAAGAGAACTGCATATACCAGTAATTGTTTTTGATTATTGGTTAATGGCGATATGTATTTCTAATACTTTGGTTTACTCTAGCCCTTTCCTGCAGTCAAATGAATAGTGGCCTCATGGATGGAATGTTGTTAATTAATTATAAAAAATATGAATATTATTTCTATGTCAAATTATTTTGTGTGATTTCAGTCTTCTGTGATGGATATAAAGTGTAATATTGGGATGCAAACCCAATATAATAAATTTCAACTTTATATCTGACATGGTACAGGTGTTTTCTTGTTTTGGAGCCCATAACCATGTGTGTGAGGTGTATACATTAATTTCAAAGTAGATTTAAGACTAACAAGAAACACTCTGTGGCCCTGATTTAGCCCACTGCAGTAAAAGGCTTTTAATGTTGATGGTAAGCTGTGTGTTGACTGGCTGACTCATGCAGTGCTAGTAGGGCTAATGTTAGCAGGCTAGTTGGCTAGCAACCTTGCAAGCTGATTTGTAACAATACATTCGTGAAGTATTTACAGTGCCTTGCGAAAGTATTCGGCCCCCTTGAACTTTGCGACCTTTTGCCACATTTCAGGCTTCAAGCATAAAGATATAAAACTGTACTTTTTTGTGAAGAATCAACAACAAGTGGGACACAATCATGAAGTGGAACGACATTTATTGGATATTTCAAACTTTTTTAACAAATCAAAAACTGAAAAATTGGGCGTGCAAAATTATTCAGCCCCCTTAAGTTAATACTTTGTAGCGCCACCTTTTGCTGCTATTACAGCAGTAAGTTGCTTGGGGTATGTCTCTATCAGTTTTGCACATCGAGAGACTGAATTTTTTTCCCATTCCTCCTTGCAAAACAGCTCGAGCTCAGTGAGGTTGGATGGAGAGCATTTGTGAACAGCAGTTTTCAGTTCTTTCCACAGATTCTCGATTGGATTCAGGTCTGGACTTTGACTTGGCCATTCTAACACCTGGATATGTTTATTTTGAACCATTCCATTGTAGATTTTGCTTTATGTTTTGGATCATTGTCTTGTTGGAAGACAAATCTACGTCCCAGTCTCAGGTCTTTTGCAGACTCCATCAGGTTTTCTTCCAGAATGGTCCTGTATTTGGCTCCATCCATCTTCCCATCAATTTTAACCATCTGCCCTGTCCCTGCTGAAGAAAAGCAGGCCCAAACCATGATGCTGCCACCACCATGTTTGACAGTGGGGATGGGGTGTTCAGGGTGATGAGCTGTGTTGCTTTTACCCCAAACATAACGTTTTGCATTGTTGCCAAAAAGTTCAATTTTGGTTTCATCTGACCAGAGCACCTTCTTCCACATGTTTGGTGTGTCACCCAGGTGGCTTGTGGCAAACTTTAAACAACACTTTTTATGGATATCTTTAAGAAATGGCTTTCTTCTTGCCACTCTTCCATAAAGGCCAGATTTGTGCAATATACGACTGATTGTTGTCCTATGGACAGAGTCTCCCACCTCAGCTGTAGATCTCTGCAGTTCATCCAGAGTGATCATGGGCCTCTTGGCTGCATCTCTGATCAGTCTTCTCCTTGTATGAGCTGAAAGTTTAGAGGGACGGCCAGGTCTTGGTAGATTTGCAGTGGTCTGATACTCCTTCCATTTCAATATTATCGCTTGCACAGTGCTCCTTGGGATGTTTAAAGCTTGGGAAATCTTTTTGTATCCAAATCCGGCTTTAAACTTCTTCACAACAGTATCTCGGACCTGCCTGGTGTGTTCCTTGTTCTTCATGATGCTCTCTGCGCTTTTAACAGACCTCTGAGACTATCACAGTGCAGGTGCATTTATACGGAGACTTGATTACACACAGGTGGATTGTATTTATCATCATTAGTCATTTAGGTCAACATTGGATCATTCAGAGACCCTCACTGAACTTCTGGAGAGAGTTTGCTGCACTGAAAAGTAAAGGGGCTGAATAATTTTACACGCCCAATTTTTCAGTTTTTGATTAGTTAAAAAAGTTCGAAATATCCAATAAATGTCGTTCCACTTCATGATTGTGTCCCACTTGTTGTTGATTCTTCACAAAAAAATACAGTTTTATATCTTTATGCTTGAAGCCTGAAATGTGGCAAAAGGTCGCAAAGTTCAAGGGGGCCGAATACTTTCGCAAGGCACTGTACTTGTAAGTTGGCTGAAAATGTCATTGAAACCAGTAGTCGTGAGTGCAAATGATTTGGTTTAATTTGAAGTTGTACTTTTTAAAAAGTTATTTCTGTTGAAGTTTACATTACAGGGAGTAGGCTGACTTGCCGGGTCCTCCGTATTACATCACACATTCTTTGGAATTCTGATAAGTTTTATGTAATAACTCGATAAATAGAAAAGTGAGGTAACTTTGCAATCCATATGTTATGTTTATGCTTCTATCTTTTTTAAGGTGTATATTTTTCAACCATTTTCAATCTCTAATAAATATTAGGAATAAGCAAAGTCTTTGATTTCTGTTCAAACAAATAGAAAAGGGGTCTTCGCAAACATCTAAGTTAGAAGTGATGGCACAAGGTGTAATGCAAACAGCAGAGATTTCTTACTCGAGGCTAAGGGAAAGGAAAATTAAAATTTTTGGAACATTATAAAAGTCTTAATCTTAGTGCCTTCAACTGCCCCACTGCCCGAGATGGAAACCAATCTGCATCTGGCTGTGAACCTGGGAGTGATATGAACATCTGCTCATGCATACTTTGTAAGTTTGTATCAGACACGTTTTCATGGCGACAGCACATCACCTCCTGTTCACAGACCCCCTCCCCTGGCCTCGCAGTTTCAGCTATGGAACCCCTTCCCATGTCACTCATCCCCAAGCATTTCTCAGCATGCTCTACAGGACCTCGGATACCCTGCCAATCACTGCGGACATGTCGGGAATTCAGATGAAATCTCCATGCGATTCCATTACTTACAAATAATCGGTTTAAAAATCGCTTGTCAGGGGTAGTATTCCATATGCCTTCACGGAAGTGCTTAGTCTTGCCGTTTCAGTTGGTTTTGTCTTGAGAGCCAAGTTCCAGGAATCAAGGGAAAGCCTATCATGCTAGAGCAGCACAGTGTATCAAAATGTAGACCAAGTCACCCTAGATAATGGCGCCTGCCAAGCAAACTGATAAATAAAAGATGAATAGAATTGTTTTGACTGTTTCACAAGGAAGAAGCAGCCACTGGAGCTGGGTTGCCATTTGCATGGTTTTAGTGTCTGGTGTATTCACTGATGTGTTTAGGCTACAAGTCAGAACAGGGAACGGGATATGAAAGGATTTAAAGCTCTGACTTAACCGCAAAGTGGCAAATAAAATATAAAGTATGAATGCTACTTATGGTAAGTAGTCAGGAACCCATCAACCATTCTGTTGAATTAGTGTATTCTGCATTAGCAGTGGCATCCATTTAATGTTGGCACAGCTTGCAGAGCAGAGACATAATAGTGAAACAAGTATGGGGGCTGAGGAAATGCACTGCTGCAGTTAATCTGAATGAATGAACCGTTTTTATTTTTATGTCTCAGTGCCTGGAACTGAGCTCAGACTGTCCTTCTTGGTCTTTAATGCATTCCTCTCCCTCCTCCAACCCCTCAAGCCTCCGACAAACTGCCAATGTTAACAACGCTGACCTAACTTGGCCCTCAGGAGTGGTCCAAATGCACAACAGGGTCAACAACATTGTCCCTGCCCCAAGCCAAACGATGGTGTCCCTTGGTCTCCATGACTGACCCTATGTAGACAGATGAACAGTGTGTGCAGTGTTAACACGGTACCAGCGACCACTGCCTTTTCCCCCTGACGAGTTCAGGACAAAAGGAGCTTTATCGTCCACTCTCTATCACAGATATTCAGTTTTTAATCATTTTTATTCAAATCCCACCATGGTTGAACCAGGGGTGTAATTTGAATGGCAGTTGAAAACAGTGCGCACCATTCTCTCTCCTGTGGTCTCCTGCTCAATGTCTGTCTGTTATAATGTCTTCCCTGAGCCTCTGGGGAAATGGCTGTTTTGGAGACATATATTTATATCTAGTGATTCAGGGTGAAGTGTTGTTGGATCACATCCACCCAGTCCCAGACTTGATGTGAGCTGAGAGCGGGTGCCACTGGTGGCTGTTTTGTACGTTGAGTAAAACACAGGAAGTCGTTTGCCATTTGATGAAAGGTTATTCAGTTTAATTCTGATAAGTATTTACATAAAGAGCCATTCATTCAAACTGAGGCAAGTGTTAAGACTAAAATAGTACCATGTACAAGGGTTGAAGATATCGTAAAGACTTAACTGAAAATTATCCACTAACTAGAGACTTTAGGTATAACAAAGTCCTAGAAATATCTCAATGATGGACGATTCTATTTCGGGACAGCAGTCTGTCCTCAAAATGACATAACTGACCCAGGCTTATTGTGTGAAAATATTCCGTCTGAGAACCCATGCTTTGGTAATGATGATGAATGGGGCTGGACAGTCTGGCCCATACTGCGGGGGAGCAGGGGAGAGACTTGCTGCTGTAGATTATTGAGTTCACTTTGGGTAGTGCTGCACATCCGTCAGGGTCGGACTCTGAATAGGGCTGCCAGTCCCAGTCTATACCCTGTGGACTGTCCTCACGTCTGTGCTCCGTCACCAGTAACCTATGTCATTACTCCGGTGTCATACAGCACTGGCTGACGTTTGTCATTATTCCCTCTATCTAGGTCAGTGGTTTCCAAACTTTTTATCGTACCGTACCCCTTCAAACATTCATCCTCCAGCACCCGGGTCGGCGCACTCTCAAATGTTGTTTTTTGCCATCATTGTAAGCCTGCCACACACAATGTACAATACATTTATTAAACAAGAATTAGTGAGTTTTTTTGTCGCAATCCGGCTGATAGGAAGTGACGAAGGCCTCTTAAGAACCAGGGCACCATTTAATAATAAAAATCTAAAATGATGCTCTTTACATAAAACACTTTCTTTGTTAATTGAAATTTGTGAATAACTCACCACAGGTTAATGAGAAGGGTGTGCTTGAAAGGATGTACATAACTCTGCGACGTTATATTGGAAAGAGTCTCAGTCTTAAATCATTTGCCACACACAGTCTGTGCCTGTATTTAGTTGTCATGCTAGTGAGGGCCGAGAATCCACTCTCACATAGGTACGTGGTTGCTTTTGATAGATTTTTATTTGGATTTCTTTTAGTCCCCATTTGGATTAATCCAAGAGTCCTTAAACATTAAAATACAATTTATAATACAAACACATTTTCACATATAACACACTATTACAAAACATACATAATATACTAACATAATAACCCAATAAATACTCAATCTAAAAAATTGATTGATACTTCATCTACTATAGTCCCACAACATTTCTATGTATATTTAAATTGTTTTAAAATGTTTAAATTTATATATTGAAAGGTTTCTAGTTTGCTCAGTTAATTTATTCCATTTCTTCATTGCTCTAAATCGAAATGTTTATTTTGCCTATTTCTCTTTTCTGTCTGTATAACGCATAGATGGTGGACAATCTATTCCTAGTATTTACTGAATGTCTGTCTCTTACCAACTGAATACCGTTGTGAATACAACTTGGCCGTTTTAAATAATGTATATAATGAAATAAAATAAGCATGTTTTTTTCAATTATCTTGTAGATTGATGACCAACCAAGAACACTGCGCATGACTGCAACAGAAGAACCATATCTCCACCTTAAAACAATCCTTGCTGCTTTGTTCTGTGCATTCTGCAGCCTCCTAACTTCACTAGATGATGCATTTCCCCAGACCACAGAACAATAGTTCGCTCTCAATTAATTCTTGTGTTATTTGCTGAAGATTTTTTCCTGGTAAATATTTAGCCATCCTTCTGATTATGCATGCTGTTTTAATATATATAGGTTCATTATTTGAGACTACCATGATAAGCAGTTGTCTAGCTGCACTCCCAACAGTTTGATTTCTGCCACTTCTTCAATTTGTACTCCTCCCATACTTAATTGTATCCCATGCTGTTTTGGCCTTTTCCTAGTTGAACAGACCAACATACCTTTGGTTTTCTTGGTGTTTAAAACAAGTTTGTTTTGGCAAACCCACTCCCTGATATTCTCCAAATGTCCTTGTAAAGCTTGCTGTACCTGTTGAACCGATTGTCTTGCTGCATAAATTGTTGTATCATCTGCAAATATAGTAGCTTGAGTTTCAGCTAAGGCATAGGGACGATTGTTGGTATATGTTAAATAAAGAAGTGGCCCAAGGCAGCTGCCCTGCGGTATTCCACAGTTTAACACACGAGGGGAAGAAAAGTAACTATTGATATAGGTGGACTGTTTCCTGTCAGTTAGATATGACTGTACCCAATTCAATGCTACCTCTTTAAAACCATAATGCATTAATTTTGTCAAAATTATTTCATGAGCCACTAAATCAAATGCTGCACTGAAATCTAAAAATAGTACACCCACAAACTCATGTCCACCAATGCAGTGGTAGTGGAATGGTTTTTGCAATAAGCATGCTGATTGGCTGTAATCATATCATTCTTTTCAAAAGGGCAACAATGTCTTAACCTTTTGACTAGGGGGCAGTATTTTCATTTTTGGGAAAAAACGGGATATTTTGTCAGGACAAGATGCTAGAATATGCATATAATTGACAGCTTAGGATAGAAAACACAGTTTCCAAAACTATAAAAAATATTGTCTGTGAGTAGAACAGAACTGATGTTGCAGGCGAAAGCCTGAGAGAAATCCAAACAGGAAGGGACTCTTATTTAGAAGGCTCTGCGTTCCTATGCGTCCCTATTGAGCAGTGAATGGGCTATCAACCAGATTACTTTTTCTATGGCTTCCCTAATGTGTCTAGTGTCACAATACATAGTTTCACATTGCGTCAGTGGTCAGCTGAAGTCTCTCATAGTGTTTGGTGCGTAAAGGACAAATGCGGCCATTGTTTCTCTCTCTCCTACTAAGAAGCCACGAGTCCGGGTTGATATATTATCGAATAGATATTTGAAAAACACCTTGAGGATTGATTATAAACAATGTTTGCCATGTTCTGTCGATATTATGGAGCTAATTTGGAATATTTTTCGGCGTTGTAGTGACCGCAATTTCCGGTCGATTTCTCAGCCAAACGTGAAGAACAAACGGAGCTATTTCGCCTACAAAAATATTATTTTGGGAAAAAAGGAACATTTGCTATCTAACTGGGAGTCTCTTGAGTGAAAACATTTGAAGCTCATCAAAGGTAAATTATTTGATTGCTTTTCTGATTTCCGTGACCAAGTTACCTGCTGCTAGCTGGACAAAATGCTATGCTAGGCTATCGATAAACTTACACAAATGCTTGTCTAGCTTTGGCTGTAAAGCATATTTTGAAAATCTGAGATGACAGGGTGATTAACAAAAGGCTAAGCTGTGTGTCAATATATTTCATTTGTGATTTTCATGAATAGGAATATTTTCTAGGAATATTTATGTCCGTTGCGTTATGCTAATTAGTGTCAGATGATGACAACGGTTCCGTTCACGGGATGGGGTGTCACTAGAGGTTAACGGCACAATTTTTCAAGGCAGGATACTCTGAGCCCATACTCTGAGCCCAATCCAGAAATCTGCCAGTGGTTTCTCATTTTAAATTCAATTTTCACAGAACCGCTTGTTGCAATTTCGATGAGGCTCTTGTTCAGATATCGGTAAGTGGACTGGAGGCAGGGCATGAAAGGGATAACGAATCCAGTTGTTTGTGTCATCTGTTTCGGGAAAGTACCTGCATAATTGCGCACCCAGCTCACTTAGGTGCTTCGCAATATCACATTTGACATTGTTCGTAAGCTTGTTCATTTGCACACATAAAATCATGCAATGATGGTGGAAAGACCTGTGTGTTGTCCTTGTTAATGCAGACAGAAGAGCTCCAACTTTTTAATCATATCCTCAATTTTGTTCTGCACATTGAATATAGTTGCGGAGAGTCCTTGTAATCCTAGATTCAGATCATTCAGGCAAGAAAAACATCACCCATTTAGGCCAGTCGTGTGAGAAACTCATCAGTCAAGCGGTCAGACAGGTGAAAATTATGATTAGTAATGAACTTTTAAGCTCATCTCTCAATTCAAAAAAAGGTGACAATACTTTGCCCCTTGATAACCAGCGCACTTCTGTATGTTGTAAATGTACTACATGGTCGCTGCCAATATCATTTCATAGTGCAGAAAATACGAGAGTTCAGGGGCCTTGCTTGTAACATAGTTAACCATCTTCACTGTAGTGTCCAACATGCCTTTCATGCTGTCAGGCATGCGTTAGGCAGCAAGAACCTCTCGGTGGATGCTGCAGTGTACCCAAGTGTCGTCTGGAGCTACTGCTTGCACGCGCGTTACCACTCCACTATTGTCTCCATGTCATGGCTTTTGCGCCATCAGTACAGATACAAACACATCTTGACCACCAAAGTCCCTTTGATGTCACAAAGCTGTCCAGTACTTTAAAAATATCCTTAATTGACCCCGCATAAACATAACGGACATATATCAGGAGCTGTGCCAGGCCCGACACGTTTGTTGACTCATCCAGCTGTAACGCATAGAATTCACTGGCTTGTTTGCGAAGCAGTAATTATTTCAAAACATCTCCTGCCATGTCACTGATCTGTTGTGAAACAGTGTTGTATGATGAAGGCATTGTCTGTATAGTTTTTTGGGTCTTTTCCCCCAGCATTGTCCGCCATATCCGCGGCAGCGGGAAGAATAAAGTCCTCCGCAATAGGAGGGGCTTGCCTGTCCAAACCACTGGGTAGCTCACCATATAAGATGCTTCTCTAGCCCCTTCTTATTAATGGTATCTGTTGCTTTTATGCCTTATTACTCGAAAGTTGTCTTAATTCTCGCTCAAACTCCTGTGGCTTATTTTTCAAATTGCCATGTTTTGTTTCTAAATGTCTGCTCAAGAGTGAAGGTTTCATTGAGTTGTGTGTGAGTACTTTTGCACGTATAACACAGTGGCTGAGGAAAGGCACCCAATATAAGTGAACCCCAAATCAATGTAGTTCTCATCATATTTGCGCCTCTTTCGTGGTCCAACATCCCTGTCTGTTCGGTGCTTAAGGGGCAGTAGCTCTTCGGCTGCATCAGATTCACAACTGTCAGTGTTCATGCTAGTTGGGCTAAAAACAAATGTAGAAATACTGATGCTTGCATTGGATGTGCTCGTGGAAGCAGAACAACTTGTCATCGACAGGTGCAGGTGTATTACTGCTGGTAGTAGCAGTACTACCAGTAGAGCTTGTATGTGTCTCTATGGACACGGGCCTTATTTAAAAAAAAACCATTTATGAATTTTTGTGCAAACAGAATGAGCAGCAGCTACGTTTGGCTGCATACGGACTGCTAGTGGAAGTTAATAATTTGACTTGGCTACCTGTATTTGACATGGTGTTATTTCGCTGTACACTTGATGGTTTATTGTTATTTTTGGCAGTGAAACGAGGCAACTCATGCGAGGGGGGGGGGAGAACCTCCCCTAAATGTATAGCTTCGTGGAAAATATAAATGGGCTGTTTGAAAATGTGAAGAATTGTTTTTTATAAAAAAAGATATATTTTAGATTTTTATTTGGCTTACCCCCGACGGCAATGCCCCAGTCTGGGAATACCCGGTCTAGACTATATTATTGTGAGACATCCACGATTTATTACCTCCGCCCACTCTATCCTGTCCTATTAAGAAAACATATACAATTGGGGCTAATGGTTCATATAGCAAAAAAAATACATGTCAGGGGGAATTAAGGAAAAACAACATGTTCTCGCTTGAAATTATGGCTGGTAGGTATACCGTATTTTATAATATACTGGTATTGATGTACGGATCAGTTTGGGTTTTACGTTACCTTGTATAATGGTATTTAAATGTTTGTTAGGCCATTCCGCCTTGTGTAATTGTTAGTTTTTATAGTTTACTCCGTTTGGTACTTGAGTCGTCTCTCTCCTTCCACACACACCAAGCCCCGCACCGTCACTGAAGGATACCACCAGTCACAACCACATTTTGCTGTTCACTCGCATAGTGTTGCAAATTTGAGCAACTTTGGTAAGAGGCTAGCGACAAATTAATCAACATTTCAGGCTGCTTTTGGGAAGTTTTGTCAGAGTTTGGATGGTTTTGATAGCTTTTAGCGACTTTTCCTACTCTTCTGCCACAAACGAGAGTGGGAGAAGCGGTCTGCTACAGAAGTCATAGCAACGGTGCACACACAGACTGAAAAACAAGGGGGGGGGGGGGGGTGCGGCAGGAGAGGGGGCGAAAAGTCTTCGTTGGGGGGACCGCAGCTGTGTCCTCACAACAACTGCAGAACGTTATCTAGCGACAAATCGAGGAGCCAAAAGCGATTCCCACTGAAAAATTGTTGGCAAGCTTTCTATAATTACTCTATTAGTTTGTATCTTGGCTGCAAACAGTTTTTTTTCTTAGCAAGTTGTGGCTAAAATAAATCGTGCTAGCTGCTAATGCTACTTGCTAGTTAGCTGGCTAGCTAGCTAAATGTACTTAGTCAGTGCAAACATTGCTCGCTAATACAGCATGATAGATCAGCATGTCTGCGCAATGGTCAATTCTAAATCGGAGAAAAAGGCGAGGCATAAATATTTTTGCTACATCAAGTAAGGTAAAATGTTCATGTAACATCTGATCAGGGTCCACTTGGAAACACTGACAAACTTTTGTTCCTACCCTGTCACAATAACCCCTCCCTGGCTTTTTTTCATTCGTTGTCATGCCTTGCAACACTGTATTCAAAGTGCCCACTGTATTCCAAATTTTGGTTGAAGTGTGATTGAACTGTATAAAACAATCAAAATGGAGAAAGCCGTTACTCATAAAGCATATTTAGAACTATTAATATTCAAAAACCTAAAATACCGTCAAAAGTGGAAAATATTGTGATATATTTTTTGCCATATTGCCCAGCCCTACTTGAAATTCAAGCTTCCTTTTTTTAACATCTTGCACTGCAAGTCCACAAATCGTCATTGCGTTGACATGAATGGCATTCATTTAGGGCTAACGGTCATCTATTTAATTAAAAGACAATGGTTCTTCTTTCCATCAGTGTGAGCAGCTGATGCCTCTTACTGCCCCCTGCCCCTTCTCCAAGTGGCACTCTGTGCTGTGCCAAGCGGATACCCTCTGGATCTGTAAGGGAGCTTAAAGCAGCTGTCAAAACTGCAGGTGTCCTACTGCATCCCATTTGGCAGATGTGAGCCAGAAGAACGAGGATCACCAACTGAATTCTGAGCATAATGTTGCCAAAGGAAACTCCCAACTACTCAAATAGTTCAGACACTGGCTGACAGAAGTGTCGAAGTAGCCTACTATATGTGCTGAAGACCTCTGCCAAAGCCGCGCTCGGTCTGGAAGCCTAATTAGTTTGAGCTATGAATAAAGAAGTCATGAGCAGCGCTTTACAATTCCTTTCATGCCGTTGTGATGTTTGCGGAAAAAAAAAACAGCATGTACTTTTATAGATTAATGCCACTCATTTCAGTCGCAGAAATGAGGTGCTAAATTTGCAGTGTAGCGGCAGTATAGCCTAGTGGTTAGAGCGTTGGACTAGTAACCGGAAGGTTGCAATTTCAAACCCCCGAGCTGACAAGGTACAAATCTGTCGTTCTGCACCTGAATAAGAAATAAGAATTTGTTCTTAACTGACTTGCCTAGTTAAATAAAAGGTTAAATAAGTAAAAATATAAAAAGTATGTTGATCAGATGAAGCTTTTGTACCCCCCCCCCCCACACTTTCGGCACGTCATCATTCAGAGGGATTTTATTGTAATTGAGAAGACTGGGCGTTTGTGAATTTATAGAAATGCCACGTTATTTAGGCTGAGAGGATTATCGGATTACACATATGAACCCCCCCCGCAACACAGAATATGAAAGACGGGTCTTTGTCTCTTAAGGGGCTTTGTTGGAGTAACAAGGTTGGCTCTTCAGTTGACATGGGATGCCTGGTACTTGTACAAAGACACTAGTGTGTGTCAATCATTTTGGTTGTCTTTCCTTATTCTACCAAGGCCACCATGTAGGCCTATCACTGTTGTTTTCTTGGTATGCATATATGCAGGGCATCAAATGGGATTTATAATCGGCTCTCATTTCGGAATGCTGGTTTACGTAATCTTTCAGGCCATCAAGAGCACTGAGCCTACACAAGCTAGTGAAACCAGAGTCATATGGTCAAACTGCATGGCTGGGCTAGTCCTCAATGGTCCTCCCCACCCATTGTTATGCCATTTTTTTTATTGAATGCGTTTCCCCTATCATTGTATGATGGTCTCCCTTAATACATTCTGCATCACTTGGTTTCTTGAATGTTGTTTAAGTGTTTTTTTGTGAGTAATTATTGCATTTCGGTAATAGAACGAGACCCATAGACTTTGTCAAGGTGTTTGTTGCGTGACCAGCTTTAGATGGTGGGTGATGGGTGGGTGGTCGCTTGGCCCACAGCTACTTGCTCTGTCAAGGGGACAATGCATATACACATTTGTATGGGTTAAGGAAATCCTCAACACCTCACCCAATGTGTCTTGCGTGCCGTGAGGCTTCAGCTGAACAGTACATTTTGTAAAAAATAAAAAATCGTATTTTTAGACATCTGATCCAGAGCAATTAGGGTTAAGTGCCTTGCTCGAGGGCACATCGACAGAGGGATTCGAACCAGCAACATTTTGGTTAATGGCCTAACTTCTTAATCACTAGGCTACCAGCCGGATCAATCACATCAGGGATTATTATTGTTTGTTTAGTAGAACATGGATCTGAAGGCAAAGTGTGCTCTTATCATCAGTGATAATTGTCCACATATTTTATCATGTACGTTTCTCTAACATTTTGCGGTAGCCATTGTAACACACGTCATGTGAGTGTCATGGGCGTATCGCGACCCTTTCGTGAGCCCCATGGCTGAGTCATAAACCCGTCAGTCTGTGTGTAGGCGCTTGAAGGATCTGCCCAGTGAGAGCAGCTGATGCCCGACCCACACCGTTACCCCCCCCCCCCCATGGAGGGGGAACACACGTCTCTCTCTCTTGTGTGTTTTAGAGTTTATCACCTTGGGAGTGATAAACACCCTCTTCACAGGCTCAGGGAGACAGTCTGCATGTCCTCATATGGCAAGGAGTGCTACTGCTCGGCAACTCGCAGGCCATGCTAGCCCCCCCCCCCCCCCCCCCCCCCCCCCCCCCCCCGTAGAGCCTTGTAAAACAGGGAGGAGGGATGGAGTATAGCGCTTAGTCTATGGCTCTGTTGTGAGGTCTATTGACCAGCCATACTGCCTTACGAAAAACATGCTGTTTGGTTCCTCTCTCTTGACCAGTGCACGGTGGAGACAGGTTTATTTTGTAAATAAACATACACAAATATACTTGGCCGCCCAAATAGTCTATGATGGAGTTCAGGCATATAAACAAATTAAAGTGGCAGCACTTAAAAGCCTAAGTTAAATTTTCTGTGCCGGCACTAACATTGCTGCAGACCCTCCTTGATCACACTATACAGAACACATCAGTATAACACACCACGCACATATTCCTGGAAGTGGACACCTTCATTTCATTGGATAGTGTTGACTAATGGCAGTAAGAAACATCAATGTTGTTCTTGATATGATTGTGCAACAACAGGCGCGGATAAGTCACACAGGTTCATCCTATGTTTGAAAATCTTTTTGAGGGACCTACAGACCTACTGCTCGTGCTTCATACACATGGTATCAAGTCTGGTGACGTAACCTTTAGGCTAAAACCGAACATGTGAATAACTAGACATTATATCATGGTGTAATGTGAGATATTGTGGAAGTAAGCCTGAAGTTTCTTGATTCCTGGTTTGTTTCTTGCAGTGAAGCCGTTCACCACTACCGTGAAGGAGATGCGTCTGCACAGGGACGACTTCGAGATGCTCAAGGTGATCGGCAGGGGAGCATTTGGCGAGGTAAGACTGCCTGAACCCTCTGTTCACTCGTCAATTCAGTATAGAGCTTCCTTGGCATTAAATACATGGGTTAATCTCCCACTATACTGAGTGGAAAACTTGAGAGAAGAGGTATGCCCGAAGTTTTCAGACATCAAGAGTGGTTATGTGTTGAGAGAAGTCCCAGGGCCATTTTGTAGATATTACATTAGGGCTGGGAGTTGCCAGGGACCTCACGATATGATAATAAATTCTCACAATTCTATATGTATTGCGGTTCGATGTCCCAAACCTATGTCTCCTGCACAGGGACAAGATCAAACCACGAGAAAATGAATTTTGATCAGTCATGGAAATAAAAGTGCTGATAACAACGTTAGCACAAAAATAATATTGCCCAAAATAATATCCTGAGATCTAACAGTATTCCGTACTCCTGATGCTTTTGTTGCACTGACATTGTAAATAATTTTGCTCCCGAGTGGTACAGCGGTATAAGGCATTGCATCTCAGTGCAAGGTGTCACTACAGTCCCTGGTTTGAATCCAAGCTCTATCACATCCGTCCGTGATTGGGAGTTACATAGGGAGGTGCACAATTGGCCCAGTGTCGTTCAGGTTTGGCCGGGGTAGGCCATAAATGTAAAAAAATAATTTGATCTTAACTGACTTGCCTGGTTAAATAAAATGCGTACAGTAGTAGTATCTTTATGGCTCTGTGTATCAAAGCTGATTTCAACTGTAATTCAGCTGTTCAAAGTCGGCATCCTGAAGAGATGTGACCTTCAGCTACTCTCAAACCGTCTTCTCTCCGTAATTTATCTCTCTCCTTCATCCTCCCTGTCTTCTAGTGCTTTCTCTCTTCCAAGTCCCCGAAGGGTGTTGGTCTGGCAAAGATGTGCCATTTTGGGCCTGGACAAATGAGGGCGTTTTTTGATTTATTTTTACGTGTGGTATGTGCATGTTACCACATTGCTAACAAGTTCTGTCCTGACGACAATGTCAGTGGCTCTGACTGGCTGCTATGCTTTGACTCCTTAATAAAGGTGCAATCTGCGCCTGCTTTGTCCCCTGACTGTGGTTCACAAAAGTGCACAAATGCACGCACACACTTTGGTCTGTTCAATGTGGGGCGGCAGGGTAGCCTAGTGGTTAGAGTGTTGGACTAGTAACCAAAAGGTTGCAAGTTCAAACCCCCGAGCTGACAAGGTAGAAATCTGTCATTCTGCCCCTGAACCAGGCAGTTAACCCACTGTTCCTAGGCCGTCATTGAAAAATAAGAATGTGTTCTTAACTGACTTGCCTAGTTAAATAAAGGTAAAATATAAAACGTACAGCTCTGCCTGCAGTCCGGGTCAATATTTAAACTTTTTTTATTACCAGAAATTACGGTGTCCTTAAAAGACTGAAATCTTCAAGTAATTTCTGTTGTAAAAATGGCCTTGACGTTCTGTTCCTTTTAATAAAGTTAATTAAATCAGATCTTTTGTGCGGATCCAACTGCCAGCCACTCTGTATGGGGCCATTCCTAGAAAAGAAAACATGTTTTTGCGTCTGTCGTTTTAATGCAATGTTTCCCATTTAATTCCAGATGTCAACACAAGGTGAACAGAGCGATGATCAAATGTCTGATGATCGTAAGGTTAAAAAAACATATGCGTTGTGATGTTGTGTCAATCTGGATTAGGGAAATGTCAAATAATGACTCGAAGAGCAAAGACCAGGTCTGTAGTGATCTGAAACGTTCAGAACATTGCACATATGTAATGACACGATGCCCAATTCAACATGACCGGGAATCGTATCTCTTCTACAGAATGAATGTATTTTTGTAACATTGCATCCTTCTGAACATTCCCCATTTATCGTTTTGATGATGGGTGTCATCAGTCATTGCTTGAAGTTGGTTCACCTCCACAAACGTTCTCGGGAACATTCCCGTAATGTTTCCCCATCAGTGAAGTGATTGTGGTCTAATGAGGTGAGGGCCTCTCCAGATAATGATGCAGAACTTATCAACGAGGCACGAAGTTAATCAAATGGTCAGAACGTTAACTGCTCTGTCCCTCCGATGGAGACCGAGAGACCGAGAGTCTGAGCCAGCAGTGTCTGTGTGTATCCCTGTCTGTGGTATACCTAGACCTCCTTGGTTTTTGACTACTACTTGGTGTTACTCACCAGACACACAGACACCGAAAATGTGCCATTTCCTGCAAACTGGGCAGGGCCACTTGTTCTGCCTCTTGGGTTCAGTGCTTTAGCTGGTAGCTAGGATGTGGTTTGTTTGGTTTAAGGGTGGTGACTCTGCATTTTTTTATTTTTTTAAACTTTGATATTATACTGTGTGAAACCAATGCTCTGTGGCGGTTTTTGCTAAATTCACACCATTAATCCAACATAATCATTGTTATTGTCAATTTAAACAAATTAGGCCTAGTTCTAATAGCTTGGTCACTCGCATGGACACACACTTGCTACTATGAGTTTTTTTTCATTGTGTGTTTGTGTGTGAACAAGACTGCGACTCTCCAGCTACTTCCTGTTAGCCATTGTTGCTGTCGACTCAGCCCTCCCTTGCTCCCTCTGCAGTTTCCTGTGGCTCTTAAGTTACAGGATGCCTTTCCAGATAAGTGTTGGGCCTGCATTTCCTGTTTATGATGGGTGGTGTCTCTCTCGCTCTCTCCTCCACTCTCTCCTCGCCCAACAAAGTACTTTTCGGGGAGAAAGGGAGTTTGAGGGACTGCTGAAGGACCGTCCCTCAGAGTACAGACTGTTCCAGGCAACTACGCCTTGGACCTTGGCTCGCTGTCTAAAAGCTCACCCCCCAGAAACTCACCCTCGCTGGACTTAGAAAGCAAGGGAGAGCAATAACAAGGGCGATTAAAAATGGGAGAGAGCGAGATGATTGGACAGAGAATAACGGATGAGATGAAAAATGATAGACCGAGAGGTGAGATGGACGGAGGGAAGAAGATGAAGTGAGATGGATGGTAGAGGGGGGGAAGGTGAAAGGGGATGGACGGTAGAGGGGGAGAAGGTGAGGTGAGATGGACGATAGAGGGGGAGACGGTGAAGTGGGATGGACGGTAGAGTGGGTGAAGTGGGATGGACGGTAGAGGGGGAGAAGGTGAAGTGGGATGGACGGTAGAGGGGGAGAAGGTGAAGTGGGATGGACGGTAGAGGGGGAGACTGTAGAGGGGGTGAAGTGGGATGGACGGTAGAGGGGGTGAAGGTGAAGTGAGATGGACGGTAGAGGGGGAGAAGGTGAGGTGAGATGGACGATAGAGGGGGAGACGGTGAAGTGGGATGGACGGTAGAGTGGGTGAAGTGGGATGGACGGTAGAGGGGGAGAAGGTGAAGTGGGATGGACGGTAGAGGGGGAGAAGGTGAAGTGGGATGGACGGTAGAGGGGGAGACGGTAGAGGGGGTGAAGTGGGATGGACGGTAGAGGGGGTGAAGGTGAAGTGAGATGGACGGTAGAGGGGGAGAAGGTGAAGTGAGATAGACGGTAGAGGGGTGAAGTGGGATGGACGGTAGTGGGGGAGAAGGTGAAGTGAGATGGACGGTAGTGGGGGAGAAGGTGAAGTCAGATGGACGGTAGAGGGGGAGAAGGTGAAGTGAGATGGACGGTAGAGGGGGAGAAGGTGAAGTGAGATGGACGGTAGAGGGGGAGAAGGTGAGATGGACGGTAGAGGGGGAGAAGGTGAGGTGAGATGGACGGTAGAGGGGGAGAAGGTGAGATGGACGGTAGAGGGGGAGAAGGTGAGATGGACGGTAGAGGGGGAGAAGGTGAGATGGACGGTAGAGGGGGAGAAGGTGAGATGGACGGTAGAGGGGGAGAAGGTGAGATGGACGGTAGAGGGGGAGAAGGTGAGATGGACGGTAGAGGGGGAGAAGGTGAAGTGAGATGGACGGTAGAGGGGGAGAAGGTGAAGTGAGATGGACGGTAGAGGGGGAGAAGGTGAGATGGACGGTAGAGGGGGAGAAGGTGAGGTGAGATGGACGGTAGAGGGGGAGAAGGTGAGGTGAGATGGACGGTAGAGGGGGAGAAGGTGAGGTGAGATGGACGGTAGAGGGGGAGAAGGTGAGATGGACGGTAGAGGGGGAGAAGGTGAGATGGACGGTAGAGGGGGAGAAGGTGAGATGGACGGTAGAGGGGGAGAAGGTGAGATGGACGGTAGAGGGGGAGAAGGTGAGATGGACGGTAGAGGGGGAGAAGGTGAAGTGAGATGGACGGTAGAGGGGGAGAAGGTGAAGTGAGATGGACGGTAGAGGGGGAGAAGGTGAGATGGACGGTAGAGGGGGAGAAGGTGAGATGGACGGTAGAGGGGGAGAAGGACGGTAGAGGGGGAGAAGGTGAGATGGACGGTAGAGGGGGAGAAGGTGAAGTGAGATGGACGGTAGTGGGGGAGAAGGTGAAGTGAGATGGACGGTAGAGGGGGAGAAGGTGAAGTGAGATGGACGGTAGAGGGGGAGAAGGTGAGATGGACGGTAGAGGGGGAGAAGGTGAAGTGAGATGGACGGTAGTGGGGGAGAAGGTGAAGTGAGATGGACGGTAGAGGGGGAGAAGGTGAAGTGAGATGGACGGTAGTGGGGGAGAAGGTGAAGTGAGATGGACGGTAGAGGGGGAGAAGGTGAAGTGAGATGGATGGTAGAGGGGTGAAGTGGGATGGATGGTAGAGGGGGAGAAGGTGAAGTGAGATGGACGGTAGTGGGGAGAAGGTGAAGTGGGATGGACGGTAGAGGGGGAGAAGGTGAAGTGAGATGGATGGTAGAGGGGTGAAGTGGGATGGACGGTAGAGGGGGAGAAGGTGAAGTGAGATGGATTTCGGAGAAGCACGCAAGGCTCAATCATTGAATGTGTCTGAAAACGTTACCAGCTGTCACATTTCACCATGTTACCATCTTGGCTCAAATTTGTGAGTTTTGTTCGTTTGAGTTGATCAACGCATAATAGTTAGTAGTGGCACCGACCGCTGTCTTACATCCGATGGTGCCACTCCTGCGCGAAGCTCGTCCATTTTTATATCACCGCGTTCTCATAAAACTCTCCATGAAGTAGGCAGAATAACTATAAAAATTATGAAAAACTTTAACTGATTTAATAGTTTGCATTTGAGAGAAAGTAAAGAACTAAGTGGTGGCTATTACATGCACATTGTGTGCAAGGACATCGGTTCGGCAACACAGTGATTTGATGAGCAGCTTTGCTAACTGTCATAGCTAATGTCAGTTAGCTAACTCTAGCTATTTAACAGACACTAAAAGCTTACCAAGCCTGTTTGAAGCAGGTTTTTACGTCAGGAGAATTTGGCGCAGGACACATGACTGGGAAGATCTGACATTTTGAGATATATAAGTCATTCTTAGGCATTGGGTGTATAACCCATGAGGTTACACAGCCAGCGCTATCAATAAACTAGGTTTCTTGACCACCTCACGGTTCAGCTGTCGGAGGTTTGAGCACTAAATGCCACAGGGCATTGCATGCATAGGCCTATAAGCTTAGGCATCCACTGTATTGTAGTAATATTTTGCCACGACACCGACATTAATTTCTTTATACTTGTTAGATAGGCTACTGCGTCTGCTATACAGATATATACGTACATAAGGTTCATTTTAAATTCATATGTTTTATGAAGGTAAGCATTATATTGTTAGATATTATAGCCTAAAACATTTTCTGAGTCAGTTGGATCGCCAGTGCATAGGCCTGTAGTGTAATGGGTTAATAGCGACACCAAACCTTCACAAAAGTTTATAAACTTTATTTTTTTATGACCTTTTATTTAACTAGGCAAGTCAGTTAATAACAAATTCTTATTTTCAATGATGGCCTAGGAACAGTGGGTTAACTGCCTGTTCATGGGCAGAACGACAGATTTGTACCTTGTCAGCCCGGGGATTTGAACTTGCAACCTTTCGGTTACTAGTCCAACACTCTAACCACTAGGCTACCCTGTCAAACCAGTTTTTGTAGGGAAGATATGAGCAAGATGATATTTTGCGGGAAACACATTACAGTTGTAACCGAATAAAACACAACACTGCGAACTGGTTTAAACCTTGACAAATGTTTTGCACGGTCTTTGTCGCTTCGTATCTTAGTCACATCTTTGTAAAATCGTTGTTATTGAGCTCATAACTGATAGTTGAGAAATAAAAAGTATACCTACAGAAAGCTTTTTTCCCACCAGATTTTAAAATGTTATACAATCAGAACACTTTTCTTTCTCCCAGAGCTTTTTTCCCTCAGGGAAAAGAGTGGCTCGCTGGACACAACAGCAGGCCCCAGTGATACAGGGGCAGGCATGCAGACCCTTTTTAATACAGGAATCATGAGGATAATGTACCTTACTGTTTGACCCAATTATGGTGTTAGCCTACTAAAAAATAAATAAGATGTTTTTATTGAGGTGAATAAATGTGCAGAAAACACCGATGCAACTGTACAGCCAAGTCAAAAGGGTCGCAAAATGCAACTAAATGACCTCAGTCTGGAGCCCCGCCTTATAGGATTTTCACTATAGACATACTCTCCAAATTTAGTGTGAGCGGACCAAGTAATTGGGCGTCACTCTAAAGCGGGAAGGTGGAATAAACGAGTCAGGAGTGGGTTTTCTTGGTTGAACACAGTTCTCTATTGAGGGCATTTGGTCAACACAAACAGTCCAACATAATCAATGAAAATCTTCCAAGGAAAAACATACATCTTCTTCTCCGGATGAAACCGGAACACAATAGGCTTATCTTTAAACTACAACAAAAAGTCACGGGATTGTCACCGTCTTAGTGGTTCTTCCTGGATAGCTCCTCTCTCTCTGTGGCCATCTTCCAGAGATAGTTTCCCCCCCCTCTCTGCTGGTTCCATTCTCTCTCTTATAGGGGAAGGAGAGTATGTCATTAGTACCGTCAGCTGTGCTTAATTGCCTCTGGTTACCTTGTCTCCCATGCCTTGTTGGGCTACTATCCATGAGCCCAGCCTGCCCTCTGGTGGTCCTTCCACATACCTTCCCCCCCATGACCGAACCGGAGGGTCGGGCGCCAGACGCACCGTCTTGGTCGCGTCGGGACAGCGCGTCTGCATTCCCATTCCTCGATCCGGCCCTGTGGATGACATGGAAAGAGAACGGTTGTAAAGACAAAAACCATCTGGCTATTCTGTTATTGTTTCTCTTACCAGCCATCCACGTGAGGGGCGCATGGTCAGTAACTAATGCGAACCTCCGACCCAGTAGGTAGTACCGGAGATAATCGAGGGCCCACTTGATGGCTAAGGCCTCTTTCTCTACGGTCGCATACCTCTGTTCCCGATCGCTGAGCTTCCTACTAATGAAGAGAATCGGCTTCTCTGCTTCACCTTTACCCTGAGCTAGTACGGCCCCGAGCCCTGTATCCGAGGCGTCGACCTGCACAATGAACTCTTGTGAGAAGTCCGGAGCCTGTAGAACGGGATCAGCACACAGGCCATCTTTTAGCAATTGAAAGGCCTCTTCCGTCTCGTCTTTCCACTCTACCTGGTTTGGCAGGTTTTTCCTGATGAGGTTTGTGAGGGGGTTGGCAATGGTTGCATATCCCGGGATAAAACGGCGATAATATCCTGTTATCCCTAAGAAGGCCCGGACGTCTCGCTTGGTCCGGGGTCGAGGCCAGTCACGAATTGCCCTGGTCTTCTCTGCCTGTGGGCGTATTTTCCCATTCCCCACGGTGTACCCCAGGTATTCCGCTTCGGACAAACCCAGGCAGCATTTATTTGGATTGGCTGTCAACCCTGTGGCTTCCAAACTCACGAGCAGCGCCCGTAATCGCAGGAGGTGACTATCCCAGTCCTCGCTGTGGATGACCACATCGTCTATGTACGCCGCTGCATACTCTTGATGGGGCCGTAGAATGGCATCCATGAGGCGTTGGAAGGTTGCAGCGGCACCGTGCAGTCCGAAGGGCATCCTCACATACTGGAAAAGCCCCTCTGGGGTGGCGAATGCAGTCTTTGGGCGATCCTCCGGAGCCACCGGCACTTGCCAATATCCCTTCGTCAAATCCAGGGTAGTGATGAACTTGGCCTTTCCTAAGCGCTCCAAGAGTTCATCCACGCGGGGCATGGGATACGCATCGAATGTAGAGATGGCATTCACGCCCCTAAAGTCGTTGCAGAGTCTCATACTACCATCGGATTTGGGGACCAGGACTATGGGACTGGACCACTCACTCGTCGAGGGCTCGATCACGCCCATCCTCAACTTCTCCCTCACCTCTTTCTTAGCGATGACTCTGCGAGCCTCAGGAATCCTGTAAGGGCGGATATGCACCTTCTTGCCGGGTTCAGTGTGGATATGGTGGAACAGGACATCTGTTTGTCCTGGGAATGGAGAGAATATTCGACCGAAGTTCATAATCAGCTTGTCTAGCTGTCTTGACTGCTCCGGTAGGAGAGTTTGGCCACGGCGCACCTGTGGTAGAGCCTCCTCTTTTCCTTTGCCCTCCAGGGCCATCAAAGCCACCTCCTCCTCTCGTCCATGGTACGTCTTCAGCAGGTTTATGTGATAGAGTTGGACCTTCTTCCTCCTGTCAGGTTGCTTGATGAGGTAATTGACCGGTGAGACCCTTTTCATTACCTCGTAGGGCCCCCTCCACTGCGCCAGCAAGCGATGTTCGGCCGTGGGCACAAGCACCATCACTTTCCCTCCCACGGTGAACTCACGGGGGGTCGCAGACTTATCATAGGCCCGGCCTTGGGTCCTTTGGGCCTTCTCCATATGCTCCTTGACTATGGGCCACACTGCTGACAGGCGGTCTCTCATCAGGGTAACGTGTTCTATTGTGGATCGAAAGGGGCATGGTTGGGTCTCCCAGGTCTCCTTGGCTAAGTCGAGGATTCCTCGACAGGGTCTGCCATAGAGCAATTCAAACGGAGAGAATCCAGTGGATGCCTGGGGTACTTCTCGCAGGGCAAACATTAAGTGTGGGAGAAGCATGTCCCAGTTTTTCCCGTCTCGGGACACCGCTCTTCTCAAGAGTGGTGCTTTTGAGTGGTGCAAGAGTGGTGCTTCTTCATGCTTTTAATCGTTTTGTTCAAGCGTTCACACAACCCGTCTGTTTGAGGGTGGAATATGCTTGTACGTATCTGTTGAACCTGATATAACCGACACAAGTCCTTCATCAACCGGGACATGAACGGGGTTCCTTGATCAGTTAAGATAGTCTTGGGGAGGCCCACACGAGAGAACATCAGGAATAACTCCTTGGCAATTCCCTTTGACGACATGTTACGCAGGGGTATGGCCTCCGGGAACTTGGTAGCGTAATCTATAACCACTAGGATGTACTCGTGTCCTCTGGCGGATTTTGGGAGGGGTCCTACGAGGTCCATAGCTATGCGTTCAAAGGGAGTCTCTATGATGGGGAGAGGAATCAAAGGGTTACGTAGGTGTGGCCGTGGAGCTGTACGTTGACATTGATCACACGTCCTACAATACCTGGCCACATCCCGGGTGACCCGGGGCCAATAGAATCTCTGCATGATTCTGTCAATAGTCTTGTCTCGTGCCAGGTGTCCTCCTAGGACGTGGGAATGGGCTAACTGTAGAACTGTATCCCTGTATGGCCTAGGCACCATTAGTAATTCTTGGTTTTCCCCCCTTCGTCGTACGACCCAGTATAAGAGACCCCGCCTGATTGCATAGTAAGGAAGAGGGGGCTCACCTGATCCGTCGACGTTCCTCCCGTCGATCACCTTCACCTTCCTCATGGCCTCCCTTAGGTCTGGGTCTCTATGCTGCGAGGTGCCGAACTGTCCCTTTAATTCCTGGGGCAGGTCGACCTCGGTAGAGGGATGTGGAGGTTGTTCCACATCCCCATCAGGGGTGACCGAGGAGAATCCCTTCCAGGTTCCCTCCTCGGATGGAGCTTCAAATATATCCCTTAGCGCCTGGTTGCTCCTTCCTTCCTGCGTTGTGTATAGCCCTTCACATGTGTCTTCATCGGTGGTTTCCTGGAATATCTGTCGTAAACGTTGGGTCGCTATTTCTTCCTCTGCTGCAGAGGACGAGGACGCAGCTACGTCTCCTTGTAGGACTACTACCTCGGGCTTGGATTTTCTCTTCTTTCCTGTCCCCCTTCTTCCCGTGCTTAACGTCATCTGTCGAAGCTCTTTATATAGGGGACAGTCTCTCCCGATCAATAATGGCACCTTCAGCTGCGGCACTTTCCCGGCCCTGACTGTACACCTTCCTTTTGGAGTGAGAATAGGCAGATTCACAGTGGGGTAATAGTGGGTGTCTCCATGGATACAGGATACGGCTACTTTGTCTGGTAGCAGTGTTGCGGAGGTCACCATCCGCTCCTCTACTAACGTAACCATACTTCCCGAGTCAAGAATAGCTACCACATCTTGTTCTTCGACTCGCACCGGAATCTCTGAGGCTGGGGCTATCTCTGCTAACCAACAGTGTTGATCCTGCCCCCTCAAAACGGGATGTGTGGGGGTAGGCAGTGATGACTCCGTGACCATGGGCTCATCCTTGCTAGGACATTGTGGGGCATAATGGTTGGGAGACTGACATTTATAACACCGACCCTGCTGTGTGGTGGCTGACTTCTCCCACCTCCGGGGGGGGCTTGGACGTTTCGGTGGCGAGCTCGCTGGGGTGAGTCGTGGTACGGGATTGGAAGACTCCTTCCGTTCCTCCTTGTCACTTTTTAACAACTCCCCTGTAGACCGATATGTTTCCACCGCCTGGGCTATGTCGTCGGCTGACAACGGGTTGACTTGCCCCACAACCCTTTTTAAAAAACTGGGTAATTCTCTCAATATCTTGTCCACTACGAGAGTCTCTATCACATGTCCTACTCCCTTTCCAGGTTCTAGCCACTGTTTCGTCAGTCGTATTAAGGCGAAGATCTGGGCACGGACGGGTTGATCAGCTGTATAGGTCCATTGATGGAACTTTACAGCCCTATCTCTGGCAGTCAGCTGGTACCGGGACAGGATCTCGGTTTTTAGTCGCCCATAGTCCGCAGCTTCGCGGGAATCCAGGTCAAAATAGGCTTCCTGAGCCACCCCGGTCAAAAGAGGGGCTAATGCGCTCGCCCATTCTGTGGGCGGCCACTCTTCCAAGGTGGCCGTCCTTTCGAAGGTCATGAGGAAGGCCTCAATATCATCCTCCTTGGAGAGACGAGGTAAGATGGCGTGAGCAGCCGCTCTTGGCTTAACTCTAGGTTCTTCTAGTCGGCTCAGCTGTTGTTGCAGGAGTTCTATGGTTGTCTGCTGTGCCGTGACCAATTGTTGTAGTAGGGCGTTATCCATCGTTCTTGAATGGTTCCTCCGGGTCTACTGGAAGAATCTTGATTTACTCACTTATCCTTGTGTCACTCGTCCACCTAATGCCCGCATTCTCCACCAATGTGAGCGGACCAAGTAATTGGGCGTCACTCTAAACGAGTCAGGAGTGGGTTTTCTTGGTTGAACACAGTTCTCTATTGAGGGCATTTGGTCAACACAAACAGTCCAACATAATCAATGAAAATCTTCCAAGGAAAAACATACATCTTCTTCTCCGGATGAAACCGGAACACAATAGGCTTATCTTTAAACTACAACAAAAAGTCACTGGATTGTCACCGTCTTAGTGGTTCTTCCTGGATAGCTTCTCTCTCTCTGTGGCCATCTTCCAGAGATAGTTTTCCCCCCCTCTCTGCTGGTTCCATTCTCTCTCTTATAGGGGAAGGAGAGTATGTCATTAGTACCGTCAGCTGTGCTTAATTGCCTCTGGTTACCTTGTCTCCCATGCCTTGTTGGGCTACTATCCATGAGCCCAGCCTGTCCTCTGGTGGTCCTTCCACATTAGTTTTACTTCAGTGATAAAGTCCTCCCATCTTCGCAATCAACAGTAACAATAAAATGCAAATTAATTACTTAAAAATCATACAATGTGATTATCTGGATTTTTGTTTTAGATTCCGTCTCTCACAGTTGAAGTGTACCTATGATAAAAATTATAGACCTCTACGTGCTTTGTAAGTAGGAAACACTGCCGATTTTGCAGGTTACCAAATACTTGTTCTCCACACTGCTCTTAAGTATCAAAAGTAAATGTAATTGGTAAAATGTACTTAAGTATCAAAAGTATAAATAATTTCAAATTCCTTATATTAAGCAAACCAGGTGGCACCATTTCATTTTATTTACGGATAGCAAGGGGCACACTCACACACTTGGACATGAATTTACAAACAAAGCATTTGTGTTTAGTGAGTCCTCCAGATCAGAGGCAGTGGGGATGACCAGGGATGTTCTCTTGATAAGTGGGTAAATTGGACCATTTTCCTTTCCTGCCAACCTTTCAAAATGTAACGAGTACTTTTAGGTGTCACGCAAAATGTATGGAGTGAAAAGTACAGTATTCTCTTTAGGAATGTAGTAGTAAAGTAAAAGTTTTCACAAATAAAAATAGTTAAGTACAGATACCAAAAATAAAAAACTTAAGTAGTACTTGAAATTATTTTTTACTTAAGTTCTTTACACCACTGCTCAGTAGAGAGAATTTCCACAGTGCCATGTAGTGCTGCACGATATGGGCAGATAATCTAGGACTTATTTTTGACTTGCGAATTAGAGCCAAACTTTTGGAATCATGGAAATAGAATGACTATTCTAATTCTATAGTTAGAATATAATAGTGGGCACTTTGAATACAGTGTTTGAGATGACGACGAGTTAAAATGCCAGGGAGGACTTATTGTGACAGGGTAGGAACTAAAGTGTTTCCTAGGGGACCCAATAAGCTTTGGCTACATTGCGTGTTTTCTCTTAGCTACTTCATGTAGCTAACATATTCTTGCTTTGCATATTCCTCTGATTTAGAAGATTTATTTATTTATTTATTTTACCTTTATTTAACCAGGTAGGCAAGTTGAGAACAAGTTCTCATTTACAATTGCGACCTGGCCAAGATAAAGCAAAGCAGTTCGACAGATAAAACGACACAGAGTTACACATGGAGTAAAAACAAACATACAGTCAATAATGCAGTATAAACAAGTCTATATACAATGTGAGCAAATGAGGTGAGAAGGGAGGTAAAGGCAAAAAAAGGCCATGATGGCAAAGTAAATACAATATAGCAAGTAAAATACTGGAATGGTAGTTTTGCAATGGAAGAATGTGCAAAGTAGAAATAAAAAAATAATGGGGTGCAAAGGAGCAAAATAAATAAATAAATAAAAATTAAATACAGTTGGGAAAGAGGTAGTTGTTTGGGCTAAATTATAGGTGGGCTATGTACAGGTGCAGTAATCTGTGAGCTGCTCTGACAGTTGGTGCTTAAAGCTAGTGAGGGAGATAAGTGTTTCCAGTTTCAGAGATTTTTGTAGTTCGTTCCAGTCATTGGCAGCAGAGAACTGGAAGGAGAGGCGGCCAAAGAAAGAATTGGTCTTGGGGGTGACTAGAGAGATATACCTGCTGGAGCGTGTGCTACAGGTGGGAGATGCTATGGTGACCAGCGAGCTGAGATAAGGGGGGACTTTACCTAGCAGGGTCTTGTAGATGACATGGAGCCAGTGGGTTTGGCGACGAGTATGAAGCGAGGGCCAGCCAACGAGAGCGTACAGGTCGCAATGGTGGGTAGTATATGGGGCTTTGGTGATAAAACGGATTGCACTGTGATAGACTGCATCCAATTTGTTGAGTAGGGTATTGGAGGCTATTTTGTAAATGACATCGCCAAAGTCGAGGATTGGTAGGATGGTCAGTTTTACAAGGGTATGTTTGGCAGCATGAGTGAAGGATGCTTTGTTGCGAAATAGGAAGCCAATTCTAGATTTAACTTTGGATTGGAGATGTTTGATATGGGTCTGGAAGGAGAGTTTACAGTCTAACCAGACACCTAAGTATTTGTAGTTGTCCACGTATTCTAAGTCAGAGCCGTCCAGAGTAGTGATGTTGGACAGGCGGGTAGGTGCAGGTAGCGATCGGTTGAAGAGCATGCATTTAGTTTTACTTGTATTTAAGATACTGTTGCACAAACGACATGCTGATTTAGGTCTACACCATCACTGGTATTGTCAGACTGTATTAGCTTGCTACGTTTGCTCTTACTCAGTACATTTATTAGCTATTAGCATTAGCGGCTAACAAGATTTAGGGCAACTTGCTCAGAAAAGACAAACTAGCGGTTTGCTGATATATGAAATACAAATTAATAGTGTCATTATAGAATGCTAGTGGATTTATGTTAAGAAGCAAAGTGAAAACAACATTGTTGTATGTGCTGCATTGACCATGCAGGCTGAATGCAAGTGTCTCGTGGTTGAGGAACATCAAATGCGCTCCTTGTGTGACAGGGAGCATGGCTAGGTCTGTGTGGAAAGTTGTATGGCGAGAAAGAGCAGAGCGAGAGATGACTCTAGAGTAGCAAAGTAAACTATAAAGAATGACATTTCACATGGCGTATCACATTTAACAAAACACAAATACCGATACAGAAGGTAAGGTAACAACCCAAATCGGTCCCTGCATCAATACTGATATATAGTCAAATACGGTATACCGCCCAGCCCGATATGCGACTGATACGAGACCGATCATTGGAGGCCTAATCGATGCGCTGTCTGACGAAAGACAATGGGCACCGACGTCATTATGATCATTATCTACAATACCACTTGCTTTCCATATTCACTGCAACTTGTCCTCAAAAAGATCCCTGCATAGGCCCTAGACTATATCCCATTTTGTAGCCATTTTGTCACACATACAGTATATACAGTGCATTTGGAATGTATTCAGACCCCTTGACTTTTTCCACATTGTTTATGTTACAACCTTATTCTATAATGTACACACAATACCCCATAATGACAAAGTGAAAACAGGTTTTTAAGCATTTTATAAAAAAATATAAAACAGAACTTATTTACATAAGTATTCAGACTCTTCGGTATGAGACTTGAAATTGAGCTCAGGCGCATCCTGTTTCCATTGGTCATCCTTGAGATGTTTCTACAACTTGATTGGAATCCACCTGTGGTAAATTCAATTGATTGGACATGATTCGGAAAGACCTGTGAGGTCCCACAGTTGACAGTGCATGTCAGAGCGAAAATCAACCCATGAGGTCGAAGGAATTGTCTTGTAGAACTCGGAGACGACAGGATTGTATCGAGGCATAGATCTGCTACCAACAAATTCCTGCAGCATTGAAGGTCCCCAAGAACACAGTGGCCTCCATTCTTAAATGGAAGAAGTTTGGAATCACCAACACTCTTCCTAGAGCTGGCCGCCCGGCCAAGCTGAGCAATCGTGGGGGAAGGGCCTTTATCAGGGAGGTGACCAAGAACCTGATGGAATCTAGTCAGGATTGAGGATTGAGGGAAAGATGAACTGAGCAAAGTACAGAGAGATCCTTGACAAAAACCTGCTCCAGAGCACTCAGGACCTCAGACTGGGGCACACAGCCAAGACGATGCAGGAGTGGCTTCGGGACAAGTCTCTGAATGTCCTTGAGTGGACCAGCCAGAGCCTGGACCCGATCGAACATCTCTTGATGACCAGGAAATAGCTGTGCAGCTATTTGAGCTTGAGAGTATCTGCTGAGAAGAATGGGAGAAACTCCCCAAATGCAGGTGTGCCAAGCTCATAGCGTCACACCCAAGAATACTTGAGGCTGTAATCGCTGCCAAAGGTGCTTCAACAAAGTACTGAGTGAAGGGTCTGAATACTTATGTAAATGTAATGATATATTTATGCATTTTTTAAAACATTTTTTTGTAATTATGTGGTATTGTGATGTCATTGTGGGGTATTGTGATTAGAGGTTGACCGATTTAATCGGAATGGCCGATTTCTGGACACCGATTTGGCCTCTTATTTCTTTCACATGTATTTTTTTTTACACCTTTATTTAATCTTTATTTAACTAGGCAAGTCAGTTAAGAACACATTCTTATTTTCAATGACGGCCTAGGAACGGTGGGTTAACTGCCTCGTTCAGGGGCAGAATGACAGATTTTTACCTTGTCAGCTCAGGGATTCAATTTGCAACCTTTCGGTTAACTAGTCCAACCCTCTAACCACCTGCCTCACAAGGAGCCTGACTGTTTACGTGAATGCAGTAAGAAGCCAAGGTAAGTTGCTAGCTAGCATTAAACTTATCTTATAAAAAACTATCAATCAATCATAATCACTACTTTGTCTAGTGTGTCCTGCGTTGCATATAATCGATGTGGTGCGCATTCGCGAAAAAGGACTCGTTGCTCCAACCTGTACCTAACCATAAACATCAATGCCTTTCTTAAAATCAATACACAGAAGTATTTATTTTTATACCTGCATATTTAGCTAAAAGAAATCCAGGTTAGCAGGCAATATTAACCAGGTGAAATTGTCACTTCCCTTGCATTCATTGCATGCAGAGTCAGGGTATATGCAACAGTTTGGGCCGCCTGGCTCATTGCGAACTAATTTGCCAGAATATTACGTAATTATGCCATAACATTGAAGGTTGTGCAATGTAATAGCAATATTTAGACTTAGGGATGCCATCCTTTAGATAAAATACGGAACGGTTCCGTATTTCACTGAAAGAATAAACGTTTTGTTTTCGAAATTATAGTTTCCGGATTCGACCATATTAATGACCTAAGGCTCGTATTTCTGTGTGTTGTGTTATGTTATAATTAAGTCTATGGTTTGATAGAGCAGTCTGACTGAGCAATGGTAGGCACCAGCAGGCTCGTAAGCATTCATTCAAACAGCACTTTCGTGCGTTTTGCCAGCAGCTCTTCGCTGTGCTTAAAGCATTGCGCTGTTTATGACTTCAAGCCTATCAACTCCTGAGATTAGGCTGGTGTAACCGATGTGAAATGGCTAGCTAGTTAGCGGAGTGCGCGTTAATAGCGTTTCAAACGTCACTCGCTCTGAGACTTGGAGTAGTTGTTACCCTTGCTCTGCATGGGTAATGCTGCTTCGAGGGTGGCTGTTGTCGATGTGTTCCTGGTTCGAGCCCAGGTAGGAGCGAGGAGAGGGACGGAGGCTATACTGTTACACTGGCAATACTAAAGTGCCTATAAGAACATCCAATAGTTAAAGGTTAATGAAATACAAATCGTATAGAGAGAAATAGTCCTGTAATTCCTATAATAACAACCCCAACCTAAAACGTCTTACCTGGGAATATTGAAGACTCATGTTAAAAGGAACCACCAGCTTTCATATGTTCTCATGTTCTGAGCAAGGAACTGAAACGTTTTACATGGCACATATTGCACTTTTACTTTATTCTCCAACACTTTGTTTTTGCATGATTTAAACCAAATTGAACATGTTTCATTATTTATTTGAGACTAAATAGATTTTATTGATGTATTATATAATGTTAAAATAAGTGTTTATTCAGTATTGTTGTAATTGTCATTACTGGTTCTCCAATAATCGCTATCGGCGTTGAAAAATCATAATTGTTCGACCTCTAATTGTGATGTCATTATGGGGTATTGTGTGTAGATTGATGAGGTGGGAAAAAATGATTGAATCCATTTTAGAATAAGGCTGTAACGTAACGAAAAGTCAAGGCGTCTGAATACTTCCCGAATGCGCTGTACACACACCACTACTGCAGTGCACTCTTCCAGCCCCACCACACACGCACACATTCACCCACACGGCTGCTGCTGCTAACACAGGAGAGAACCTCGTACCCAAATACTCCAAAGCTCAAGCCCTATAGCTGGAGGGCACATGGGGATTCTGTACCCTCTAGTCAATTAGTAACCCGGGCAGCAAGACCCTCCCCTCCCCTCTCCTTCCACCCAGTCGATCATTGACAGCAGACCCAATGGAAGCTCTCCCCTCCCCTTAGCTTCCACCCAGTCAATCATTGACACCAGACCCAATGGAAGCTCTCCCCTCCCCTCAGCTTCCACCCAGTCAATCATTGACATCAGACCCAATGGAAGCTCTCCCCTCCCCTCAGCTTCCACCCAGTCAATCATTGACAGCAGACCCAATGGAGGCTCTCCTCTCCCCTCAGATCCCCCCCCAGTCAATCATTGACAGACTTGATGCAAATTTTATTAGAATGTATTGACAGGCCTCCGTCAAGCCTCTTACTCCTTGATCTCAACACACACACACACACAGCTTTTCTCTCTCGATCTCCTTCCATATACAAGTTTACATCCTGAATCTTTTGAATACACAATGTACCCTGGAAGTGTGACCATGTCCACAGTGGCTGTGTGGGTGTGTGTGCGCTTGACAAGCTCTCAGGCAAAATGTCAAAGAGCTCCAGTGATGTGTGTGTGTGAGAGGCCCCGCCAATGCACGCCTCCCACCATCTCCCTCCTGCTGTAGAATCAGGTCAGCCTGACTGCCTCCGTCTAAATCGGTGTCTAAAAAAGGAGAGGAGGAAATAGGACAAGAGGGGGGGATAAGGATTCAGAGCACCAAGGGTTGGGTTTGTTTTTCTAGGTCAGAGGTCAGTTATCTGGTGTGGTCGGGAGGAGTGATAAAGAGTGCAGAGTGTGTGGCTTATCACTGTGTTCTAACCAGTCCTGTATACACTCAGTGTATACAACCTATATGTCCCTGTGTTGTAGCCTAACCTGATTGTGTGTGTTTGCTAGTTAGTATATCTTGTACTCCTGTGTTTGTTTATGTTTGTGTGAATGTATATTTTGTCCTCTCTTTCCTCTCTGCTTCTTATCTGATCTGTTTACATTGACTGGCAATGTGGTTTTGATCGGTTTGCGTTGACTGACTACTGGCAATGTGGTTTTGATCGGTTTGCGTTGACTGACTACTGGCAATGTGGTTTTGATCGGTTTACGTTGACTGACTACTGGCAATGTGGTTTTGATCGGTTTACGTTGACTGACTACTGGCAATGTGGTTTTAATCGGTTTACGTTGACTGACTACTGGCTATGTGGTTTTGATCGGTTTACGTTGACTGACTACTGGCAATGTGGTATCTTGCTGTTATTGTGAGACAGATCTGGGTTAAAGTAACATTTGAAGTCTTTGAGTCTACCAGATTGGTCAGTTTTGTGACTTTTTTTATTCCTCAATTGGTTCATTAAGCCAGGTACGCTCAATCAAGCACAGATAAAATCTTTCCAGTAATATTTGAACACAGGTCTGGAGATGAGAAATATTGTGTGGATGGGGGATCTTTCTGTCCAAATGTGTGATTTTTGTGTGTGCGCTTGTGTGCCTGCCCGTGTGTGTGTGTGATTGTCTGGTCTCCTGGCCTGCTTTGGCAGCATACCGGCCACCAGACCAGTCAGGTGTGTCCCTCTGACGCACCTCCTCTCTGGCAGTTCACTTGGGTATACACACACCATGTCACTTGTGGTGTGGAGTAAGCCAAGGTTCAGCAAACACACACACACACACACATGTGATCCTTTGCCTTTTTATGTATTAGTGCCTCAGTTGCCCTGGAAAATATTTTCTCATTAAAGGAAAGATTCACCCATTTTGAACGTTAGATTTGTTTTTGTGCATCTCTGAGTGATGATCTATCGATTCCTGCGTCATTTCACGTGTTTCTGAGCTATTGCCATTCGTTCGTGCAGGCAGAAATTTGGCCGGTATGACGTTGCACTGTGTTAGTCTCTCTCACTACACTGGAAGTTCATAGGAATATGACTTTTAGATGGTGAAAAAGTCTATCATATGTCAGATTACTGGCTGACGTTGACTTCTCTCGATTGAGCCATTGATCATATTTTTTTGCGGTATTCCTACCTTCGAGAAATGTGTAATTTGTCTGCCTCTTCAGTCCCGGGTGCAGTTGCATGGTGCAGTTGCATGGTGCAGTTGCATGGTGCAGTTGCATGGTGCAGTTGCATGGTGCAGTTGCATGGTGCAGTTGCATGGTGCAGTTGCATGGTGCCTACTTCACATGCTGTGATATTGACTTTGGTATTATTGTGTGTAGCTACGTTTGGTAGTCAGTCAGCCAGCCCAGAATGCATTGCATTGTCGATTTGCTACCGTAACCATATAAGACAACATGAAACATTTGTTCACAACAACTATTTTTTATTTATTTATTTATTTAATTTATTTATTTTACCTTTATTTAACCAGGTAGGCAAGTTGAGAACAAGTTCTCATTTACAATTGCGACCTGGCCAAGATAAAGCAAAGCAGTTCGACAGATAAAACGACACAGAGTTACACATGGAGTAAAAACAAACATACAGTCAATAATGCAGTATAAACAAGTCTATATACAATGTGAGCAAATGAGGTGAGAAGGGAGGTAAAGGCAAAAAAGGCCATGATGGCAAAGTAAATACAATATAGCAAGTAAAATACTGGAATGGTAGTTTTGCAATGGAAGAATGTGCAAAGTAGAAATAAAAAAATAATGGGGTGCAAAGGAGCAAAATAAATAAATAAATTAAAATTAAATACAGTTGGGAAAGAGGTAGTTGTTTGGGCTAAATTATAGGTGGGCTATGTACAGGTGCAGTAATCTGTGAGCTGCTCTGACAGTTGGTGCTTAAAGCTAGTGAGGGAGATAAGTGTTTCCAGTTTCAGAGATTTTTGTAGTTCGTTCCAGTCATTGGCAGCAGAGAACTGGAAGGAGAGGCGGCCAAAGAAAGAATTGGTTTTGGGGGTGACTAGAGCGATATACCTGCTGGAGCGTGTGCTACAGGTGGGAGATGCTATGGTGACCAGCGAGCTGAGATAAGGGGGGACTTTACCTAGCAGGGTCTTGTAGTTGACATGGAGCCAGTGGGTTTGGCGACGAGTATGAAGCGAGGGCCAGCCAACGAGAGCGTACAGGTCGCAATGGTGGGTAGTATATGGGGCTTTGGTGACAAAACGGATTGCACTGTGATAGACTGCATCCAATTTGTTGAGTAGGGAATTGGAGGCTATTTTGTAAATGACATCGCCAAAGTCGAGGATTGGTAGGATGGTCAGTTTTACAAGGGTATGTTTGGCAGCATGAGTGAAGGATGCTTTTTTGCGAAATAGGAAGCCAATTCTAGATTTAACTTTGGATTGGAGATGTTTGAAATGGGTCTGGAAGGAGAGTTTACAGTCTAACCAGACACCTAAGTATTTGTAGTTGTCCACGTATTCTAAGTCAGAGCCGTCCAGAGTAGTGATGTTGGACAGGCGGGTAGGTGCAGGTAGCGATCGGTTGAAGAGCATGCATTTAGTTTTACTTATATTTAAGAGCAATTGGAGGCCACGGAAGGAGAGTTGTATGGCATTGAAGCTTGCCTGGAGGGTTGTTAACACAGTGTCCAAAGAAGGGCCAGAAGTATACAGAATGGTGTCGTCTGCGTAGAGGTGGATCAGAGACTCACCAGCAGCAAGAGCGACCTCATTGATGTATACAGAGAAGAGAGTCGGTCCAAGAATTGAACCCTGTGGCACCCCCATAGAGACTGCCAGAGGTCCGGACAGCAGACCCTCCGATTTGACACACTGAACTCTATCAGAGAAGTTGTTGGTGAACCAGGCGAGGCAATCATTTGAGAACCCAAGGCTGTCGAGTCTGCCGATGAGGATGTGGTGATTGACAGAGTCGAAAGCCTTGGCCAGATCAATGAATACGGCTGCACAGTAATGTTTCTTATCGATGGCGGTTAAGATATCGTTTAGGACCTTGAGCGTGGCTGAGGTGCACCCATGACCAGCTCTGAAACCAGATTGCATAGCAGAGAAGGTATGGTGAGATTCGAAATGGTCGGTAATCTGTTTGTTGACTTGGCTTTCGAAGACCTTAGAAAGGCACGGTAGGATAGATATAGGTCTGTAGCAGTTTGGGTCAAGAGTGTCCCCCCCTTTGAAGAGGGGGATGACCGCAGCTGCTTTCCAATCTTTGGGAATCTCAAACGACACGAAAGAGAGGTTGAACAGGCTAGTAATAGGGGTGGCAACAATTTCGGCAGATAATTTTAGAAAGAAAGGGTCCAGATTGTCTAGCCCGGCTGATTTGTAGGGGTCCAGATTTTGCAGCTCTTTCAGAACAAGGCTTGGGCGAGTTGCTGTTGCCCTACCAAGCAAAAAGGCACTAACTGCTCATTAAATACATGCTTAATCATGTACAAGTATCCTGCCTCTTGTGTTTTGGAGAGAATGGGGGTCATGTTAGCAGTAACTGTATAAAATTACTATGAAACCAAGGTAAATAAAAGCTGTTTTTCTCAGTTCCACGCAATGAGCAGCTACTGTCTTTTTTTGCTTGGTTAGGGCAGTATTGTTCTCACATATTAGTGGTATTTCACAGTAAATTATAGGAATGAGTGGTTTTGGGTGGATTATCCCTTTCACTAAGCCCTGTCCTGGGGTGTGTCTGAAGCACCGTTACTGCTGGCTTAGCTGTATTTGGCCTCTAAGAAATACGTGTACGATTTTTGAATGTGCATCTAAAAGCCTTAGTTTGTAATGCATTGTAATCATAGCTCAGTGTCGGCTCTCCATATATATACATGTCTAGGCCAGAACTATTTTACCGACCAGAATCACAAGCCACGGTACTACAGTGTTTCCCTTACCATTGTTCAAATAGGGCGGTGGGCCCTCCCAATAAGCTCTGCCCCCCCCCCCTCATCTAAAATTATTTGACTTCAACATTTTGGATGTGTAAGGTGTAATTGCACCCCGCCTGGAAAATAATCTAGGGGAATAGAGGGTCATGTTCCTTAGGGGACGCAATTGCACATTATTTATTTATTAATTTATTTATTTAAATGTTTTGCAACGGAAAACCCAAAATGAGTGTTACTTATTACACAGTCCACTTAGTGTTAAGTCCCTTCCTGTTTCACTCTGTTTTTATCCGTTTGGTAAGTAATGAACACACGCCTGTATTCACCCAATACATGCTGGATGTTGATGTATGTACATGAGGTTAAGGATCACAACACTGCCCGGCGTCTCAAACGGAACCCTATACTTTTGACGAGGTGCGAAGTGAGACTCATCCACTATCATAGAAAGCAGTGGGTCCTAGGGTGGACTGCTGCGGGCTTACAGTAACTAGGCTAGTAGGAGGGGGATGGAAACATCAATAAGGAAAAGTCAGCAATTCCCAGCTCTCTTAATTACACTGCATTTTAATGGTGTAATGATCTCTCTCTCCCCCCCTCCATCTCTCTCCCTTTCTCCTTCCTCTCCCTTTTTTTCATCTCACCCTCTATCCTTCTCCCTCTAGGTTGCGGTGGTGAAGATGAAAAACACGGAACGCGTGTACGCCATGAAGATCCTGAACAAGTGGGAGATGTTGAAGAGAGCCGAGGTAAGGATCATAATGGGACTGTAGAATCTACCATTTGACACAAAGACATAGAAGTTCTAGAGTGTACACTCCTGCTCAAGTCAAGGCTGGATGTTCTATTTCTATGCCGTAGAGAAGAACCATACCCGCCTACTGACTTTGCTGCCAAAAGAGTGCTCAAGGCTTCATTTGCATGGTCGACAATGGTTGTTAGCCACGCTCACCCAGACGTGCACGATCACCTATCCACTCATGAGATTTCCTACATACCTAAATACAGCAGAGACCAAATTCACTGGTTAGGCATAGTTCCAGAAACATTCCCGAAGTTCCAGAGTTTTTTTTTAAGTATAAAAAAAAAAAAAAAAAAAAAAAATCCCGGTTGGATGATTTATTCCCTGCTCCTGGTTCCAAGAACGTTTTCCTCGCTTGTTATTCCCTGCTTGTTGTTCCGGGAATCCTCCAACCTGTATTTCTGAAAAACCTGGGCACTTTGTGGCAATCAGTTTTCTTTTGTTGCATCCCTTGCAACCATTTTGAAGGGAAATGGGTTTCACGGTACCGTGGACTACCCTTAGAGTATTGGCTTTAGTATAATACTACTGCCCCTGAGTATAGTCCGCAACGCTGCCTCTAACCACTGACCCACGGTCACATATTAATTCATCCCTGAAATGCTTAAGGTTAGGATTGATCCTGAACAACTGATCCTAGACCTGTGATGAAGGAAATTGAGCTGAATCTATTCCTGCTCAGCCTCTGACATATTCTGGTGTTGGGTGAATTTGCTCCTAGATGCTGAACTTGGGTCAGTTTTGCGTTTTCCCATGCTAATGGTTAAGATTAGTATTGAGGGCGGGGAAGCTGATCCAAGATCAGCATATAGGGGAAACGTTTAGTTTACCGTACACCGGTATTCTAGCTGGAGAGTGGAGACTGACTGACTCAGGGCAAGCCAGGACGGCCATCTTCTTTTATTGTGCTGTTCTCTACCTCTTGACCTAGTTTTAGCCCAATGGGCTCTGACAGTGGCCTGAGGCCTGGCACGCCGCGTCGCCAGAGCTTTTGTCAGTAATGGTCAGTAATCCCCATCCCACAATCCCTCAGTATGTGTGCAGCCTCTGCAATACAGAGGGGAGGTGTTTACGACTCTACTGGACACACAGCACTGCCTGCAGCATGGCATTCCAACCAGCAGCGGAGTAGGAAAACAGTCTTTAAAGATGAATGGATAGACAGACGGACGGACAGCTAGACCAGCCAAACTCAACTGGCGGATCGCGGTCCGGACCCAGAGAAGGGTCAATCCTGACCGGACAACATTGCATTTTGTTATATAAAAGTCAATATATCATTTTTAGACAGCTTTTAAATAATCAACCGGGCGCAGTGGCCTCTAACTCCGCACCAATCACATTAATCCAAATATCCTCCGCGGAACCTTGGGACAAGCAGGCAGAAAGAAACAAAGATTTGACCGTGGTTTCAACTGTAAATATCACAGATAGGAGGAGCTTAGTTACCAGTATCTTTGTTAAAAAAAAAATGTTTTAAGTTAACTCTGAAAACAACGTTCAAAGACTAGTCAATGGAACAGCATTTATTAATCCTCCCTGCAATTAGCACTAAACCAATGTGCCTGATATGCAGGGTGTTCGTAGCTCTCGTGAAAAGTGCCAATGTTAAGTGCCATTTTCACACCAGGTATAGTAAATTCAATCAGACGTATCCCCTGAACACTGATGTGAGAGCAAACAAGATTAACCAACTAAAATCCCAATATGCGAGGTCCACCAAAGTCCTTATCAATTCCCTGATAGCCCAACAACGTGAAATGGATTCTTCACTGAGGATAGCCTGGGTTTTTGGGGAACACAAATTTCTGTAATTTCTTTCATGAAATCAAATCAAATTTTATGTCACCTGCGCCGAATACAACAGCTGTAGACCTTACAGTGAAATGCTTACTGACAAACCCATAACCAACACTGCAGTTTAAAGAAAAAGAAATAAGTGTTATGTAAAAGTAGCAAATAATTACAGAGCAGCAGTAAAATAACAATAGCGAGGCTATATACAGGGGGTACCAGTACAGAGTCAATGTGGAGGCTATATACAGGGGGTACCAGTACAGAGTCAATGTGGAGGCTATATACAGGGGGTACCGGTACAGAGTCAATGTGGAGGCTATATACAGGGGGTACCGGTACAGAGTCAATGTGGAGGCTATATACAGGGGGTACCAGTACAGAGTCAATGTGGAGGCTATATACAGGGGGTACCGGTACAGAGTCAATGTGGAGGCTATATACAGGGGGTACTGGTACAGAGTCAATGTGGAGGCTATATACAGGGGGTACCGGTACAGAGTCAATGTGGAGGCTATATACAGGGGGTACCAGTACAGAGTCAATGTGGAGGCTATATACAGGGGGTACCAGTACAGAGTCAATGTGGAGGCTATATACAGGGGGTACTGGTACAGAGTCAATGTGGAGGCTATATACAGGGGGTACCGGTACAGAGTCAATGTGGAGGCTATATACAGGGGGTACCAGTACAGAGTCAATGTGGAGGCTATATACAGGGTGTACCGGTACAGAGTCAATGTGGAGACTATATACAGGGGGTACCAGTACAGAGTCAATGTGGAAGCTATATATAATGGGGGTACCAGTACAGAGTCAATGTGGAGACTATATACAGGGGGTACCGGTACAGAGTCAATGTGGAGGCTATATACAGGGGGTACCGGTACCGAGTCAATGTGGAGGCTATATACAGGGGGTACCGGTACCGAGTCAATGTGGAGGCTATATACAGGGGGTACCGGTACCGAGTCAATGTGGAGGCTATATACAGGGGGTACCGGTACCGAGTCAATGTGGAGGCTATATACAGGGGGTACCGGTACAGAGTCAATGTGCGGGGGCACCAGTTAGTCGAGGTAACATGTAAATGTAGGGAGAGTTAAAGTGACTATGCATAGATAATAGAGTAGCAGCAGTGTAAAAGAGGGGGCATTAATGCAGGGCAAGGTCACTTGTGACTGATACATGAATGTTGCACGGCCCACAGTGACTGATACATGAATGTTGCACGGCCCACAGTGACTGATACATGAATGTTGCACGGCCCACAGTGACTGATACATGAATGTTGCACGGCACGTGAGTGAGAGGTTGCGAGCAGGGAGGGGGGGGCTATGAATGATGGTTTGTATGCCAGGGACAGACTACTGGAGTGAGATTAAGGGTACGGCAGACTTAGTGACTGAGATGAGGAGGGTCAAAGATGTGGTTTTTGGTGATTTATCAAGAATTCTAAGTTCAATCTGACCTGAATGAAATTGGCATTTTTAAAAGTGTTTTTTTTACTGAGTGTGTGTGTGGGAGTTTGTTATAGTTGATACCATTGTTTGCCCCTCAGACGGCGTGTTTCCGCGAGGAGAGGAATGTTCTGGTGAATGGAGACTGCCAGTGGATCACCACCCTACACTATGCCTTCCAGGATGACAACTTCCTGGTAACAACTTCACACGCACACACACTTTGTGTATACTCTGTGTGCGGGTGTGTGTACACAGTATAACCCACAGTATAACCCTGTCTCTGCAGTACCTGGTGATGGACTACTATGTGGGCGGTGACCTCTTGACCCTGCTCAGTAAGTTCGAGGACCGTCTCCCAGAGGACATGTCCAAGTTCTATGTGGCAGAGATGGTGCTGGCCATCCACTCTATACACCAACAACACTACGTCCACAGGTAAGAGTGGGTGAGTGGGAACTCATCCTGCACAACCTAATTGACAAAGGCAGAGTCTTCTCATGCTTTGTTGATTTCACAAACGCTTTCGATTCATTAAATTGATGGAAAGTTGTATTGGGGGGAAAACATACAACATTTATATAGTCTATGTACACAAACAGTGTGAGGCTAAAATTGGCAAAAACACATTTCTTTCCACAGGGCCAGGGGGGTGAGACAGGGATGCAGCTTAAGCCCCACCCTCTTCAACATATACAGTTGAAGTCGGAAGTTTACATACACTTAGGTTGGAGTCTTTAAAACTCATTTTTCAACCACTCCACAAATTTCTTGTTAACAAAACTATAGTTTAGGCAAGTTGGTTAGGACATCTACTTTGTGCATGACGCAATACATTTTTCAGGAATTGTTTACAGACTTGAGGAAACGGGTACAAAAGTTTCTATATCCACAGTAAAACGAGTCCTATATCGACATAACCTGAAAGGCTGCTCAGCAAGGAAGAAACCACTGCTCCAAAATCGCCATAAAAAAGCCAGACTACGGTTTGCAACTGCACATGGGGACAAAGATCGTACTTTTTGGAGAAATGTCCTCTGGTCTGATGAAACAAAAATAGAACTGTTTGGCCATAGTGACCATCATTATGTTTGGAGGAAAAAGGGGGAGGCTTGCAAGCCGAAGAACACCATCCCAACCGTGAAGCATGGGGGCAGCAGCATCATGTTGTGGGGTTGCTTTGCTGCAGGAGGGAATGGTGCACTTCACAAAATAGATGGAATCATGAGGTAGGACAACTATGTGGATATATTGAAGCAACATCTCATGGCATCAGTCAGGAAGTTATTGCTTGGTCGCAAATGGGTCTTGCAAATGGACAATGACCCCAAGCATACTTCCAAAGTTGTGGCAAAATGGCTTAAGGACAAATAAGTCAAGGTATTGGAGTGGCCATCACAAAGCCCTGACCTCAATCCTATAGAACATTTGTGGGCAGAACTGAAAAAGCGTGTGCGAGCTTGGAGGCCTACAAACCTGACTCAGAGAGAGCTCCTCGTTCTAACATCTCTTAATCTCTTCTCTTATTGACCCTGAACTTAGTCGAGCAGCTGACCAATTACGCAAGACTAGTTCTGGATTAACCGTGATTGGTGTGTCTGACTGATCTATAGTAGGCAGATCTTGCTCTGAGTGTGTGAAGGTGTGCGTAAAGAGAGGGTGTGTGTGTGTGTGTGTGTGGAGAGAGGTAGGTAGGTGTGTGTGTGTGTGTGTGTGGAGAGAGGTAGGTAGGTGTGTGTGTGTGTGTGTGTGGAGAGAGGTAGGTAGGTGTGTGTGGAGAGAGGTAGGTAGGTGTGTGTGTGTGTGTGTGTGTGTGTGTGTGTGTGTGTGTGTGGAGAGAGGTAGGTAGGTGTGTGTGTGTGTGTGTGGAGAGAGGTAGGTAGGTGTGTGTGTGTGTGTGTGTGTGGAGAGAGGTAGGTAGGTGTGTGTGTGTGTGTGGAGAGAGGTAGGTAGGTGTGTGTGTGTGTGTGTGGAGAGAGGTAGGTAGGTGTGTGTGTGTGTGTGTGTGTGTGGAGAGAGGTAGGTAGGTAGGTGTGTGTGGAGAGAGGTAGGTAGGTGTGTGTGTGTGTGTGTGGAGAGAGGTAGGTAGGTGTGTGTGGAGAGAGGTAGGTAGGTGTGTGTGTGTGTGTGGAGAGAGGTAGGTAGGTGTGTGTGTGTGTGTGTGGAGAGAGGTAGGTAGGTAGGTGTGTGTGTGTGTGTGTGTGTGTGTGTGTGTGTGTGTGTGTGTGGAGAGAGGTAGGTAGGTAGGTGTGTGTGGAGAGAGGTGGGTAGGTGTGTGTGGTGAGAGGTGGGTAGGTGTGTGTGGTGAGAGGTGGGTAGGTGTGTGTGGTGAGAGGTGGGTAGGTGTGTGTGGTGAGAGGTGGGTAGGTGTGTGTGGTGAGAGGTGGGTAGGTGTGTGTGGTGAGAGGTGGGTAGGTGTGTGTGTGAGAGGTGGGTAGGTGTGTGTGTGAGAGGTGGGTGGGTAGGTGTGTGTGTGGAGAGGTGGGTGGGTAGGTGTGTGTGTGGAGAGGTGGGTAGGTAGGTAGGTGTGTGGAGAGGTGGGTAGGTAGGTAGGTGTGTGGAGAGGTGGGTAGGTAGGTGTAGGTGTGTGTGGAGAGGTGGGTAGGTAGGTGTGTGTGTGTGTGTGGAGAGGTGGGTAGGTGTGTGTGTGTGGATAGGTGTGTGGGGGTAGGTGTGTGTGTGTGTGGAGAGGTGGGTGTGTGTGTGTGGAGAGGTGGGTGTGTGTGTGTGGAGAGGTGTGTGTGTGTGTGGGGAGAGGTGGGTGTGTGTGTGGGGAGAGGTGGGTAGGTGGGTGTGTGTGTGGAGAGATGGGTAGGCGTGTGTGTGGAGAGGTGGGTGGGTGTGTGTGTGGAGAGGTGGGTGGGTGTGTGTGTGTGGAGAGGTGGGTGGGTGTGTGTGTGTGGAGAGGTGGGTGTGTGTGTGTGTGGAGAGGTGGGTAGGTGTGTGTGTGTGGAGAGGTGGGTAGGTGTGTGTGTGTGGAGAGGTGGGTAGGTGTGTGTGTGTGTGTGTGTGTGGAGAGGTGGGTAGGTGTGTGTGTGTGTGTGTGTGTGTGTGTGGAGAGATGGGTAGGTGTGTGTGGAGAGGTGGGTAGGTGTGTGTGTGTGTGTGTGGAGAGAGGTGGGTAGGTGTGTGTGTGTGGAGAGGTGGGTAGGTGTGTAGGTGGGTGTGTGTGTGTGTGTGTGTGTGGAGAGGTGGGTGGGTGTGTGTGTGTGGAGAGGTGGGTGTGTGTGTGGAGAGGTGGGTGTGTGTGTGTGTGTGTGGAGAGGTGGGTAGGTGTGTGTGTGTGGAGAGGTGGGTAGGTGTGTGTGTGTGGAGAGGTGGGTAGGTGTGTGTGTGGAGAGGTGGGTAGGTGTGTGTGTGTGGAGAGGTGGGTAGGTGTGTGTGTGTGGAGAGGTGGGTAGGTGTGTGTGTGTGGAGAGGTGGGTAGGTGTGTGTGTGTGGAGAGGTGGGTAGGTGTGTGTGTGTGTGTGGAGAGATGGGTAGGTGTGTGTGTGTGTGTGTGGAGAGAGGTGGGTAGGTGTGTGTGTGTGTGGAGAGGTGGGTAGGTGTGTAGGTGGGTGTGTGTGTGGAGAGGTGGGTAGGTGTGTGGGTGTGTGTGTGGAGAGGTGGGTAGGTGTGTGTGTGGGTAGGTGTGTGGAGAGGTGGGTAGGTGTGTGTGTGTGGAGAGGTGGGTAGGTGTGTGTGTGTGTGTGGATAGGTGTGTGGGGGTAGGTGTGTGTGTGTGTGTGGAGAGGTGGGTGTGTGTGTGTGGAGAGGTGTGTGTGTGTGGGGAGAGGTGTGTGTGTGTGTGTGTGGGGAGAGGTGGGTGTGTGTGTGGGGAGAGGTGGGTAGGTGTGTGTGTGTGTGTGGAGAGATGGGTAGGCGTATGTGTGTGTGTGGAGAGGTGCGTGTGTGTGTGTGTGGAGAGGTGCGTGTGTGTGTGTGTGGAGAGGTGGGTGGGTGTGTGTGTGTGGAGAGGTGGGTGTGTGTGTGTGTGGAGAGGTGGGTAGGTGTGTGTGTGTGTGGAGAGGTGGGTAGGTGTGTGTGTGTGTGTGTGTGTGTGGAGAGGTGGGTAGGTGTGTGTGTGTGTGTGTGTGTGTGTGTGGAGAGGTGGGTAGGTGTGTGTGTGTGTGTGTGGAGAGAGGTGGGTAGGTGTGTGTGTGTGGAGAGGTGGGTAGGTGTGTAGGTGGGTGTGTGTGTGGAGAGGTGGGTGTGTGTGTGTGTGTGTGGAGAGGTGGGTGGGTGTGTGTGTGTGGAGAGGTGGGTGTGTGTGTGTGTGGAGAGGTGGGTGTGTGTGTGTGTGTGTGGAGAGGTGGGTAGGTGTGTGTGTGTGGAGAGGTGGGTAGGTGTGTGTGTGGAGAGGTGGGTAGGTGTGTGTGTGGAGAGGTGGGTAGGTGTGTGTGTGTGTGTGTGGAGAGGTGGGTAGGTGTGTGTGTGTGTGGAGAGGTGGGTAGGTGTGTGTGTGTGTGTGTGGAGAGGTGGGTAGGTGTGTGTGTGTGGAGAGATGGGTAGGTGTGTGTGTGTGTGTGGAGAGAGGTGGGTAGGTGTGTGTGGAGAGGTGGGTAGGTGTGTAGGTGGGTGTGTGTGTGGAGAGGTGGGTAGGTGTGTGGGTGTGTGTGTGGAGAGGTGGGTAGGTGTGTGTGTGGGTAGTTGTGTGGAGAGGTGGGTAGGTGTGTGTGTGTGGAGAGGTGGGTAGGTGTGTGTGTGTGGGTAGGTGTGTGTGTGTGTGGAGAGGTGGGTAGGTGTGTGTGTGTGTGTGGAGAGGTGGGTAGGTGTGTGTGTGTGTGTGTGTGGAGAGGTGGGTAGGTGTGTGTGTGTGTGTGGAGAGGTGGGTAGGTGTGTGTGTGTGGAGAGGTGGGTAGGTGTGTGTGTGTGTGTGGAGAGGTGGGTAGGTGTGTGTGTGGAGAGGTGGGTAGGTGTGTGGAGAGGTGGGTAGGTGTGTGTGTGTGTGTGTGTGGAGAGAGGTGGGTAGGTGTATGTGTGTGTGTGGAGAGGTGGGTGGGTAGGTGTGTGTGTGTGGAGAGGTGGGTGGGTGTGTGGAGAGGTGGGTACGTGTGTGTGTGTGTGTGTGTGTGTGTGGAGAGGTGGGTAGGTGTGTGTGGAGAGGTGGGTAGGTGTGTGTGTGTGGAGAGGTGGGTTGTTGTGTGTGTGTGTGTGTGTGTGTGTGGGGAGAGGTGGGTAGGTGTGTGTGTGTGGAGAGAGGTGGGTAGGTGTATGTGTGTGTGGAGAGGTGGGTGGGTAGGTGTGTGTGTGTGTGTGGAGAGGTGGGTGGGTGTGTGTGTGGAGAGGTGGGTGGGTGGGTGTGTGTGTGGAGAGGTGGGTAGGTGTGTGTGTGTGTGTGTGTGGAGAGGTGGGTAGGTGTGTGTGGTGTGTGTGGAGAGGTGGGTAGGTGTGTGTGGTGTGTGTGGAGAGGTGGGTAGGTGTGTGTGTGGAGAGGTGGGTTGTTGTGTGTGTGTGTGTGTGTGTGTGTGTGTGTGGAGAGGTGGGTAGGTGTGTGTGTGTGGAGAGGTGGGTAGGTGTGCGTGTGTGTGTGTGGAGAGGTGGGTAGGTGTGTGTGTGTGTGTGTGTGTGGAGAGGTGGGTAGGTGTGTGTGTGTGTGTGTGTGTGGTGTGTGTGTGTGGAGAGGTGGGTAGGTGTGTGTGTGTGTGTGTGGAGAGGTGGGTAGGTGTGGTGTGTGTGTGTGTGTGTGTGGAGAGGTGGGTAGGTGTGTGTGGAGAGGTGGGTAGGTGTGGTGTGTGTGTGGAGAGGTGGTAGGTGTGTGTGTGTGTTGTGGAGAGGTGGGTAGGTGTGTGTGTGTGGTGTGGAGAGGTGGGTAGGTGTGTGTGTGGAGAGGTGGGTAGGTGTGTGTGGAGAGGTGGGTAGGTGTGTGTGTGTGTGTGTGGAGAGGTGGGTAGGTGTGTGTGTGTGTGGGTAGGTGTGTGTGTGTGGAGAGGTGGGTAGGTGGGTGTGTGGAGAGGTGGGTAGGTGGGTGTGTGGAGAGGTGGGTAGGTGTGTGTGTGTGTGTGGAGAGTGTGTGTGTGTGTGTGGAGAGGTGGGTAGGTGTGTGTGTGTGTGTGGAGAGGTGGGTAGGTGTGTGTGTGGGTAGGTGTGTGTGTGTGTGTGGAGGTGGGTAGGTGTGTGTGTGGAGAGGTGGGGTAGGTTGTGTGTGGAGAGGTGGGTAGGTGTGTGTGTGGAGAGGTGGGTAGGTGTGTGTGTGGAGAGGTGGGTAGGTGTGTGTGTGGAGAGGTGGGTAGTGTGTGTGTGGAGAGGTGGGTAGGTGTGTGTGTGGAGAGGTGGGTAGGTGTGTGTGTGGAGAGGTGGGTAGGTGTGTGTGTGGAGAGGTGGGTAGGTGTGTGTGTGGAGAGGTGGGTAGGTGTGTGTGTGGAGAGGTGGGTAGGTGTGTGTGTGGAGAGGTGGGTAGGTGTGTGTGTGGAGAGGTGGGTAGGTGTGTGTGTGGAGAGGTGGGTAGGTGTGTGTGTGGAGAGGTGGGTAGGTGTGTGTGTGTGTGTGTGGAGAGGTGTGTGTGTGTGTGGAGAGGTGTGTGTGTGGAGAGGTGTGTGTGTGTGTGGGTAGGTGTGTGTGTGTGTGGAGAGGTGGGTAGGTGTGTGTGTGTGTGTGTGGAGAGGTGTGTGTGTGTGTGGGTAGGTGTGTGTGTGTGTGGAGAGCTGGGTAGGTGTGTGTGTGTGTGGAGAGGTGGGTAGGTGTGTGTGTGTGGAGAGGTGGGTAGGTGTGTGTGGAGAGGTGGGTGTGTGGAGAGGTGGGTAGGTGGAGAGGTGGGTAGGTGTGTGTGTGTGGAGAGGTGGGTAGGTTTGTGTGTGTGTGTGTGGAGAGGTGTGTGTGTGTGTGTGTGTGGAGAGGTGTGTGTGTGTGTGTGTGTGTGGAGAGGTGGGTAGGTGTGTGTGGAGAGGTGGGTAGGTGTGTGTGTGGAGAGGTGGGTAGGTGTGTGTGTGGAGAGGTGGGTAGGTGTGTGTGTGGAGAGGTGGGTAGGTGTGTGTGTGGAGAGGTGGGTAGGTGTGTGTGTGGAGAGGTGGGTAGGTGTGTGTGTGGAGAGGTGGGTAGGTGTGTGTGGAGAGGTGAGTAGGTGTGTGTGGAGAGGTGGGTAGGTGTGTGTGTGTGTGTGTGTGTGTGGAGAGGTGGGTAAGGGTGTGTGTGTGTGTGTGGAGAGGTGGGTAGGTGTGTGTGTGGAGAGGTGGGTAGGTGTGTGTGTGTGGAGAGGTGGGTGGGTGGGTGTGTGTGTGTGGAGAGATGGGTAGGGGTGTGTGTGTGTGTGTGGAGAGGTGGGTAGGTGTGTGTGGAGAGGTGGGTAGGTGTGTGTGTGTGTGGAGAGGTGGGTAGGTGTGTGTGTGTGTGGAGAGGTCGGTGTGTGTGGGTAGGTGTGTTTGGGCAGGGACCGGTGAGAGAGGGAGGAGCTGCAGCTAACAGCAGCTAAGCTAGCAAACCCCCCAAAGAAGTTGGTCTTTCTCTCCTGTTCTACTAGTTTTCAACTTTCTTTCGTTGTCCAGAAGTCATAGGCATCCCATCCTAGTCCTATTAGCAAACCCGTCCTGGTCGCGTCGGCAGCCCGTCCTCGTCGCGTCGGCAACCCGTCCTGGTCGCGTCGGCAGCCCGGTCCTGGTCGCGTCGGCAGCCCGGTCCTGGTCGCGTCGGCAGCCCGGTCCTGGTCGCGTCGGCAGCCCGGTCCTGGTCGCGTCGGCAGCCCGGTCCTGGTCGCGTCGGCAGCCCGGTCCTGGTCGCGTCGGCAGCCCGGTCCTGGTCGCGTCGGCAGCCCGGTCCTGGTCGCGTCGGCAGCCCGTCCTGGTCGCGTTTGACAGAAATATTTATTTCAGCTCATGAAACATGGGGCCGACACTTTCCATTTCGTTTAATATTTTTTGTTCAGTGTAAATGTATTGTAGTTATCTACTGAGGAGCAGGAAATTACCAAGTATACATACGTCTCTAACCTACCAATAATACTGAGCCAGTCTTCTACCAACATTGTTATTAGCCTAAAGCATTTGCATATGATTTGGGTAGTGTGGGGTGCTGTCGCTGTGCTGAAGTGATACTCATAAAAATTCTTCAAGGTTGGCAAGTTTGGTGTGTGTGTGTGTGTGTGTGTGTGTGTGTGTGTGTGTGTGTTAGGGAGTCTCTCCCCACGTCACTGACCCTGTACCCAGATGACTGACCAGCCAGCCTTATGTGGATGTGGGATATGGAGGGGCCTCTTCCTGGCAGCAATGCCCCCTGGGAAACGGAGTCCTGTCCAGCAATCCTGCCTGTTTCCTGTCTGCTCTAGCCACAGACCAGGACTGCTCTCCCATTCTCTAGTACCCTTCTCCCTGAAGTGTTCACTTGTTCCCTCCCCCTCGTGGATTTAATAGGGAAAGGAAGGACTTATTTGACGAATGTGGTGGACACTCCCTCTAAGCCCCCCATGCTTACAGCAATCTAATGCTTTGGAATCCTTCAGAAGGAATGGAACAGAGAGTATTGGACCGCAGCCAGAGGACGGAAGAGTCTGGTACCATTCTGACCTACAGTTCCTTTCCCTCAGTGCCTACCCCATCTGAATGGGATGGATCAGGTGTAATGGGCAACAATGTGGCTGAAAGTCTAAGTCAGCGACTGTCACAGCAAATATACGTTTTAATTTCATCAACATTGTCAAGTAGAAGTATATTAGGGTTATAATATTTTAGAGAACAATCTAATGATTTATTACGTTTTGACTTTCATTTCGGAGCACCTTCTTGAATTGTCCTGTTTTTCTCCACATTGTACAGCAGGGGGTGATGGCAGGGGGTGATGGCATCCTTTCAGATTTGGGAACACTGGACAGGGGGCTAGGGAAGGGGCTAGGAGCTGAAATGGAACAGGGCCTTCTGGGATGCACTGTAGCGAAATAGTGGGGAGACTGAGGGAGACGAGATGAATCAACTGCGAGAGAGATGGAGGGTGGGATAGAAGAGAATTGATGAGAGAGATGGAGTGTGAACTAGAGAGACGGAGCAACAGAACGAAAGAGTCGGGAAGCCTACATTCTCTCTGAGACACACGTACTCTGACACACAAACACACACACTGACAGTGTTTATAGTCTGGTTGTACTCAAGCCCAGTGCCTAACAAAACACAGAGAGACAAGTCTATATATCAAAACAGCCTTGCGGCCCTGTTCCAATGTTTTGAATACAGCTTTCTATCTTTCTTTACTTCCTTCCTTGAAGTCAACACTGATCTGTTTATGTTTGGAATGGTTTCCATCCTATCGCTGTCTCAGAAATAGCTGATCGGTGAATTAATCAAGGAAGGAACCAATGAAGGTAAGAAAGGAGTAAGGATGGATGAGAATTCTAGTCTGAATAGGGGAGCCTTGGTAGATTGGTTTAGTGCACTGATTGACAAACACATCTTACTCTAGTGGTTGGGAGTTTGTGTATGCTTCGGTTTGTGTGAGTGAGTGTGTAAAGAGAAATGTATTAAACAAAGAGGTGTGTGTTTGTATGTGTGTGTGTGTGTGTGGGTCTCCTGTATGAGAGAGAGAGACGTATGAATGAAAAGTTCTGTGTGTGGTTGTGATATTTGAAATGACACTGTTGCGCACACGTGTGTGTGTGTGGCCTGATACTTTGCGTTGGGCTGGGTGTGTTTGTGTTTAGGTGTTTACTCCGTGCCCAGTGTGGTGCCAGGGTTAGTACAACAGAGGGCACAGTGTGTGTGGCCTGTGTCAAGCCAGGGAGCGTGAGGAGAGGGGGATCGGGAGAGAGGGAAAGGAGAGGGAGGGAGGGTGGATGAACAATGACAAGCTGTTCAGCTCAGAGAACCACCCGGGAGAGAAATGTTGAGGAAGGAGCGGAGGGAAATGTGTATGTTATTGAACCGTACATTGTCTTAGAGTGAATCCGATACAATGTCACGTAGTGATAAACATTGCTTTATATTGGTGGAGAGGTTGGTTTTATACATTTACCTTATCCTAACCCGTTTCTGTCTGTCTGTCGTGTGTCCTCGCTCGCTCTCTCTCGCTCCGCTCTCTCTCGCTCGCTCTCTCTCGCCCGCTCTCTCTCGCCCGCTCTCTCTCGCCCGCTCTCTCTCGCCCGCTCTCTCTCGCCCGCTCTCTCTCGCCCGCTCTCTGTCTCGCCCGCTCTCTGTCTCGCCCGCTCTCTGTCTCGCCCGCTCTCTGTCTCGCCCGCTCTCTGTCTCGCCCGCTCTCTGTCTCGCCCTCTCTCTGTCTCGCCCTCTCTCTGTCTCGCCCTCTCTCTGTCTCGCCCTCTCTCTGTCTCGCCCTCTTCTGTCTCGCCCGCTCTCTGTCTCGCTCGCTCTCTCTGTCTCGCTCGCTCTCTCTGTCTCGCTCGCTCTCTCTGTCTCTCTCGCTCTCTCTGTCTCGCTCGCTCTCTCTGTCTCGCTCGCTCTCTCTGTCTCGCTCGCTCTCTCTGTCTCGCTCGCTCTCTCTGTCTCGCCCTCTCTCTGTCTCGCCCTCTCTCTGTCTCGCCCGCTCTCTGTCTCGCTCGCTCTCTCTGTCTCGCTCGCTCTCTCTGTTCTCGCTCGCTCTCTCTGTCTCGCTCGCTCTCTCTGTCTCGCTCGCTCTCTCTGTCTCGCTCGCTCTCTCTGTCTCGCTCGCTCTCTCTGTCTCGCTCGCTCTCTCTGTCTCGCTCGCTCTCTCTGTCTCGCTCGCTCTCTCTGTCTCGCTCGCTCTCTCTGTCTCGCTCGCTCTCTCTGTCTCGCTCGCTCTCTCTGTCTCGCTCGCTCTCTCTGTCTCGCTCGCTCTCTCTGTCTCGCTCGCTCTGTTCGCTCGCTCTCTCTGTCTCGCTCGCTCTCTCTGTCTGTCTCGCTCGCTCTCTCTCTCTGTCTCGCTCGCTCTCTCTCTCTGTCTCGCTCGCTCTCTCTCTCTGTCTCGCTCGCTCTCTCTCTCTGTCTCGCTCGCTCTCTCTCTCTCTCTGTCTCGCTCGCTCTCTCTCTCTGTCTCGCTCGCTCTCTCTCTCTGTCTCGCTCGCTCTCTCTCCTCTGTCTCGCTCGCTCTCTCTCTCTCTCTGTCTCGCTCGCTCTCTCTCTCTCTCTGTCTGTCTCGCTCTCTCTCTCTGTCTGTCTCGCTCTCTCTCTCTCTCTGTCTCGCTCGCTCTCTCTCTCTCTCTCTCTGTCTCGCTCGCTCTCTCTCTGTCTCGCTCGCTCTCTCTCTGTCTCGCTCGCTCTCTGTCTCGCTCGCTCTCTCTCTGTCTCGCTCGCTCTCTCTCTGTCTCGCTCGCTCTCTCTCTCTCTCTGTCTCGCTTGCTCTCTCTCTCTGTCTCGCTCGCTCTCTCTCTCTGTCTCGCTCTCTCTCTCTCTCTGTCTCGCGCTCGCTCGCTCTCGCTGTCTCGCTCTCTCTCTCTGTCTCGCTCGCTCTCTCTCTCTGTCTCGCTCGCTCTCTCTCTCTGTCTCGCTCGCTCGCTCTCTCTGTCTCGCTCGCTCTCTGTCTCGCTCGCTCTCTCTCTCTGTCTCGCTCGCTCTCTCTGTCTCGCTCGCTCGCTCTCTCTCTGTCTCGCTCGCTCTCTCTCTGTCTCGCTCGCTCTCTCTCTCTCTCTCTGTCTCGCTCGCTCGCTCTCTCTCTCTCTCTCTGTCTCGCTCGCTCGCTCTCTCTCTCTCTCTGTCTCGCTCGCTCTCTCTCTCTCTCTCTCTGTCTCGCTCGCTCTCTCTCTGTCTCGCTCGCTCTCTCTCTCTCGCTCTCTCTCTGTCTCGCTCGCTCTCTCTCTCTCTCTGTCTCGCTCGCTCTCTCTCTCTGTCTCGCTCGCTCTCTCTCTCTGTCTCGCTCGCTCTCTCTCTCTGTCTCGCTCGCTCTCTCTCTCTGTCTCGCTCGCTCTCTCTCTCTGTCTCGCGCTCGCTCGCTCTCGCTGTCTCGCTCGCTCTGTCTCGCTCGCGCTCTGTCTCGCTCGCTCTGTCTCGCTCGCTCTGTCTCGCTGTCTCGCTCGCTCTGTCTCGCTGTCTCGCTCGCTCTGTCTCTCTCTCCCTCCAGAGATATCAAACCAGACAACGTGCTGTTAGACATGAAGGGTCATATCCGTCTGGCCGACTTTGGCTCCTGCCTGAAAATGATGCAGGACGGCACGGTGAGCAACACAGACCCCACACCCCAGACCCCACGCACCAGACCCCCCCCCCCCCCACGCACCAGACCCCCCCCCCCCCACGCACACAAACCCCCCCCACGCACACAAACCCACCACACCCCAGACCCCCCACGCAAACAACCCACCACGCCCTAGACCCCACACGCAAACAAACCCACCACGCCCCAGACCCCCCACGCAAACAAACCCACCACGCCCCAGACCCCCCACGCAAACAAACCCACCACGCCCCAGACCCCCCACGCAAACAAACCCACCACGCCCCAGACCCCCCACGCAAACAAACCCACCACGCCCCAGACCCCCCACGCAAACAAACCCACCACGCCCCAGACCCCCCACGCAAACAAACCCACCACGCCCCAGACCCCCCACGCAAACAAACCCACCACGCCCCAGACCCCCCACGCAAACAAACCCACCACGCCCCAGACCCCCCACGCAAACAAACCCACCACGCCCCAGACCCCCCACGCAAACAAACCCACCACGCCCCAGACCCCCCCGCGCACCAAACCCACCCAAGACCCCACCACACCCCAAACCCACCACACCCCAGACCCCCCCAGACACGCCCCACAGCCCAGACACGCCCCACAGCCCAGACACGCCCCACAGCCCAGACACGCCCCACAGCCCAGACACGCCACAAATATTATTTTGTGGGGGAAAAACACCTGTATAATAGTGTTGCATGTTTCTATTATCTTATTTGTGTTTCTGAGAAAAATGTCCTTTTCAAAATGTGTATTATTTTATACCACACAAATTACCAAAATGACAGGCTACACTGACACCGACAGATTAGACTAGCCATTTGCTTTTCAAACTGTTTTTCCAGCAATAGTATTTTGAAATATTGCGAAAGGCCTTATAGCTGCTGCCTGCTGTTCACTGACAGACACGACTCAACAATCAGGGGTTTGATATTTACCAGGCCTGCTGCCCAATTGGCTCTTCAACTGTAGTCCTACATGCACTAGTCGTGATAAAACAACCCACAGCATTTAAAAAAAAATATTTAAACAATAAGCTATTGGTCGTCATTATTCCTGGTCTATTTCAATGATTTAATGTATTTATCTACAGATAGGAGTAATTATATACATTTTGCAAATGTATTTAAATTGATCTGCAGCACCCCTTCCCATGGCTATTTTTGCTTGTCCCTAAGGCCAAATAATCAATACTTCTTGTTATTAATTCAATGGTGGTCAGTAACCCCATGGAATATGAGGTTATTGTGCAGGTAGGCCTACTATTACAATAATATTTAGAATAATCTATCAACATGGTACAAGCCTATATCTGATCACTGTTTTGCCAAAAGTGGTTTTACCTACAGTGCCTTCAGAATGTATTCACACCCATTGATCTTACAGCATGAATTAAAAAAATTATTAAATCGCACATTTTTTTGTCACTGGCCTACACACAATGTCAGTAATGTAGATATTTTTAATTTTAATATAAGTATTTTTTGTTATGGCAGGCCTAAATAAGTTCAGGGGTAAAGATTTGCCTAACAAATGACATACAAAGTTGCAATGACTCATGGACTCACTCTGTGTGCAATAATGGTGTTTAACATGATTTGTGAATGACTTCCTCATCTGTACCTCACACATACAGTTACAGTATCTGTAAGGTCCCTCAGTTGAGTAGTGAATTTCAAACACAGATTCAACCACAGACCGAGGAGATTTTCCAATGCCTCGCAAAGAAGGGCGCCTATTGGTATATGGGTCAAAAACAAAAGAGGCAGACATTGAATATACCTTTGAGCATGGTGAAGTTATTCATTACACTTTGGATGGTGTATCAATACACCCAGTCACTACAAAGATACAGGCGTCCTTCCTAACTCAGTTGCCGGAGAGGAAGGAAACCGCTCAGGGATTACACTACGAGGCCAATGGTGACTTTAAACCAGTTATAGAGTTTAATGGCTGTAATGGGAGAAAACTGTGGATGGATCAACATCGTAGTTGCTCCACAATACTAACCTAAATGAGTGAAAAGAAGGAAGCCTGTACAGAGTAAAAATGTTAATTTAAAAAATGCATTCTGTTTGCAATAAGTTAAAACTGCAAATATATTACATAGAAATTAACTTTATGTCCTGAAAAGAAAGCGTTATGTTTGGGGGGAAAAACATCATCACTGACGGCCACACTTCATATTTTCAAGCATGGTAGTGGCTGCATCATGTTATGGGTATGCTTGTCATCGGCAAGGACTAGGGAGTTTTTTGTTGTTGATATAGAGAAACAGTAAATTCACCTTTTAAGCAGGACAATAACTTAAGATGACATTGGATGTTCCTGGATGGCCTAGTTTCTGTTTTGACTTAAATCGGCTTGAAAATCTATCGCAAAACTGGAAAATGGCTGTCTAGCAATAATCAACAACCAACTTGACAGAGCTTAAAGAATAATGGGCAAATGTTGTACAATCCAGGTGTGGAAAGCTCTTAGACTTACCCAGAAAGACTCCCAGCTGTAATCGCTGCCAAAGGAGATTAGAACATGTATTGATTCAGCGGTGTCAATACTTATGTAAATTTGATATTTCTAGATTTCATTTTCAATCAATGTGATAAAATGTCTAAACATGTTTTCATTGTGGGATATTGTGATGTCATTATGGGGTTTTGTGATGTCATTATGGCGTATTGTGGGATATTGTGATGTCATTATGGGGTTTTGTGATGTCATTATGGCGTATTGTGGGATATTGTGTGTAGATGGGTGAAAAATATATTTAATCCATTTTGAATTCAGGCTGGAACACAACAAAATATAGAATCAAGGGGTATGAATACTTTCTGAAGGCACTTTATATTGTAATATAAATGTTTTGTTTTTTTTACCTGGTTGTAGGGTAAACTGCACCAAATTTTTATGTTCATAAAGGCTAATAAGAAAATATGAGTAGCCTACGTGAAAGTTTTACAAATTTGTGGTTGCATCAGTATGTATCTGAAATGCATCAGAAAAGTATTGGAAAGTTCAGGAAAACGTCAGGTGAGCTCATCAGGAAGGCCTAACAATTGTTTGTGTGAGAGAACATCTGCATTGCTTCTGATTGTGGTTTTGTCACAGTCCCTTGTAACGTTTCCTACGCGGCCGGTGAGCATTGCAGAGGGAAACATTAATATTATTTTTTTAAATGCACGAGTCTTACCTTTTCAGAAATGGGGTCATAATAGCTAGTAGCTCCTACCTCTAGATTTAGAGCCACATTTGTAGGATGAAAACAGAGACCCTCTGCTTGTCGCAACTGCTAAAATAACGGACATGGCACCCAATTCTCTAGTACACCTCTTTTAGCCAGGACCCATATGGCTCTGGTCCAATGTAGGACACTATATAGGGAATAAGCTGCCATTTGGGATGCAGTGTCAGTCAGTGGCCAATAAGAGGCTCTCCCACACTTTACTCAGGTTAATGATGAGTGACTTAGAGTAAATGCATACAACTATAGAAATACAATGACCTTGAGATTTGAATATTCTAATTCTATCCGTACAACAAGGAACTGAACAACGGTAAAGAGAATGACTACCAGAAGTAAAACCACCATTCATAGAGCCCACCATTCATAGAGCCCACCATTCATAGAGCCCGCACTCTGGGTGTGAAGTTTCCACTAGGAACAAATATCCTGCCCCAATCCTAACCTTAACTATTAGTGGGGAAGATGAAAAACTTAACCGGATCAGCATCTAGGGCAATTTCAACCACCTACAGCAGCAGCAGCAGCTTTAAACCAATGCGCAATAACGAGGACATGTCTACAGAACAGATTACACAACACAACAGCTATCGTTATCATCATTATCCAGTTTTAGTCGATTAAAATAACAATGATGGCTATATAATCAGAATTCAGTCTCGTAGGGGGCTGTTGATGATAAAACGATTTGATTCACTGTGGCCTTTTCACAGACCCTGATTAAATGACAAAAATAAATATGCTCAATTAGGGTTTAGTCATGAAGTAACATTTAGATTTGTAATCAGCATTGACTATATGTCTATAGTCTGATATAAACTTCTTACACAAAGATTAAGGACAGTCCAGGCCATGCCTTCGACACCAACGTATCATGTCAAAGGAGCCAAGTGGTAGGCTTAATCTGTTTTACTCCAGCTCCCTCTTAAAAACATAGCTAAAATTTACCCCCATCCTTATTGCACTACTGTAAATGAAAAAGAAAGTCAACGACATGATATGCCCTTGGAATTCAGAGGGTGTAAAATGTAAAGAAAGGGTGACATTTGGGATTTATAGCCCATTTGCTACAGTGCACTACGTTACCCATAGTGCACTACTTTTGACCAGAGCCCTATGGTAACGTAGTGCACTACTTTTGACCAGAGCACTACGTTACCCATAGGGCTCTGGTCAAAAGTAGTGCACTACGTTACACATGGGGCTCTGGTCAAAAGTAGTACACTACATTACCCATAGTACACTACTTTTGTCCATTGCCCTATGGGTAACATTGTGCACTACTTTTGACCAGAGCCCTATCTAGAGCAGGGTAGCCCAACCCTTTTCCCGTAGATCTACTGTCCTCTGGGTTTTCAGTCCAACCCTAATTTAACACACCTGATGCTACTAATTAGCTGCTCAACAAGATCTTAACTAGCTGAATCAGATATGCTAAATTAGGGTTGGCCTGAACCTACAGGACAGTAGATCTCCAGGAAGAGGGTTGGACTGAAAACCTACAGGACAGTAGATCTCCAGGAAGAGGCTTGGACTGAAAACCTACAGGACAGTAGATCTCCAGGAAGATGGTTGGACTGAAAACCTACAGGACAGTAGATCTCCAGGAAGAGAGTTTTGCTGAACCTACAGGACAGTAGATCACCAGGAAGATGGTTGGGCTGAACCTACAGGACAGTAGATCTCCAGGAAGAGGGTTGGGCAGCCCTGGTCAAGAGAATAGAGTGCCATTTGGGACTTATTCAAGGGCTCTCGTGGATCCTAATGGTTTTTATAGTGTGAATTAATAGAGGTTTCACACTGTTTTATGAAATCACTTTATGGGTCAGCTCCTTTTTCTGCTCTCGTGCAAAAGTTTTCATTTGTTTTTCATCGCTCAGAGATTCTACCACAGAGCCCCTTTGTACTACTCAGCTGTTTGTGTGAAAGAAAATGACATTTTTTGTCTGAGACAGAAATTGACCTGAGGGTTCAATGTGATTTGTCAGATGTATGGAGGTTCAGGGTTTTAGTCAAATGTGTAGCCCAACCGTTAGAATTTGATGACGTGATAGAAGGCCTAAGGGAGAGTATAGCAAGATTCACTATAGCCCAGAGCTGGGTTCAAACATTATTTGAAATCATTTCAAATACTTAATCTGTGCTTGATTTGAGTTTGCCTGGCCTAATGGACCAAAAAAATGATCTCAAAACTCCAAACCCGACACTATACAGGCTAGAGCAAAGACTCAAACAAACTCAATCGTTTTTTAATAAGTTAATACCCTTATTATGAAAACACACACACGCACACCTCTTATGTCAGTTATTATTTTCTATGTATTCCTTGTGTTATTATTTTCAAAACAGAAATATACTTTCTACTATTTCTCTTTCTCTTTCTGCATTGTTGGGAAGGGCCCGTAAGTAAGCATTTCACTGTTAGTCTACACCTGTTGTTTACCACGCATGTGACAAATACGATATGATTTGGACCGTTTTTTTTACATGCACAACGTAAAATGTTTCTCTGAGTCCACTTTACTTCAACCCTCTCATTTGTAGTTCCTAACCTCACTCTTCCAGGTCCAGTCATCTGTGGCTGTAGGCACTCCGGACTACATTTCCCCTGAGATCCTGCAGGCCATGGAGGACGGCATGGGCAAGTACGGTCCAGAGTGTGACTGGTGGTCCCTGGGGGTCTGTATGTACGAGATGCTCTACGGGGAGACGCCCTTCTATGCAGAGTCCCTGGTGGAGACCTATGGCAAGATCATGAACCACGAGGTAAACTTGAGGAAACCGGTGGGCATTTAGGTGGAACGTTTTTAGGTTGTGGTGACAACGTTGCGAGGGAAAGTGGAAAACGAGTCTTAAAAGTCTACCATTTCGATTAGCGTCCATTCATTAAGAAAAGCAAACAAGGATAGGATGTCATGCAAGAGAATTGGGAGAGCGCCACTAGCCACAGGTATGGATAGGGAAATGTGATCATAGGTCCGGGTGTAGGGACAAGCAGTAGTGTACCTCTGAGGCAGAACAAAGCCAGGGGTCCCTAGTGCCTAGCTTGCAACAATGTAGATGTAGGGAATTTAGCTTGTGTGTCATCAGTATCCAAACTGCCTTGGTAACAAGCAATATGCATATATTCTATTGTGCATGTCAAAAGAAGGAATGCTCTGCAAACTGACAACGATATTCAGACTCAACGACCAGAAGAGCTAGCCTATACCAAATCCATGGGCCAGCAATAAGTGCTAAATATTCCAAACATTTTCATAATTAATGATTTTGTTTCATGATTTATTCATTGTTTGCGTCCAAATGTACAGTATCTTAAAGTTAATTATATTCTACACTTATTAAATATAACAAACTTTTGGATTATTAATCGGTTGAAATAGTTTATTGGATTGTTTACTTCAACGTACACGACATGACCAAAAGTATGTGGACACCTGCTCGTCGAACATCTCATTTCAATGTCATGGGCATTAATATGGAGTTGGTCCCCCGTTTTCTGCTATAACAGCCTCCACTTTTCTGGGAAGGTTTTCCACTAGATGTTGTAACATTGGGGCGGCAGGTAGCCTAGTGGTTAGAGCGTTGGGCCAGTAACCGAAATGTTCGAATCCCCGAGCGGACAAGGTAAAAATCTGTCGTTCTGCCCCTGAACAAGGCAGTTAACCCACTGTTCCTAGGCTGTCATTGTAATTAAGAACTTGTTCTTTTAACTGACTTGCCTAGTTAAATAAAGGTTACATGTAAATAAATAATAAAAACATTTTTAAAATTGCTGCAGGGACTTGCTTCCATTCAGCCATAACCGCATTTGTGAGGTCGGCACTGATGTTGGGCGATTAGGTCTTGCTCGCAGTCAGTGTTACAATTCAACCCAAAGGTGTTCGATGGGGTTGAGGTCAGGGTTCTGTGCAGGCCAGTCAAATTCTTCCACACCAATCTCGACAAACCAGTTCTGTGTGGACCTCGCTTTGTGCATGTGTGCAATGTCATGCTGAAACAGGAAAGGTCCTTACCCAAACTGTTGCCGCAGAGTTGGAAGCACAGAATCGTCTAGAATGTCATTGTATGCTGTAGCGTTAAGGATTCCCTTCACTGGAACTAAGGAGCCTGAACCATGAAAAACAGCCCCAGACCACTATTCCTCCTCCACCAAACTTTACAGTTGGCACTATGCATTCGGACAGAAAGCGTTTTCCTGGCTTCTGCCAAACCTAGATTAGTCCGTCGGACTGCCAGATGGGGAAGCGTGATTCATCACTCCAAGAGAACGCGTTGCCACTGCTCCAGAGTCCAATGGTGGCGAGCTTTACACCACTCCAGCCAACGCTTGGCATTGGTGATCTTAGGCTCGTGTGCAGCTGCTCGGCCAATGGAAACCCAGTTTGGAACACGGCATTGAGTGTTGCAACCAAGGACAGACTATTTTTACGCGCTATAAGCTTCAGCACTCGGCGGTCCCGTTCTGTGAGCTTGTGTGGCCTACCACTTTGCGGGTGAGCTGTTGTTGCTCCTAGATGTTTCCACTTCATAGTAACAGCACTTACAGATGACCGGGGCAGCTCTAGCAGGGCAGGACTTTGACAAACTGATTTGTTAGAAAGGTGGAATCCTATGACGGTGCCACGTTGATAATCACAGAGCTCTTCAGTAAGGCCATTCTACTGGCAATGTTCATCTATGGAGATTGCATGGCTGTGTGCTCGATTTTTATACACCTGTCAGCAACGCGTGTTGCTGAAATAGCCGAATCCTAATTTGAGGGGGTGTCCACATACTTTTGTGTATGTAGTGTAAGTCTGATGATTTGATGCCCTTCAGTCTAATCAAATTAAATTGTATTTGTAACATGCTGCGAATACAACGCTGGTAGACTTGTTGCCTGTTCCAAAAGGTGGTGTAGGTACTGGGGTGTTTTATTAACAAGTTGGCCACCTACACGGTGTGATTATTTCCTGAAGCTATCCAGGTTAATGCTCCTTCTCAAGGGTCTAGTTCCTGAAACACTAGCCTACTTTCCAACAACTATTTTCATCATAGTCTCTGTCAGTATCTAAACTGGTGCTTGTCATGCCTTATCGAACATGTTCTGTCTCATTCTCATCTATTACTTCTTAATAGCCTGTCTCTGTCAAACCCCCGTCTCTCTCTCGCTCCCTCTCGTCTCTCCCCCTCTCGCTCCCTCTCGTCTCTCCCCCTCTCGCTCCCTCTCGTCTCTCCCCCTCTCGCTCCCTCTCGTCTCTCCCCCTCTCGCTCCCTCTCGTCTCTCCCCCTCTCGCTCCCTCTCGTCTCTCCCCCTCTCGCTCCCTCTCGTCTCTCCCCTCTCGCTCCCTCTCGTCTCTCCCCCTCTCGCTCCCTCTCGTCTCTCCCCCTCTCGCTCCCTCTCGTCTCTCCCCCTCTCGCTCCCTCTCGTCTCTCCCCCTCTCGCTCCCTCTCGTCTCTCCCCCTCTCGCTCCCTCTCGTCTCTCCCCCTCTCGCTCCCTCTCGTCTCTCCCCCTCTCGCTCCCTCTCGTCTCTCCCCCTCTCGCTCCCTCTCGTCTCTCCCCTCTCGCTCCCTCTCGTCTCTCCCCTCTCTCTCTCATCCCCGCTTCCTGATTATTCTGCTGGTGTGAGTGTGTTAGGGGGGAAATGTGATGTTTGTATAATGTGTGCTAATGACCCAATAAAGGTACTTAAAAAAAAAATATCAAATTCTCATCCCCTTCGTCTCCACCCTTCTCTCTCACAGGAGCGTTTCCAGTTCCCCTCAAACATCTGTGACGTGTCGGAGGACGCCAAGGACCTGATCTCGCGCCTAATCTGCGGCCGCGAGCGTCGCCTGGGCCAGAATGGCATCGGCGACTTCAAGGATCACCCCTTCTTCGCCGGCATCGACTGGGAACACATCCGCTCCACTGAGGCGCCCTACATCCCCGACGTCAGCTCCCCATCTGACACCTCCAACTTTGACGTGGACGACGATATTCTTAAAAACCCGGTGGGTGTACTAGGGGAAAGGAGCTGACTAGCTAATGTTAACTGTAAACCAGCTGGCTAGCTAATGTTAGCTGTAAACCAGCTGGCTAGCTAATGTTAGCTGTAAACCAGCTGGCTAGCTAATGTTAGCTGGAAACCAGCTGGCTAGCTAATGTTAGCTGGAAACCAGCTGGCTAGCTAATGTTAGCTGGAAACCAGCTGGCTAGCTAACGTTAGCTGGAAACCAGCTGGCTAGCTAACGTTAGCTGGAAACCAGCTGGCTAGCTAACTAGAAAACAGCTAGCTGGCGAACACGACCTGGTTTTACTTTTTTAACAGATAGTAATAGACTAATCAATATAACTGATACTCCACCTGAAGTCGTAGGTCTCTGATTAGAAGGGAAGAATAAAAAACAGCCCAGAGCTAACTGGTGTTTACTGTTGTAAACATTTTACATGGCTGTTTTCTTGGTCTGTTTGGCTGTTCCACTCTAACTCTTGGCGTTCTCTCTGTCTGTGTGTCTTTCTCTCACCCCCCCCACCCAACCAACAGGACATTGCTCCTCCAGTCACACACAGCGGCTTCACCGGGCAACATCTGCCCTTCGTAGGCTTCACCTACACCACGGACAGCTGCTTCTCGGACCGCGGCAGCGTCAACAGGGCCGGCCTGTCCGATGGGAGCTCCCAGGATGGGGGAGGAGAAGAAGGGGTTCCCCCGGACCAGGAGGGGGGGCTGGAAGTAGAAGCCTTTGAGAGGAGGATCCGCCGACTGGAGCAGGAGAAGCAGGAGCTGAACCGCAAGCTGCAGGGTGAGCTAGGGGACAAAGAGACACATAAACAACCTCTGTGACCCTGAGTGTAAATGTGGACATAACCCCTGACCTTTAACCCTTGTTTTGCCCCTTCTGGCCCCTCCAGAGTCCACTCAAGCAGTGCAGTCTCTCCACGGGCCGGGCCGCGGGGCCAGCACCCTGGGCCGGGACAAGGAGATGAAGAAGCTCAACGAGGAGATTGACCGGCTCAAGAAGAAACTGGCAGGTCAGTGCTCTCTGTGCAACCCAATCTGGCAACGCGCCACTAGTCTGCTCGTCTGGCAACCCAACACTGTCTGGGCATTTACTCGAGGCCTGAGTCGAACACACAGGTCAAATACTGTCTGGGCATTTAAACCAGGTATGATTCAAACACACCGATCATTTAAACCAGGCCTGGGTCGAACACACAGATAATTTAAACCAGGCCTGAGTTGAACACACAGATCATATAAACCAGGCCTGAGTTGAACACACAGATCATTAAAACCAGGCCTGGGTCGAACACACAGTTTGCACTTTTGGGGCTGTTCTAGCGCAGCACCAAGTACCTTTCACCATCCCACTAACCAGGAAGTCCCTCTCCTCGTCCCCACTCAGACTCTGATAGGCTGGAGCACCAGCTAGAGGAGGCGGTGACTCTGCGCCAGGACTACGAGAGCTCCTCCTCCAAGCTGAAGGCCCTGGACAAACAGGTTAAAGCCCTAAGACAGGAGAAGGAGGATATCCACAAGGTAAAACCCCCCACCCACCTATTTTGCAAAGGAAAATGAAAGCAAGCATTTGTTATTGGACAAGTTCTGGCAGTCCTTTCCCGTTCTGGTCCGCTTCCTTCTGTTTGGTGTCTAGTGAATACGACGTAGGGGTGTATTCAGTCAGGTGAATGCATAACTAGAGCTGACATGATTCACAGGGCACACTGTTACTCTCAAGGACCAATGTTAGTTCACCGTTGTCTATTCACTGCATAGAGGTCGTCTCTCTGTGTCAGGTCTCATTTTATCATTCATGACGCATTAGGCTTACACGCACACACACACACACACACACACAGCCTAACCTAATATCCTCAGATCATTGGATCACCACGGTGTGTAAACACTGGGACCTTTTTCCTTGTGATTAATTCCATCATGTCTTGGATTACCTGGAGTCAGGGTTCTGGACAGAAACACCACATTTCTGTCTAATTCCATTAGCAAAACTATTTGACCCCCATCCTCTTCCCTTTACCCTGGGATAGTGTTTGTGTTTAGTTGACTATTCAAAACCGTTGCCTGCTCGTAGTTGTTCAAATCTCATGATGCACACCAGAGGATGTCATCAGCCCGGATGATGTCATCAGAAATACTTGTCTTGTATCTTGTTTACTTCACAACAAAGGGCTTGTTTGACTGATATACAAATCACCTTGTGTCATAAATAACTGCTCATTATTATTTGTAGAGCAGTCAGTCGGTCACCATTTACCCACAATGCATCAAGGTGGATGCTCTCGGACACGGCCATAGAAACCCATAACTTTCACACGTTGGGGTGGTGCTGGAGATGATGTATTTAATGTTGAAAAGGGTAGAATTTCCTTTTTTTAATGTGTGGTACAATTGATTGTGGTAAATTTTCTGTGTGTACATTTATAGTGGAAGTCAAGATTACAATTGGTAGTTTACTGATGTGTTTTATTTTCTTCGTCTCCTTCCTCCCTCCCCTCGTCCTCCTTCCTCCCTCCCCTCGTCTCCTTCCTCCCTCCCCTCGTCTCTTTCTTGCTGTCCTCCTTTCTCTCTCACGCGTTCTCTCCCTCATTTAATCTCCGTGCCTGTCATTCTGTCTTTCCCTCTCCCCATATCTCTGCTCTCTTTTATTTCGCTGTTTCTCTCTCTCTCCCCTCCCTCATCCACTCTCCCCCTCCCTCATCCTCTCTCCCCCCCTCCATCATCTACTCTCTCTCCACCCCTCTCTCATCTACTCTCTCCACCCTCCCTCATCTACTCTCTCCACCCTCCCTCATCTACTCTCTCCCCCCTCCCTCATCTACTCTCTCCCCCCCTCCCTCATCTACTCTCTCCCCCCCTCCCTCATCTACTCTCTCCCCCTCCCTCATCTACTCTCTCCCCCCCTCATCTACTCTCTCCCCCCTCCCTCATCTACCTCTCCCCCTCCCTCATCTACTCTCTCCCCCCCTCCCTCATCTACTCTCTCCCCCCCCTCCCTCATCTACTCTCTCCCCCCCTCCCTCATCTACTCTCCCCCCCCTCCCTCACTACTCTCTCCCCCCCCTCCCTCATCTACTCTCTCCCCCCTCCCTCATCTACTCTCTCCCCCCTCCCTCATCTACTCTCTCCCCCCCCCCTCCCTCATCTACTCTCTCCCCCCTCCCTCATCTACTCTCTCCCCCCTCCCTCCCTCTACTCTCTCCCCCCTCCCTCCCTCTACTCTCTCCCCCCCTCCCTCCCTCTACTCTCTCCCCCCTCCCTCCCTCTACTCTCTCCCCCCTCCCTCCCTCTACTCTCTCCCCCCTCCCTCCCTCTACTCTCTCCCCCCCTCCCTCATCTACTCTCTCCCCCCTCCCTCATCTACTCTCTCCCCCCCTCCCTCGTCTACTCTCTCCCCCCCTCCCTCGTCTACTCTCTCCCCCCTTCCCTTGTCTACTCTCTCCCCCCCCTCCCTCGTCTACTCTCTCCCCCCCCCTCCCTCGTCTACTCTCTCCCCCCTTCCCTCGTCTACTCTCTCCCCCCCTTCCCTCGTCTACTCTCTCCCCCCTTCCCTCGTCTACTCTCTCCCCCCCCTCCCTCGTCTACTCTCTCCCCCCCTCTCCTATCACCACCACAGCAACTGGTGGAGTCCCTGGAGCGCCTCAAGTCCCAGACCAAGGAGCTGAAGGAGGCCCACAGCCAGCGGAAGCTGGCCCTACAGGAGTTCTCTGAGCTGAGCGAGCGCATGGCCGAGCTGCGTTCCACCAAGCAACGCCTCTCACGCCAGCTCCGCGACAAGGAGGAGGAGATGGATGCTGCTGTGCAGAAGGTGGACGCCATGCGTCAGGACATCCGCAAGACCGAGAAGGCCCGCAAGGAGGCGAGTTGTAAAAGTTGTCTAGCAGAGCGTAGCTCGCTAATGCTAACATGTGACGTGCTAGCATTTAGCTTGCTAACTAACCACTTAGCTTGCTAATATTTAGCTAACTAACACATCGCTTGGTTATACTCAGCTGTATATAACACTCAGCTGTGTGGAACACTCAGCTGTGTAGAACAATCAACTTGCTAACATTTAGCTTGCTAACACTCGTGAATGAAGTTAGCTGTCAGGGGCTGTCAAAGCTGGAGACAAAGTGGCAGTGTGTTAGCGACGTTTAGCTACTTTAGCTTTCTGTGACGAATGCCATATCTGTATTATTACATTTCAGTGTGTGTGTGTCTGCCTATATGAGTGCGTCTACTATGTATGTATAACGATTCCAGACATTCAACCTCAACACAACCCCTTCTGGTGCTATGGCTTCTCCTGGCATTCAGAAAGCACAGAACAACTTATCTTGTTATCTATTCATTCATTTCTCAATTTGAATGCCAGTATTCCCTTGAGGGCCTCGCCTGTCTGGTGCTGTCTGCATTGTCGCTAGGCAGTTGAACACGAATTCCTAGTAGCTATTCTCCATATTGCTTTAGTGTCTCCTCTCCCTCATCTGCTCTAATCTTAACAAGGAATGGAGGCCACTTGAGACTATTGAGATGCACCCCAGGCCTACAACCTCATACCCTTCTCTATCCTTCCCCAGAGCTAAATGCTAAGTGCTAACAAGCTCCAGATGGTTGTTGGCGACCCCAGCTAAATGCTAAGCGCTAACTGGGTCCAGATGGTTGTTGGTGACCCCAGAGCTAAGCGCTAACAGGGTCCAGATGCTTGTTGCTGACCCCAGAGCTAAACGCTAAGCGCTAACAGGGTCCAGATGGTTGTTGGTGACCCCAGAGCTAAGCGCTAACAGGGTCCAGATGGTTGTTGGTGACCCCAGAGCCCAGATGCTTGTTGGTGACCCCAGCTAAACACTAAGCGCTAACAGGGTCCAGATGGTTGTTGGTGACCCCAGAGCTAAGCGCTAACAGGGTCCAGATGCTTGTTGGTGACCCCAGAGCTAAGCGCTAACAGGGTCCAGATGCTTGTTGGTGACCCCAGCTAAACGCTAAGCACTAACAGGGTCCAGATGGTTGTTGGGGACCCCAGAGCTAAGTGCTAACAGGGTCCAGATGCTTGTTGGTGACCCCAGAGCTAAACGCTAAGTGCTAACAGGGTCCAGATGCTTGTTGGTGACCCCATCTAAACGCTAAGCACTAACAGGGTCCAGATGGTTGTTGGTGACCCCAGAGCTAAGTGCTAACAGGGTCCAGATGCTTGTTGGTGACCCCAGAGCTAAACGCTAAGTGCTAACAGGGTCCAGATGGTTGTTGGTACCCCAGCTAAACGCTAAGCACTAACAGGGTCCAGATGGTTGTTGGTGACCCCAGAGCTAAGCGCTAACAGGGTCCAGATGGTTGTCAGTGACCCCAAAGCTAAGCGCTAACAGGGTCCAGATGGTTGTTGGTGACCCCAGCTAAATGCTAACTGCTAACAGGGTCCAGATGGTTGTCAGTGACCCCAAAGCTAAACGCTAAGCGCTAACTGGGTCCAGATGGTTGTTGGTGACCCCAGCTGAAGTTCATGGGGCCAGGGATGGGGACTCTAGTAAAGGAAGAGAGAGGGGGTCAATGATGGCAGGGCCAATGTTATCTCCTCACTGTTAATTCATATATGCAATACTCGTATGCATAATGGTAATGCACATATTGACACAATGCATGCTAATGAATAATTGTGTTTCAGAGTGAGAATTAATCAATCAAGTTTATTTATAAAGTCCTTCTTACATCAGCTGATGTCACAAAGTGCTGTACAGAAACCCAGCCTAAAATGATGTGATGTTGACCTCTGCTTTGTCTGCGTGTGTTAGTTGGAGGCCCAGTTGGAGGATGCCAAGGCAGAGGCGTCTAAGGAGCGAAAGCTGCGCGACCACAGCGAAGTCTATTCTAAACAGCTGGAGATGGAGCTTGAGACCCTCAAGGTTAGAGGTCTCATACACTACTTTCCTACTCATCTTCCAGTTCTGGTTCCCTTCCCCTTTCCATCCTCCTCTGTCTCCTTCCTCCTCTCGCCATCCTCTACCGGTCTCCTCTACATCCTTCTCTCATCTCTCTCTCCGTCCTCCTCTACACGTCTCCCCTCTCCGTCCTCCTCTACCTGTCTCCCCTCTCCGTCCTCCTCTACCTGTCTCCCCTCTCCGTCCTCCTCTACCCGTCTCCGCCCTTCTAGTGTCTCTCCTGTCCCCACCCTCCTCTATCTAGCCCTTCTAGCGTCTCTCCTCTATCTAGCCCTTCTAGCGTCTCTCCTCTACCTAGCCCTTCTAGTGTCTCTCCTCTACCTAGCCCTTCTAGCGTCTCTCCTCTCCCTAGCTATTCTAGTATCTCTCCTCTCCCTAGCCCTTCTAGTATCTCTCCTCTCCCTAGCCCTTCTAGCATCTCTCCTCTCCCTAGCTATTCTAGTATCTCTCCTCTCCCTAGCCCTTCTAGTATCTCTCCTCTCCCTAGCCCTTTTAGCATCTCTCCTCTCCCTTGCCCTTCTAGCATCTCTCCTCTCCCTTGCCCTTCTAGCATCTCTCCTCTCCCTTGCCCTTCTAGCATCTCTCCTCTCCCTAGCCCTTCTAGTATCTCTCCTCTCCCTAGCGTCTCTCCTCTACCTAGCCCTTCTAGTGTCTCTCCTCTACCTAGCCATTCTAGTATCTCTCCTCTACCTAGCCCTTCTAGCGTCTCTCCTCTACCTAGCCTTTCTAGCGTCTCTCCTCTATCTAGCCCTTCTAGTATCTCTCCTCTCCCTAGCCCTTCTAGTATCTCTCGTCTATCTAGCCCTTCTAGCATCTCTCCTCTATCTAGCCCTTCTAGCATCTCTCCTCTATCTAGCCCTTCTAGCATCTCTCCTCTACCTAGCCCTTCTAGTATCTCTCCTCTCCCTAGCCCTTCTAGTATCTCTCTCCCTAGCCCTTCTAGTATCTCTCCTCTCCTAGCCCTTCTAGTATCTCTCCTCTCCCTAGCCCTTCTAGTATCTCTCCTCTCCCTAGCCCTTCTAGTATCTCTCCTCTCCCTAGCCCTTCTAGTATCTCTCCTCTCCCTAGCCCTTCTAGTATCTCTCCTCTCCCTAGCCCTTCTAGTATCTCTCCTCTCCCTAGCCCTTCTAGTATCTCTCCTGTCTCCACCCTCTTTCTCCTCTCCTTCATCTGTCTCCTACTTTCTCTTTCTCCCCACCACCTCCCTCCCATCTCCTCTCCCTCCCTCCCTCCCATCTCCTCTAAACCAGGGCAGGCTGACTCTGTGAGGGCTGGTTTGGAAGGTCCCTTGGCTATAATAATAAGAGCAGAATGAGAGAAATGTTTAAGACGTTTTCTTGCTTGCTGTTTGTGAGGTACTAGCCTGCCTGTCAGTTTATTTTTCCCCTTTTTGCAGATTTTTCCCCCCGTTTTGTCCTTTGTCCTTTGTCCCCCACTCACTGTTTCTGTTCTCCTCCTTCCCCACTCTCCTCCCCCCTGTAACATACTCCACCTCCTTCCCCACTTTCCTCCCCCATGTAATATACTCCTGTTATTCTCCACCTCCTTCCCCACTCTCCTCCCCCCTGTAATATACTCCTGTTATTCTCCACCTCTTTCCCCACTCTCCTCCCCCCTGTAATATACTCCTGTTATTCTCCACCTCCTCCCCCACTCTCCTCCCCCCTGTAATATACTCCACCTCCTTCCCCACTCTCCTCCCCCCTGTAATATACTCCTGTTATTCTCCACCTCCTCCCCCACTCTCCTCCCCCCTGTAACATACTCCTGTTATTCTCCACCTCTTTCCCCACTCTCCTCCCCCCTGTAATATTCTCCACCTCCTCCCCACTCTCCTCCCCCCTGTAACATACTCCTGTTATTCTCCACCTCTTTCCCCACTCTCCTCCCCCGTAACATACTCCACCTCCTTCCCCACTCTCCTCCCCCGTAACATACTCCACCTCCTTCCCCACTCTCCTCCCCCCTGTAACATACTCCTGTTATTCTCCACCTCTTTCCTCTGCATCACGATTCCTTAACTGTTTATTATAATTATTATTATAGCTCTACTAGTAGTAATAATATAATAATATATGTTATGTGTTTATATATAAGTGTTTATATAAATAAATAAACGTCATGTAATGTCATGTAATGATGTCATGTAATGTCATGTAATGATGTCATGTAATGTCATTAATGATGTCATGTAATGATGTCATGTAATGTCATGTAATGATGTCATGTAATGTCATGTAATTGATGTCATGTAATGTCATGTAATGATGTCATGTAATGTCATGTAATGATGTCATGTAATGTCATGTAATGATGTCATGTAATGATGTCATGTAATGATGTCATGTAATGTCATGTAATGATGTCATGTAATGATGTCATGTAATGATGTCATGTAATGATGTCATGTAATGATGTCATGTAATGATGTCATGTAATGATGTCATGTAATGTCATGTAATGATGTCAATGTATGTCATGTAATGATGTCATGTAATGTCATGTAATGATGTCATGTAATGTCATGTAATGATGTCATGTAATGTCATGTAATGATGTCATGTAATGTCATGTAATGTCATGTAATGTCATGTAATGATGTCATGTCATGTCATGTAATGATGTCATGTCATGTCATGTAATGATGTCATGTCATGTAATGATGTCATGTCATGTAATGATGTCATGTCATGTAATGATGTCATGTCATGTAATGATGTCATGTCATGTAATGATGTCATGTCATGTAATGATGTCATGATGTCATGTCATGTCATGATGTCATGTAATGATGTCATGTAATGTCATGTAATGTCATGTAATGATGTCATGTAATGTCATGTAATGTCATGTAATGATGTCATGTAATGATGTCATGTAATGATGTCATGTAATGATGTCATGTAATGTCATGTAATGTCATGTAATGATGTCATGTAATGTCATGTAATGATGTCATGTAATGTCATGTAATGATGTCATGTAATGTCATGTAATGATGTCATGTAATGTCATGTAATGATGTCATGTAATGTCCTGTAATGATGTCATGTAATGATGTCATGTAATGATGTCATGTATATGTCATGTAATGATGTCATGTAATGTCATGTAATGATGTTCATGTGATGTCATGTAATGATGTCATGTAATGATGTCCTGTATTAGTCATGTAATGATGTCATGTAATGTCTGTAATGATGGTCATGTAATGATGTCATGTAATGATGTCATGTAATGTCATGTAATGATGTCATGTAATGTCATGTAATGATGTCATGTAATGTCATGTAATGATGTCATGTAATGTCATGTAATGATGTCATGTAATGTCATGTAATGATGTCAATGTCGGTAATTCATGTAATGAGTCATGTAATGTCATGTATGATGTCATGTAAATTCAGTAATGATGCATGTAATGTCATGTAATGATGTCATGTAATGTCATGTAATGATGTCATGTAATGTCATGTAATGATGTCATGTAATGTCATGTAATGATGTCATGTAATGTCATGTAATGATGTCATGTAATGTCATGTAATGATGTCATGTAATGTCATGTAACTGATGTCATTGTAATGTCATGTAATGATGTCATGTAATGTCATGTAATGATGTCATGTAATGTCATGTAATGATGTCAGTAATGTCATGTAATGATGTCATTAATGTCATGTAATGATGTCATGTAATGTCATGTAATGATGTCATGTAATGTCATGTAATGATGTCATGTAATGTCATGTAATGATGTCATGTAATGTCATGTAATGATGTCATGTAATGTCATGTAATGATGTCATGTAATGTCATGTAATGATGTCATGTAATGTCATGTAATGATGTCATGTAATGTCATGTAATGATGATATGTAATGATATGTAATGTCATGATATGTAAT
>NC_034185.2:10342380-10602380 GCF_002021735.2 Oncorhynchus kisutch | reverse complement strand
CTCTCTCTCTCTCTCACCTCCTCCTCTGCCTCTCTCTCTCTCTCCTCCTCTCACCTCTCCTCCTCTCCTCTCCCTCTCTCTCTCTCACCACCCCCTGCGCTCTCTCTCCCTCTCCCCTCTCCTCTCTCCTCTCTCTCCTCACCGCTCCTCTGCCTCTCTCTCTCTCTCTCTCTCACCTCCTCTGCCTCTCTCTCTCTCTCACCTCCTCTGCCTCTCTCTCTCTTAGCTGTGTACGTTTGTGGACAAGCTGACCGCTCAAAACCGCCAGCTGGAAGATGAGCTGCAAGACTTGTCCTCTAAGAAGGAGAGCGTGGCTCACTGGGAAGCCCAGATCGCTGAGATCATCCAGTGGTCAGTGCAAAGGCAGCTAGCTGTACAGGGCCAAGGACTTGTCCAATAGGATATCTTGTTTTCCTTTTCCGTTGTCAAATGTTTTGCCACGTTGTGCCCAAGTGAAGATGAACTTTGAAAGGCCTGTATAGATGCTTATGAAACCTTGTGTGTGTGAACCTGTAGGGTGAGTGATGAGAAGGATGCCCGCGGCTACCTGCAGGCCCTGGCCTCCAAGATGACTGAGGAGCTGGAGTCTCTCCGCAGCTCCAGCCTGGGCCCACGACCCCTGGTAAGATACACTACAGACACACACACACACACACACTTAAAAGTATACCAATCGAACAAACACACGCAAACTTAGATGTATACAAACCTTCGCCCCACACACACACGCAAACACCTTGGTCCCCATCCCTCCGAGTGTGTTTGTTGGCTTCAAACAGAGTCCAACTGTCAAATTAGGGGCCCCTGGTCTGAGCACAGCCGTAACTAGGGGATACCACCAACATCACACCGTACTTTCCCTTGTTGGGTGTGATTCTAATGTTCCCCTGCTGAACACATTGCTTTTATCCCACATTGACACAGTGCCACTGGATGTATATTGAAGTGATTCAGATCGGGTGCCTGACTGGAGGGGACAGTTAGCTGTATATAGGCCATGCCCCAAAAGCTGTGTAGAGGCAGCACCCAATCTACTCATTTCACCCTAAGGCATTACTGTCAAAGTGCAGTATCATAGATTTATATAATAATTAGACCAAGTTATGAAAATGGAGTCCCATTCCTTCCTATGGACTTTGTATCAGGCAATCAGCCAGACAGGTCTGCTACACTGGACATGTAACTGTAGCCTCCCTCTCTGCGCCCCACTGTAGCCTCCCTCTCTGCGCCCCACTGTAGCCTCCCTCTCTGCGCCCCACTGTAGCCTCCCTCTCTGCGCCCCACTGTAGCCTCCCTCTCTGCGCCCCACTGTAGCCTCCCTCTCTGCGCCCCACTGTAGCCTCCCTCTCTGCGCCCCACTGTAGCCTCCCTCTCTGCGCCCCACTGTAGCCTCCCTCTCTGCGCCCCACTGTAGCCTCCCTCTCTGCGCCCCACCGTAGCCTCCCTCTCTGCGCCCCACTGTAGCCTCCCTCTCCCTGCACCCTCCCTCTCCCTGCACCCCACTGTAGCCTCCCTCTCCCTGCACCCCACTGTAGCCTCCCTCTCCCTGCGCCCCACTGTAGCCTCCCTCTCCCTCGCGCCCCACTGTAGCCTCCCTCTCCCTGCGCCCCACTGTAGCCTCCCTCTCCCTGCGCCCACTGTAGCCTCCCTCTCCCTGCGGCCCCACTGTAGCCTCCCTCTCCCTGCGCCCCACTGTAGCCTCCCTTCCCTGCGCCCACGGTAGCTCCCTCTCCCTGCGCCCCACTGTAGCCTCCCTCTCCCTGCGCCCCCACTGTAGCCTCCCTCTCCGGCGCCCACTGTAGCCTCCCTCTCTGCGCCCCACTGTAGCCTCCCTCTCCTGCGCCCCACTGTAGCCTTCCCTCCCTGCGCCCCACTGTAAGCCTCCCTGCGCCCCACTGTAGCCTCCCTCTCCTGCGCCCCACTGTAGCCTCCCTCTCTGCGCCCCACTGTAGCCTCCCTCTCTGCGCCCCACTGTAAGCCTCCCTCTCTTGCGCCCCACTGTAGCCCTCCCTCTCTCTGCGCGCCCACTGTAGCCTCCCCTCCTGCGCCCACTGTTAGCCTCCCTGCGCCCCACTGTAGCCTCCCTGCGCCCCACTGTAGCCTCCCTGCGCCCCACTGTAGCCTCCCGGCGCCCCACTGTAGCCTCCCTCTCTGCGCCCCACTGTAGCCTCCCTCTCTGCGCCCCACTGTAGCCTCCCTCTCTGCGCCCCACTGTAGCCTCCCTCTCTGCGCCCCACTGTGGCCTCCCCCTCCCTGCGCCCCACTGTAGCCTCCCTGCGCCCCACTGTAGCCTCCCTGCGCCCCACTGTAGCCTCCCTGCGCCCCACTGTAGCCTCCCTGCGCCCCACTGTAGCCTCCCTGCGCCCCACTGTAGCCTCCCGGCGCCCCACTGTAGCCTCCCGGCGCCCCACTGTAGCCTCCCTCTCCCTGCACCCACTGTAGCCTCCCTCTCCCTGCACCCCACTGTAGCCTCCCGGCGCCCCACTGTAGCCTCCCGGCGCCCCACTGTAACCTCCCGGCGCCCCACTGTAGCCTCCCGGCGCCCCACTGTAGCCTCCCGGCGCCCCACTGTAGCCTCCCGGCGCCCCACTGTAGCCTCCCTCTCCCTGCGCCCCACTGTAGCCTCCCTCTCCCTGCGCCCCACTGTAGCCTCCCTCTCCCTGCGCCCCACTGTAGCCTCCCTCTCCCTGCGCACCACTTTCGCCTCCCTCTCCTGCGCCCCACTGTAGCCTCCCGGCGCCCCACTGTAGCCTCCCGGCGCCCCACTGTATCCTCCCGGCGCCCCACTGTAGCCTCCCTCTCCCTGCGCCCCACTGTAGCCTCCCTCTCCCTGCGCCCCACTGTAGCCTCCCTCTCCCTGCGCCCCACTGTAGCCTCCCTCTCCCGGCGCCCCACTGTAGCCTCCCTCTCCGGCGCCCCACTGTAGCCTCCCTCTCCCTGCGCCCCACTGTAGCCTCCCTCTCCCGGCGCCCCACTGTAGCCTCCCTCTCCCGGCGCCCCACTGTAGCCTCCCTCTCCCGGCGCCCCACTGTAGCCTCCCTCTCCCGGCGCCCCACTGTAGCCTCCCCTCTCCCGGCGCCCCACTGTAGCCTCCCTCTCCCGGCGCCCCACTGTAGCCTCCCTCTCCCGGCGCCCCACTGTAGCCTCCCTCTCCCGGCGCCCCACTGTAGCCTCCCTCTCCCGGCGCCCCACTGTAGCCTCCCCTCCCTGCGCGCCCCACTGTAGCCTCCCTCTCCCTGCGCCCCACTGTAGCCTCCCTCTCCCTGCGCTCCACTGTAGCCTCCCGGCTCCACGGTATCTTTCTCCAGAGCCTTGGGCCTTGTGCAGTACTTTCTGGATGGAAAGGTGTTGTGTCAGACATGGTAGTCTTTACTTCAAATTGGTTTTAGCAATCAATGTGAAATGAATTAGAAATCACGTCATTTGTTCTTAAATATTCCATATCTACTATATTACACAATGGATGTGTATCAATATATAATTAGTCACCTGTTAATCTACAGAGCGACATTAGTGTTGAGAGGTCGTCTGTCTGGCGCCGTTATAATCTCTCTAGATATAACTCTATAGTTTATTCTGTATGCGTAGGGAGTCCATCTTCCTCTTATTTTCAGCCTTAACCTGGTTACAGGGAGAGGAATATTACATCAAACGTGACCTTGAGTGCAGTTCCCTCCGCTCCCTTAGCTAGCTAGCGTTAGCACACTTGTCATCTCCCCTCCGTCCATTCCTATTAGACATGGCTATTTAGCTAGCGTTAGCAGCAACGTTGGCACACCTGTCATCTCCCCTCCATCCATTCCCATTAGACAGGGCTATTTATGGCAGACTTAGCATTAGTAGCGTTAGCTTAATGATATTAGCTCCTGGTGTCTGTCTGGGTACTTTTGGAAGCAGAGTGCTCACCAGACGGAGAAAGGCTATGCCCGCTGTTGTTGCTGATACTGTTTTAAGAGTGGAGTAACATTGTATTCATCCCAAATGACACCCTGTTCCCTACATAGTAGTAGATTTGCTCAAGCAATCAAAAAAAGGAGGGGGGGGGGGGGTAGTAGGAGGGAAAAGCATTAAACTCCCCAATGATGGAGAAATTGTAGAAAAATATTTTGGTTGCCAATAATTTCCTTCCTTCGCAATTGTTGGTGTACTCTGGTGAAGTGTTGTGTTGGTTGTACTCTGGTGAAGTGTGTGTTGTGTTGGTGTACTCTGGTGAAGTGTTGTGTTGGTGTACTCTGGTGAAGTGTTGTGTTGGTGTACTCTGGTGAAGTGTTGTGTTGTGTTGGTGTACTCTGGTGAAGTGTGTGTTGTGTTGGTGTACTCTGGTGAAGTGTTGTGTTGTGTTGGTGTACTCTGGTGAAGTGTGTGTTGTGTTGGTGTACTCTGGTGAAGTGTGTGTTGTGTTGGTGTACTCTGGTGAAGTGTGTGTTGTGTTGGTGTACTCTGGTGAAGTGTGTGTTGTGTTGGTGTACTCTGAAGTGTGTGTTGTTGGTGTACTCTGAAGTGTGTGTTGTTGGTGTACTCTGAAGTGTGTGTTGTTGGTGTACTCTGAAGTGTGTGTTGTTGGTGTACTCTGAAGTGTTGTGTTGTGTTGGTGTACTCTGGTGAAGTGTTGTGTTGGTGTACTCTGGTGAAGTGTTGTGTTGGTGTACTCTGGTGAAGTGTTGTGTTGTGTTGGTGTACTCTGGTGAAGTGTTGTGTTGGTGTACTCTGGTGAAGTGTGTGTTGTTGGTGTACTCTGGTGAAGTGTGTGTTGTTGGTGTACTCTGGTGAAGTGTGTGTTGTGTTGGTGTACTCTGGTGAAGTGTGTGTTGTGTTGGTGTACTCTGGTGAAGTGTGTGTTGTGTTGGTGTACTCTGGTGAAGTGTGTGTTGTGTTGGTGTACTCTGAAGTGTTGTGTTGTGTTGGTGTACTCTGGTGAAGTGTTGTGTTGTGTTGGTGTACTCTGGTGAAGTGTTGTGTTGGTGTACTCTGGTGAAGTGTGTGTTGTTGGTGTACTCTGGTGAAGTGTGTGTTGTTGGTGTACTCTGGTGAAGTGTTGTGTGTTGTTGGTGTACTCTGGTGAAGTGTTGTGTTGTGTTGGTGTACTCTGGTGAAGTGTTGTGTTGTGTTGGTGTACTCTGGTGAAGTGTTGTGTTGTGTTGGTGTACTCTGGTGAAGTGTTGTGTTGTGTTGGTGTACTCTGGTGAAGTGTTGTGTTGGTGTACTCTGGTGAAGTGTTGTGTTGGTGTACTCTGGTGAAGTGTTGTGTTGGTGTACTCTGGTGAAGTGTTGTGTTGTGTTGGTGTACTCTGGTGAAGTGTGTGTTGTGTTGGTGTACTCTGGTGAAGTGTTGGTGTACTCTTCTGTTTTAACCTCCCGTCCCCAGCAAGGCTCAGGAGTGGCCACTCCTCCCCTGAAGCCCTTTCCCTCAGCTGGGGGGGACAAGAGGGTGAGTGCGTCCAATCAAAGCCAGCCTCCAATCACTGTGGAGGTGACGCTCCAACCGTAGGCAGTGCAGAGGACTGCTCTCATGCCGATAGTGTCGCCAGTCTGTCACTCATATGGCCCATTTAATACCGATTGATGATTTGATTTTTCTTGAGAAGAAATAACCTGGAATAGTCTGTGTTATCTGAATTCTAACATTATATTTTTAGGCCCGTTTGAAAGTGGGTTTGATGTCCCCAGATAGTGAGTATTTAAAAATACTGGCACTGCTTTGAAGCATTGAGACCTAGAAAGCAAAATTGGATTCTGAGTGTAAATTATCTGAGGAGTTTGAAGGGGCCACATGTGTTTCAGACAAGACTGATACTATACGATGCTTCCATTGCTTACAAGAAACTAGGAATACATTTCAGGGGAGCGGGTTAGTAGAAGTTGCCCTTAAATACTGATAGATATTCAGATATTCTTCCATCATCCTAATGGTTAAGTTTAAGATGGGGGGGGTAGGGAGCTCCTTAGTACAAAGAGCTCCACATTTGTGCTGTGCAGGAGCACTATGGATCCTCTCTTTTCTCACACTCTCCTCTCGCTGTCTCTCTTGCTCTTTCCTCTCTCGCTCTCTTTCTTCTCTCTCTCCTGTAACGTACGAGACTGAAATTCTAGCCAGTCAGACTGTCTGGGGAATAGGTATGGGTCGGGCTGGGTTAGAGGGATATGATGCCTCATTTCCTGTCCCGTTGGGCCGTGATGTCACGCGATCCGCCAGCATCCGCGGAATGTCATCTCAGCTTCCTGAAAAGTCCATTTGTCATTGGCTCCCTCATTCGCTCGATAAAAAATGTCCATCGTGTGTGTGTGTGTGTGTGTGTAAGGGAGGGTACGGTGGAGTTGATGAAATCTCAAATATGTTTTTTGCACCTGCTGAATTGTATTTGAGTTGGGTCGATATGGTTGTGTTTTGAGGTTTAGCTGACATGATTGGACAGCCATTTTCTTGAGGGCATGTTCAGTTAGCTTTTTTTTCTTAGTTGAATGGATTCCTACATCTTATACACTCCATTGCATTACACAGGTACTATTACATCACAGCTTGACAGTCACAAGACGAACCATAGGAGAGCATACCAATACAGAAGCAGGTTCAACACACAGTGAAACTAACTGCATTGGCCAGTTGCCACTCGCCTCTAACAGGAATCAGTTGAGTGATTTGTGGCCAATCGGTTTAATCTAAACCACGTTCCTGGCGTTGCCTGCACCGTTTACACCCCGTGTTCAGATCGATTTCAATCGATCACACCCAATAATTGGCCACTGATGAGTGTTATCACATCAATCCCCCCCCCCCTGAATACAATACAGTAATCCTGCTCTCGTCCCCAGGACCCCCTGTGGAAGGTGCGACGCAGCCAGAAGCTGGACATGTCGGCCCGTCTGGAGCTGCAGTCGGCCCTGGACGCAGAGATACGGGCCAAGCAGCTGGTCCAGGAGGAGCTTCGCAAGGTCAAGGCCTCCAACATCTCCTTCGAAAGGTCAGCCCTGCCCCTTGCAACTCCAACAGTTGGGCAAAAAAGTATTTAGTCAGCCACCAATTGTGCAAGTTGTCCCACTTAAAAAGATGAGAAGCCTGTAGGTACACTTCAACTATGACAGACAAAATAAGAAAAAAATCTAAAAATCACATTGTAGGATTTTTAATAAATGTATTTGCAAATTATGGTGGAAAATAAGTATTTGGTCAATAACAAAAGTTTATCTCAATACTTTGTTATATGCCCTTTGTTGGCAATGACAGAGGTGAAGACTTACAGAAAACATTTGACAAGGTTTTCACACACTGTTGCTGGTATTTTGGCCCATTCCTCCATGCTGATCTCCTCTAGAGCAGTGATGTTTTGGGGCTGTTGCAACACGGACTTTCAACTCCCTCCAAAGATTTTCTATGGGGTTGACTGGCTAGGCCACTCCAGGACCTTGAAATGCTTCTTACGAAGCCACTCCTTCGTTGCCCGGGCGGTGTGTTTGGGATCATTGTCATGCTGAAAGACCCGGCCACGTTTCATCTTCAATGCCCTTGCTGATGGAAGGAGGTTTTCACTCAAAATCTCACGATACATGGCCCCATTCATTCTTTCCTTTACACGGATCAGTCGTCCTGGTCCCTTTGCAGAAAAACAGCCCCAAAGCATGATGTTTCCACCCCCATGCTTCACAGTAGATATGGTGTTCTTTGGATGCAACTCAGCATTCTTTGTCCTCCAAACACGACGAGTTGAGTTTCTACCAAAAAGTTATATTTTGGTTTCATCTGACCATATGACATTCTTCCAATCTTCTTCTGGATCATCCAAATGCTCTCTAGCAAACTTCAGACGGGCCTGGACATGTACTGGCTTAAGCAGGGGGACACGTCTGGCACTGCAGGATTTGAGTCCCTGGCGGCGTAGTGTGTTACTGATGGTAGGCTTTGTTACTTTGGTCCCAGCTCTCTGCAGGTCATTCACAAGGTCCCCCCGTGTGGTTCTGGGATTTTTGCTCACCGTTCTTGTGATCATTTTGACCCCACGGGGTGAGATCTTGCGTGGAGCCCCAGATCGAGGGAGATTATCAGTGGTCTTGTATGTCTTCCATTTCCTAATAATTGCTCCCACAGTTGATTTCTTCAAACCAAGATGCTTACCTATTGCAGATTCAGTCTTCCCAGCCTGGCGCAGGTCTACAATTTTGTTTCTGGTGTCCTTTGACAGCTCTTTGGTCTTGGCCATAGTGGAGTTTGGAGTGTGACTGTTTGAGGTTGTGGACAGGTATCTTTTATACTGATAACAAGTTCAAACAGGTGCCATTAATACAGGTAACGAGTGCAAGACAGAGGAGCCTCTTAAAGAAGAAGTTACAGGTCTGTGAGAGCCAGAAATCTTGCTTGTTTGTAGGTGACCAAATACTTATTTTCCACCATAATTTGCAAATAAATTCATAAAAAATCCTACAATGTGATTTTCTGGATTTTTTTTCTAATTTTGTCTGTCATAGTTGAAGTGTACCTATGATGAATATTACAGGCCTCATCTTTTTAAGTGGGAGATCTTGCACAATTGGTGGCACACTAAATACTTTTTTGCCCCACTGTACCTAGACCCAAGACCCCACACAGCTAGACCCAAGACCCCACACAGCTAGACCCAAGACCCCACACAGCTAGACCCAAGACCCCACACAGCTAGACCCAAGACCCCACACAGCTAGACCCAAGACCCCACTTACCAAGACCATTACATTACCTTTACACAAACATTCGCCATCCCACATGGTTGGCCCCTAGCATTTGACCTTTTAAGTCTATCTTCTGTCTTTTCAAGGGGTCAAACGAGAAAGAGCTTGTGCAGGTTAGCTAGCTAGCTACATGCTGATTGATGCAAAGGGGACATTTTATTTCGGTTTTAAGTGGGCATGAATGGGGAAGAGGATGAATCATAACCCACTTTTTTCCTCTCTTTCCTTCACACACACACACACACACACACACACACACACACACACACACACACACACACACACACACACACACACACAGCAAACTGAAGGATTCAGAGTCCAGGAGCAGAGATATGGTGGAGCAGCTGGAGATCATGAAGAAGGACTTGGAGGAGAGCCGTTCCCGCTCAGACAAAGGTTGGTCTACCATACTCTTAACCCTTGTTTTTTACCCTAAAACAGGGCTCCACAGCTGGTGAGACAAACTTTCCCCGCGGGTGATTTTATTTGTCCCACAAATATTTTTTTCTTCACGTAAGACTGTAAAAACACCAGCTAATCGGCTCGAAGTCATTTTTTTGAAAGTATTCCCAGTCACATAATAGAGGCAGATGTATGGAAGCATATACAACTTTAAACAAGGTTTGACATTGATGTTTTAGTCAGATATATATGTTTGGGCATCTTGCGATCAATTTGCAAATTATTTGTAATTATGTTCCGGCTCCCTGACCCATCTGCTCAAGACAAAATCGGCCCACAGCTGAATCTAGTTGATTATTCCTGCTCTCAACTGTCCCTGGCAAATGTCAACGTACAGAAATAGGTTGTTTGGTAGAGAAACTAACACAAATGTATAATTGGTGTTGTTTGTACGGATACGAAACGTTTGTTTGGTTTTATTTGATCATTGGAGATACACATTCGTCAAATCAAACTCTTAGTCACATGCGCCGAATACAACATGTGTAGACTTTACCATGAAATGCTTTACTGACAAGCCCTTAAGCAACAGTGCAGTTCAAGAAGAGTTAAGGAAATATAATATAGTTATCAAGTTGATTAAAATATAAAGTAATAATAAGTAACACAATGACAATAACGAGGCTACATACAGGGGGTACCGAGTCAGTGTGTGTGTGGGGTACAGGTTAGTTGAGGTCATATGTACATGTAGGTGGGGGTGTAGTGGTTATGCATAGATAATAAACAGCGAGTAGCAGCGGTGTACAAAAGGGGGGGGGGGTCGTCAATGTAAATTGTCCGGTGGCGATTTTATTAATTGTTCCGCAGTCTTATGGCTTGGGGATAGAAAGCTGTTGATTATCCTTTTGGTCCATTCGTCCATAACTACTAATGATTACGTCTCATAGAGAAACATTTCATTCTCTAGTCAGTTACATGTTTCCCTTCAACTGTACTTCGGTATTCCTCTGTAGAATTAGTATAAATGCTATGCTCAGGCTGTCCTTGTCTTCTAAATACAGGTCTGAAACTGCCCGATTTCCAGGACTCCATTTTTGAGTACTTCAACACCTCTCCACTGGCCCACGACCTGACGTTCAGAGTGAGTGTCTCTCTGCACGTCTTTCTCTCCCCCCGTCACATGTCCGTAACAAACCTTAACAGCCACTTTCTCGCAGTATCTATGTGTGTATCGATGGTGACAGGCTGGTGGGAGTTGATACATATATTTCAGAGGGTGGAGGACTTGGCATGGCTGGTGTCCCACAGAGCACCCTGCTAGACGGGAGTCAGAATAGAGATGGCATTGCAGACGGCACCCCTGTGGTTAAATGCATACAGACACACACAGACTGGCTGGCTAGCGCTGTTGTCATACTCGCATAGTCACACAATTTATAAACAGACATGCGCACATGTATACACACTTACATTGAAATCCTTAAAAAGAGAGACCAGTTAAATTTTGAACTTTGAACTGGTACACACAGTTCAACACCTCTCCACTCGCCCTCTGATGTACTCAATCAGGTCATCACCACAAAGAACTTCAAAGTTACGGAGAGGGGGGGAGCAAGCAGAAAAGTACCTCCTGACCCTCCAACCCATGGAATAAATCTGAGTAATTTTACTCATCCGCACACGGTAACCTGATACAGCTGCCAAGGTTTGGACAGGATCTGCAGCTAATGGACCAACGTTATGAGAAGGGCTCAGGGCCGCAAAAGAGAGGTACAAGAAAGCTTGCCATGACCTGAACTTAATGAGAGGGAGAAGATGGACAAAACTATCAGCTGCTAACCTGCTTCTCATATTCAACAGCACTCGCGCACGCTGCTTTGTGGTCGACTGATCTCGCTGCTCAGCACAACCGTGAACCTGGGGGTTTTTCAACACCTGGCTACCCCGAGGTTGTAAAAATAGGGATTAGTCAGCATTGAAGCCGCTAGGTCAGCATAAAGGCCCCAGAAGACCTGATTCAGTGTTGTTTCAGAGGAAACGGCTTGTGGTGAAGGGGCCATTTTGTCTGAGTTCCCTCAATTTTCTCAGGGACATAAATTGACACACGATAAACCATTGGAAGCGGTGGTCTAAGCATGTCCTTGCAGTAAACCCTGTTGAATGACCGTATCAACTTTGACCCCCATTATGTTCTTGTTCTGCAAAAGAACCCCATAAACCCCCCCAAAACATTAAACCATAAACCCCCAAAAACCTGTGCTTTTTTTTTTTGTCCCTCTCGTGTGTCACCCTTCCAAAAAAGGAATCTGTCTCTTCCTCGTCCGCGTCCTCTCTGCTAGCGTTTTGGGATGAAGTAAGTGGTTTCCTCAGAGCTCCTTCCCCCATTTTCTCAGTTAATCCCTAACCCAGGGTGGGGGGGTTGTGCTGCCAGCATACAAAAAGGTTGGGAGAAAATAGAAGTTTCTCCAGGTGTGTTGCCCTGTTTTTAGCAATTAGCAGTTACCCATTAGCATGCTAATATGGGCTAATATAGCCTCTTGTCTCTTATGGTAGTGTGCATGATAGTTTAAACTTTTCCTAGTATTTCTATTGTTACTATTGTGAACAGGCTAGCTGCTACATGTTTAGTTGAATTCAATTACTGTGATTAGCTCAGATTGTAGCTAATGCTAATTTAGCTAGAATGATAAAAATTATGCTATAATAGACCTTTTCACAGCTGGTGGCACTCTCCCCCTGTAGTCAACCTTCCCCTATGTTAGCATTAGCTTATGTTGGGCGCTAAAAGGTTTGCGAGCATCTCCTCTGGAACGTGCTCCTTCTGCATTAGCATCCCCAATGCCTTAATCCCTCCCCTCTCTAACCGCCAATACTGCTAACGTCCGTCAGAATCCCTCAGTAGTATAACCCTGTTTAACCATTTGCATATTTGTTAGCTGCCTACACAACTAACGAAGAAACAAAACAAACTAACCCTACGACAGCACACTGAGAATATTGACGAGCTAGACCTTTTCAGTGTGTGTCTTTAGCCAGTGATTTGGTTGGGAGGATGTAGAACCTGCCTTCATTTTAGTTCAATTAAAAGATGATTTAGGGTAGGATCCCAAATGACCTCCCATGATTTCTCCTAATTTTGTCAATCTTTTTGGTTGTATTTATAATTCAAATAAAAAATGAAACCTCATCAGTAACATTGTTAGGCTGTGAGTGTTTGATGTACGCTACATTTGAGTCGCTGTAAAGAATCACATGTAAAATAACAATGTTTATATGGTAAGTATTGTTTATGATTTCAATGTGTCATCTGTTAACTCATTGTTTTGACTCTTAAGTGGACCGACCGTACACTGAAGATTTCTTACAACACAGTCTAGTAGACCATGAAAATACTGAATGATACAAATGATTTGTGTGTAACACAGTATACTGCTCGTATTAGGAGTGTGACATGTTAAAAGTGGGCTTGTATTTTGGTTTTATTCACCAAACCCCTTCAGCTCGACACCTGTTCCCGAGTGTGCCTTCATGATGGTGAAATACTATGCGTCTGCAAAATGGCATATATATTATTATATTATAAACTGGGGGGGCGGGGTTCAAGCCCTGGATGCTGATTGGCTGACAGCCGTGGTATATCAGATCGTGTTCCACGGGTATGACGGAACATGTATTTTTACTGCTCTAATTACGTTGGTAACCAGTTTATAATACCAATAAGGCACCTCGGGGGTTTGTGGTATATGGCCAAGAACAGCCCTTAGCCCTGTGGTATATTGGCCATATACCACACACCCTCATGCCTTATTGCTTAAATATAGCATAGGCAGTTGCTATGTGTATGAGTTGATGCAGGTGTTGTTGAGATGTGTTCCCTTCCTCAGAAGGAGGCATCGAGAGATGGGCACTTAGCACCACCTACTGGCTGCCTAATGCTCCCTTCAGCCCTTCAGATAGAAATGAATCACTGATACAGGGTCAGCTATATTTTAACTCTCTAACGGATTGGAGATTGGCTAGTCTGATTCCAGAGCTGTGGACACGTACAACCTCAAGCATGCTTTATCTTGGCCAGGTCGCAATTGTAAATGAGAACGTGTTCTCAACTTGCCTACCTGGTTAAATTAAATAAAGGTGAAATAAATTTAAAAAATGCCACCTAGTGCTATAGTTGTCAGTGCCGTTGACCCTAGTGTATATGTCTCAGTCTATAGCAAACGCAAACATTTCCGCCCAGTACCGCCCAGTACACACACACTCATCCGTCTCGTCATCCCTCTCCCTCCTCCAGACCAGCTCTGTCAGCGAGATAGATGCTACGCCCCAGAAGTCAGACGTCCCTTCCTCGTCGCCCTCCGTGGCCTCTGAGCAGGATGTGAGTGTTCCATCGCACACACACACACACACACTTCCGTCCATATCGCACATCCCTCCCAGACATCCTTTCTCCAGACGTTCCCTGTCTCATCACAGTTCACATTTTATTTTTCACATGCGTGGTAAACAACAGGTGTAGACTAACAGTGAAATGCTTACTTACGGGTCCTTCCCAACAATGTAGAGAGAGAGATAATATAGAAAAGTAATAAATAATAATAAATTATTAGTCATTGTAAAATTTTATATTTTAATGTATGCTATGATTCACAATGCCTATTGTTCATTTTAACAGGGTTTAGGTGTGTTGTAACCAATGATTAATATATACACTAGATGACTGGTAGGGGGCACTGTGTTGAATTCACGGTGCCTCCATTTTGGCACTACCTCCCCCACCATTGTAAAAAAATATATATTTTATTAGACATCTTATTGTACACTTTTAAATTATATTTTTTATTTATTTAACCTTTATTTAACTAAGCAAGTCAATAAAGGGGAGTCTATATATATATATTACATTGTGTGCAAAAGGCATGAGGAGGTAGGCGAATAATTACAATTTAGCAGATTAACACTGGAGTGATAAATGATCAGATGGTAATGTACTGATTCCTGATTGTTAGCTAATTAAATGACTCTTGACCCCCTTCCTGATTGTTAGCTAATTAAATGACTCTTGACCCCCTTCCTGATTGTTAGCTAATTAAATGACTTCCTTGACCCCCTTCCTGATTGTTAGCTAATTAAATGACTCTCTTGACCCCCTTCCTGATTGTTAGCTAATTAAATGACTCTCTTGACCCCCTTCCTGATTGTTAGCTAATTAAATGACTCTCTTGACCCCCTTCCTGATTGTTAGCTAATTAAATGACTCTTGACCCCCTTCCTGATTGTTAGCTAATTAAATGACTCTTATCCCAGTAAAGCATAGTCCCAGTAAAGCATAGTTCATGTTTTTCCAGTATAGAACCAGGGTCACGTTCATTAAGGTACCACGGGTAAACATTTTGCAACGGAAAACTATTTGTTTCAATTAGTAACATAATGTAGTCCTTCCCTGCTTTAGTAAATGTTCTTCCATGTGGTGCCAAATGAACCCAGTGCTGTCCTCTCCCCAGTCTGACCAGTTGACCTTTAAACGTTGACCCCTCTCCCACAGGAGCCAGTCCTCAAGCCCACTGCTGTTACCCCTACCGTCCCCTCCCCGGTCTATCCAACATCGCTGCTGACCACACCAAAGGTACCGCCTGACACCGCTCTCTCTCTCACACACACACACACCACACACACACACACACACACACCACACACCGCTCTCTCTCTCTCACACACACACACACACACACACACACACACACACACACACACACACACACACACACACACACACACACACCGCTCTCTCTCACACACACACCGCTCTCTCTCACACACACACCGCTCTCTCTCACACACACACCGCTCTCTCTCACACACGCTCTCTCTCACACACACACCGCTCTCACACACACACACACCGCTCTCACACACACACACACCGCTCTCACACACACACACACCGCTCTCACACACACACACACCGCTCTCACACACACACACACCGCTCTCTCTCACACACACACCGCTCTCTCTCACTCACACACACACACATACCGCTCTCTCTCACACACTGCTCTCATACACATACACACACACACACACACACACCGCTCTCTCTCACACACACCGCTCTCTCTCACACACACCGCTCTCTCTCACACACACCGCTCTCTCTCACACACACACCGCTCTCTCTCACACACACACCGCTCTCTCTCACACACACACCGCTCTCTCTCACTCTCACACACTGCTCTCATACACACACACACACACCGCTCTCACACACACACACCGCTCTCTCACACACACACCGCTCTCACACACACACACCTCTCACACACACACACCACTCTCACACAATGAAAACAACATGCTCCCACATATGTGCTACCACTCATACTCATAGAATAATTTGACACACACACACGCTGTCAGCTTGTCTGTAACACTTGGCTAAGTATTCTGTGTTCTTATCTCTCTCCGTGTGTGTGTGTGTGTGTCTGCAGCCCAAAGCTCACCAGCTGAGCATCAAGACCTTCTCCAGCCCCACCCAGTGCACGCACTGCACCTCCTTGATGGTGGGTCTCATCCGCCAGGGCTACGCCTGCGAAGGTGAGTGTCAGGCACAGATTGTGCCGTTTAGTTGGGGGGGGACTGGGGAGATTGTGCCGTTTAGTTGGGGGGGGGGGGACTGGGGAGATTGGGTGCAGCATTTTCCTCCCGCTGACACACCACTCGCTATAAATGGACTGTAATGTTTTAACTGAACGGGAGATCTGAAACTGCACCTTATGATTGGACTGCATGTTTCCTTGTGTATACGAATACTCTTTCTTTCTCTCTCTCCCTCTTTCTCTCCAGTGTGCTCCTTCATCTGCCATGTATCCTGTAAGGACAATGCCCCCCAGGTGTGCCCCATACCCCCTGAGCAGGCCAAGAGGCCTCTGGGCATCGACGTACAGAGGGGCATCGGCACCGCCTACAAGGGCTTCGTCAGGGTGAGCACCGCGTACTTAGTAACAGGTTATCACCGTGGAAATAGAATGACTACAGTTTGCGTTCCTGCGGCCATATTGAGTGTACCTTAAGTGTGCAGCCAGGTTTTTTTATTTTTTATTTCCCACCCATTCTAGTCATTCTAGTTCTATGATTACATCATGGTCTTTTCATGGTGATACGCTAATATCTTTCTTGAATGTTGTTGCTTTGATGTAATCAAGACATTTCAATTCTGTTCAGCTTAACAAGATAGGAGCGTGTGATGTCCAGTTTATTGGAAATGTATAACAAGAACAGACCTCTCAATTGAAAATTTGCTGCTCTGCCCTCTCCGTCAGATCCCCAAGCCCACGGGGGTAAAGAAGGGCTGGCAGCGGGCGTACGCCGTGGTGTGTGATTGTAAACTCTTCCTGTACGAGGTGCCTGAGGGCAAGTCCACCCAGCCAGGCGTGGTGACAAGTCAGGTCCTGGACTTGAGGTAAGACCTCTATGTTGTGGTGAAGGGTGTTAGGGATTGGTAGGTGGGGGGGGGGTGTGAAGGGGGAGTCTGGGCGTGAAGGGGGAGGGTGAGTGGGAGGTGAAGGGGGAGGGTGAGTGGGAGGTGAAGGGGGAGGGTGAGTGGGAGGTGAAGGGGGAGGGTGAGTGGTAGGTGGAGGGTGTGTGGTAGGTGGAGGGTGTGTGGTAGGTGGAGGGTGTGTGGGAGGTGGGAGGGTGTGTGGGAGGTGGTTGGTAGGTGGGAGGGAGGGTGTGTGGTAGGTGGAGGGTGTGGTAGGTGTGTGGTAGGTGGAGGGTGTGTGGTTGGTAGGTGGAGGGTGTTTGGGAGGTGGGGTGGTAGGTGGAGGGTGTGTGGTAGGTGGAGGGTGTGTGGTAGGTGGTTGGTAGGTGGAGGGTGTGTGGTTGGTAGGTGGAGGGTGTTTGGGAGGTGGGGTGGTAGGTGGAGGGTGTGTGGTAGGTGGAGGGTGTGTGGTAGGTGGTTGGTGGGGTGGTAGGTGGAGGGTGTGTGGTAGGTGGAGGGTGTGTGGTAGGTGGAGGGTGTGTGGTAGGTGGAGGGTGTGTGGTAGGTGGTTGGTAGGTGGAGGGTGTGTGGTTGGTAGGTGGAGGGTGTTTGGGAGGTGGGGTGGTAGGTGGAGGGTGTGTGGTAGGTGGAGGGTGTGTGGTAGGTGGTTGGTGTGTGGTAGGTGGAGGGTGTGTGGTAGGTGGAGGGTGTGTGGTAGGTGGAGGGTGTGTGGTAGGTGGAGGGTGTGTGGTAGGTGGAGGGTGTGTGGTAGGTGGAGGGTGTGTGGTAGGTGGAGGGTGTGTGGTAGGTGGAGGGTGTGTGGTAGGTGGAGGGTGTGGTGTAGGTGGAGGGTGTGGTGTAGGTGGAGGGTGTGGTGTAGGTGGAGGGTGGGGTGGTAGGTGGGAGGGTGTGTGGTAGGTGGGAGGGTGTGTGGTAGGTGGTTGGTAGGTGGGAGGGTGTGTGGTAGGTGGTTGGTAGGTGGGAGGGTGTGTGGTAGGTGGTTGGTAGCTGGGAGGGTGTGTGGTAGGTGGTTGGTAGCTGGGAGGGTGTGTGGTAGGTGGTTGGTAGCTGGGAGGGTGTGTGGTAGGTGGTTGGTAGCTGGGAGGGTGTGTGGTAGGTGGTTGGTAGCTGGGAGGGTGGTTGGTAGGTGGGAGGGTGTGTGGTAGGTGGTTGGTAGGTGGGAGGGTGTGTGGTAGGTGAGGTGGGAGGGTGTGTGGTAGGTGGGGTGGTAGGTGGAGGGTGTGTGGGAGGTGGGAGGGTGTGTGGGAGGTGGGAGGGTGTGTGGGAGGTGGGAGGGTGTGTGGGAGGGTATGTGGTAGGTGGAGGGCTGGCACGATAATGGCATAACCATGTAACTGACAATTATGGATGAAGACCGTGAATAAAATGATTTTCCTTATCGCTAATATATATATCCGATACTGATACAATAGCAGTAGTGTAAATGAATGATCTCTATCTGTATCCTACTATACAGAGTGCTCTGGCGATACGTTTGGTCCGGTTTACAAAGATGTGAGAATTGTTAAAAGCCGTCATTCTTGGTGAGCGTAGACATCTAAGGGGCGGCAGGGTAGCCTAGTGGTTAGAGCGTTGGACTAGTAACCGGAAGGTTGCAAGTTCAAACCCCCCGAGCTGACAAGGTACAAATCTGTCGTTCTGCCCCTGAACAGGCACGTTAACCCACTGTTCCTAGGCAGTCATTTAAAATAAGAATTTGTTCTTAACTGACTTGCCTGGTTAAATAAAGGTAAAATATATATATATATTTTTTAATCTAATGTGAATCCGAGACAGTGATGATATATACCCGATTTGTTGCTGCCGCAGCCTGGCCACTGCCTGATGGTTGTTTACTGCGGTTGCTAGGCAACGGAACACTAAGTCAGAGAGAGAGAACAATGAGCTAGATATTTCACCGGATTTATAAATGTGAAGCATCCGGTTGATGTTTCCACTCAATACCAAATATGGTGATGAGAGGAAGCCCAGTGGTCGACAGTGGGAGAAGATGGAGAGAGATGGATTTTGGCAGACATTCTGCTGATTTTGTCATCAGTTAAACATTTGATCTCAATACAGTTTTCTGTTTCCAAAACTAGAATCTGTGACTGAGTGGACTGCATTTTGTAGACTTTACCCTTTGCCAAAGTTTTAAAAAATGGAGTACGAGGGCAAATTTAGAAGTACGAGGGCAAATTTAGTTATTGCACACGTGCCCTTCACACAGTAGGCGTTCCCTAAGGGAAATATGCAAATAAATACTAGAAGGCGCCAATAGGATCTCACTAGCTCGTGCATGGCTCTGCCTACTTCTCTTGTTCTGCCCACTATGATTAATTTGCTCCCATTGGAATCGACAGGCTCTGGTTAATCTTGACTTAGTTATACAAATCTCTGACTATGTGCTGCTGCAAAGCGGACTGAGAGTAAAGCAGAAAATCAGCCTTCGTTTTGCTATTTGAATGGTTATAACAGTGGCCATGGACATTTGCCTGACAAATAACGGTTACCCAAAATTCCATAACGTTGCAGCCCTTGGGTGTGTGTGTGTTTGGGGGGTGGGGATGTTTGGGGTGTGTGTGTTGGGGGTGGGTGTGTGTGTGTGTGTTGGGGGTGTGTGTGTGTGTTGGGGGTGGGTGTGTGTGTGTGTGTTGGGGATGTGTGTGTTGGTGTGTGTGTGTGTGTGTGTGTTGGGGGTGTGTGTGTGTGTGTGTGTTGGGGGTGTGTGTGTGTGTGTGTGTTGGGGATGTGTGTGTGTGTTGGGGATGTGTATGTGTGTGTGTTGGGGATGTGTGTGTTGGGGATGGGTGGGGGGGGGGTGTTTGCTGTGTGTGGGTGTGTGTAACACTGTGCTCTGTATGTCCACAGAGATGAGGAGTTTTCCGTCAGCTCTGTCCTGGCCTCAGACGTCATCCACGCCACCCGCAAAGACGTCCCCTGCATATTCAGGGTAAGCTTTCAACTGCTGTGTGACTAATACCACGTGACTAAAGTTATTATATTGACTCATGTATTATTTAATTGTCATCTGTTCCTAATATGATGTTTCTTGTGTGAGAGAACCCAATAAATGACCTTGAAATAAAGTTACATCTAATGTAATGTAAAAACATATGTGTGAGTTACTGTGGAAAGTTATGGTGTATCATAAGGCATTATAACCCTTTATGTGAAAAACATATCGATTACTGTCGTTTTTTATTATAGTCTATTGTTACTATGGGATTATGTTTCCTATGTGGGAAACGTGAAATAATAACTATACATGGGTTTTATATAGCACTTTTCAAGGACCCAAAGAGTTAATAAAGTTGATATTATTATTATTAACCCAAGCCCTCCCTCATTTATTCGGGAATAACGACACGTATCATAACGCATTATAAACCTCGTCAGGTGACGTCGTCCCTGCTGAGCTCGCCGGCGGGTGCCGTCTCCCTGCTGGTGCTGGCTGAGAGCGAGGTTGAGAAGAAGAAGTGGATGGGCATCCTGGAGAGCCTGCAGAGCATCCTGGCCAAGAACCGCTTGAGGAACCGCGTAGTGCACGTCCTGCACGAGGCCTACGACTCCTCGCTGCCCGCCATCAAGACCACGCTCTGCGCCGCCATCGTCGGTGAGTTGGGGAACTACTGAAGAGACTGTGGGGCGTTTTCCCTCTAGTAAAAACACACCTGTGCTGTCAGCAAACGCACCGTCACATTTCAGATAGACCGAATGAGTGGAATTATCTGTACTGGATGAGGGAAATGATCATCTGTACTCGATGAGGGAAATTATCATCTGTACGCGATGAGGGAAATTATCATCTGTACGCGATGAGGGAAATTATCATCTGTACGCGATGAGGGAAATGATCATCTGTACTCGATGAGGGAAATGATCATCTGTACTCGATGAGGGAAATGATCATCTGTACTCGATGAGGGAAATGATCATCTGTGCTCGATGAGGGAAATGATCATCCGTGCGGGATGAGGGAAATGATCATCCGTACGGGATTGAGGAAATGATCATCCGTGCGGGATGAGGGAAATTATAATCTGCGGTGTAAGTAATGTTGTAACTTTTCTGTGACAATTTCCGTGAGAAGGAAGTTTAGTTGTTTTTGTAGTAGATACACGCAAAACACAGAATGCAATTGCAAATTACCGTTTGAGATCTCCAATGTTTAAAAAAGTTATGGTGCTTTTACTCTGTGTGTGTTGTGTGTGTTTGCAAGAGGTGTTGTTGTCGTGTGTGTGTGTGTGGAGGATGGCAGTGAGAGAGAGAAGACTGTGTTGACTGCTCCTTTGTCTCCCTGCAGATCGAGAGCGTATCGCCCTGGGAACAGAGGAAGGTCTGTTTGTAGTGGAGGTCACCAGAGATGGTAAGAACACACCTATCCCACGGCTAGTCATATACACTCATAGGGCGTTTTCACATATGACATTTGGTACCCTGGTATGGTTCTGAAAATTCAAAGAAATATATTTTGCCTTGAACATTTTTTTCAAATATTCACTTTCCAAATGACGTGGGCAAGAAAGTTCCATGCGACTTGCTCTCTGAATTGTCACAATACATGTTACTCTGGTCCTGGATCTTACACCCACCACCTGGCCAGGGTCCAAGATTTGTTTCAGCCAGAGTTGGTTTACGTTTCACAAGTGCTCTATAGTGCAGATCATCAGGGCACCAAATGCTCCAGGATCTGGATCATACAGGGATATGTGGCAGCCCCCAATAGAGCCTCATATGACTCCTCTATGCAGAGCAAAGATCGAGTTTTTAGATTTCTGTCATTTCCAACCTGTTTCTTAAGTGTGATCACGTGATGTCAACGTGTCATGTTTTCTTTTTGTGGTATGTTGTCTCTCCGATTTCTTTCTTCGTCCTAAGACTTTCTCCATGGTCTTTCCTCGCCTCCTCTCTCCTCGCTTCCTCTCTCTTCGGTTCCTTCTTTTTTATATTATATTTATATTTTATATATATATATTTTATTTTTATTTTTATTTTACCTTACTAGGCAAGTCAGTTAAGAACAAATTCTTATTTTCAATGACGGCCTAGGAACAGTGGGTTAACTGCCTGTTCAGGGGCAGAACGACAGATTTGTACCTTATCAGCTCGGGGATTCGAACTTGCAACCTTTCGGTTACTAGTCCAACCCTCTAACCACTAGGCTACCCTGCCGCCCCTTCTAAAAATGCAAGGTCCCTTTCATTATACCTTCTCCATTTGGTTTTTCAAAAGGGGGGGGGGGGGGGGGTTGAAATTGAGGAAAGTGTTTTCGACAATTCGGAATGCAGCTAATCATAATTTGTGATTTCTTTCAAAACACTACGATTCTCTGTGTCGTTTGCCCCTGTTGACTCCTTTTTCTCTTCCCCCCTTCAGTGATCGTGCGGGCGGCCGACTGCAAGAAGGTGCACCAGATGGAGCTGATCCCCAAAGAGAAGATGATGGCCCTGCTGTGTGGACGCAACCGACACGTGCACCTGCACCCCTGGGGGGTGCTGGAGGGGGCCGAGGCGGCCTTCGACATCAAGCTGACAGAGACCAAGGGTTGCCAGGCACTGACCACGGGCGTGCTACGCCCCGGGGGACCCGCCTGCCTGCTGGCCGCCGTCAAGCGCCAGGTCACTATTAATTTATTGATTGACCTATTTACACGTGCAGAGAAAACGATGCCAAAAACACACATAAGAGTTCCAGTACAATACATGTCAAATGACGCGTGTAGTTGAAGATATGTGACTTAAATCCGAATAAATCTCATATCGACCCCATTTCAAAACAAACAACTTATAAAGGGAGCATTCATAAAGTCTTCATAAGCACTGTGACTTTTAATTAACTAGACAAGTCAGTTAAGAAATCTTATTTACAATGATGGCCTACACCGGCCAAACCCGGACGACACTGGGCCAATTGTGTGCCACCCTATGGGACTCCCAATCATGGCCGGTTGTGATACAGCCTGGATTCGAACCAGGGTATCTGTAGTGACGACTCTAGTACTGAGATGCAGTGACTTAGGCCGCTGTGCCACTCGGGAACCCAAGTAAACTCCTGCTAGTTAAATCCAGGCTGATTTATAAAGGTCCTTTCAAACTTCTGCTAACTACATCAAGGCAGATTTTTTTTTTTTAAAGGTCCTTTCCGTTTGCTGCTTTGCCAGAATGTCAGTAGTAACATCTCCTCTCTCCCCCTTCACCAGGTTCTGTGTTATGAGATCACCCGGGCCAAGCCGCACCACCGCAAGCTGTGGGAGGTGCAAGCCCCGGGGGTGGCCCAGTGGCTGGGCATGGTGCGCGAGCGCCTGTGCGTGGGTTACCCCTCAGGTTTTGCCCTGTTGGCCCTCCAGGGCGAGTCGTCGCCCGTCAGCCTGGTGAGCCCCGGGGACCCGTCGCTAGCCTTCCTGGCCCAGCAGCCTCTGGATGCGCTACACGCCCTGGAGGTGGGCACGACCGAGCTGTTACTCTGCTTCAGCCAGCTGGGTATCTACGTGGACCCCACTGGGAAGAGGAGCAGGGCCCAGGAGCTGATGTGGCCCGCCACGCCGCTCGCCTGCAGTACGTCACGTTTTGTTTTTTGAGTGGTTGAGTTGTTAGGCAAGTTTTGGAGGAGAAATGCGCCTGGTCTAGCGGTAGTGCCGAAATCTCCGGCATGTCTGAATAGGTTGGAATCCAGCCAACTGTCCTTGGACACAACATCTCCCTGTCTTTCATAGGTTGGCACCCCCGACTTGCATGGTCTGTGTGGGCTTTTGTTGTTTAAATAGCGCCCCCTTGTGTGCACTTCAAGTAATACTGTATACCCCGGTATGGCACTGAAATGGTATGACGGAATTAAAATCTGCATACTGCCCAACCCTAACAGTCTCTACCATTGGAAGTGAATACAGTACATACAATACATTTAAAAACATATATATAGTTAAATATATATATATATATATTTGTTTTACCTTTATTTAACTAGGCAAGTCAGTTAAGAACAAATTCTTATTTACAATGATGGCCTACCAGGGAGCAGTGTGTTAACTGTCTTGTTCAGGGGCAAAACGACAGTTTTTTTTTACCTTGTCAGCAACCTTTCGGTTCCTGGCCCTACGCTCTAACCACTAGGCTACCTGCCGCCCCACTAGGCTACTTTACACCCAGAAACTGTTAGCTATGCAACTCTGAAGGCCTTCTGGTAAGTGCTGCATGCACAATATTTTTTTAGAAGGGACACTGAAAGACAAATTCAATATTGTTAACTTTTTAAAAGATGCTAACATAAACTGTATCTAGTATATTGTATCCTACAAATATATATTGTATCCTACAAATGTATCAAGGTGTGTGATTGCTCAGCGTGTCTTTCCTGTGTCCCCGCCAGGCTCCAACTCCTCCTACCTTACGGTGTACAGCGAGTATGGGGTGGATGTGTTTGACATACACACCACTGAGTGGGTCCAGACAATTTCACTGAGGAAGGTAAAAGCAGGGCTGTCCCGCCAATATAATAGTCTGGGTTCAGTCTAACGAGCCGTATTAGGGTGTCTTGGGACAACAGTCTGGGTTCAGTCTAACAAGCCATAATGTGGTGTCTTGGGACAACAGTCTGGGTTCAGTCTAACAAGCCATAATGGGGTGTCTTGGGACAACAGTCTGGGTTCAGTCTAACAAGCCATAATGGGGTGTCTTGGGACAACAGTCTGGGTTCAGTCTAACAAGCCATAATGGGGTGTCTTGGTACAACAGTCTGGGTTCAGTCTAACAAGCCATAATGGGGTGTCTTGGGACAACAGTCTGGGTTCAGTCTAACAAGCCATAATGGGGTGTCTTGGGACAACAGTCTGGGTTCAGTCTAACGAGCCATAATGGGGTGTCTTGGTACAACAGTCTGGGTTCAGTCTAACAAGCCATAATGGGGTGTCTTGGTACAACAGTCTGGGTTCAGTCTAACAAGCCATAATGGGGTGTCTTGGTACAACAGTCTGGGTTCAGTCTAACAAGCCATAATGGGGTGTCTTGGGACAACAGTCTGGGTTCAGTCTAACAAGCCATAATGGGGTGTCTTGGGACAACAGTCTGGGTTCAGTCTAACAAGCCATAATGGGGTGTCTTGGTACAACAGTCTGGGTTCAGTCTAACGAGCCATAATGGGGTGTCTTGGTACAACAGTCTGGGTTCAGTCTAACAAGCCATAATGGGGTGTCTTGGTACAACAGTCTGGGTTCAGTCTAACAAGCCATAATGGGGTGTCTTGGTACAACAGTCTGGGTTCAGTCTAACAAGCCATAATGGGGTGTCTTGGTGAATGTGAGGATGCATGTTCTAATCTTGTGTGTCTGTGTCTGGGGGGGGGGGGGATGTTACAAGGGAAATGTGTATGAATGAAAGGAGTGTCTGTTGCATATGTGTATATATGCCCGTGGTCTGTAGAGTGGATCGGTGTAACCCATGTCTCTGCCCCTCAGTTAAGGCCTCTGAATGTGGAGGGCAGTTTGAACCTGCTGGGCTCTGAACAACCGCGCCTCATCTACTTCAGCAACAACTCCACAGGTGCAAATACACCTCAATATACTGACTACATATACCCCAATACACTCACCTATACCACAATATACTGACTACATATACCCCAATACACTCACCTATACCACAATATACTGACTACATATACATCAATACACTATACACTCACCTATACCACAATATACTGACTACATATACCCCAATACACTCACCTATACCCCAATATACTGACTACATATACCCCTATACACTCACCTATACCACAATATACTGACTACATACACACTATACACTCACCTATACCACAATATACTGACTACATATACCCCTATACACTCACCTATACCACAATATACTGACTACATATACATCAATACACTCACCTATACCACAATATACTGACTACATATACCCCAATACACTCACCTATACCACAATATACTGACTACATATACCCCTATACACTCACCTATACCACAATATACTGACTACATATACCCCTATACACTATACACTCACCTATACCACAATATACTGACTACATATACCCCTATACACTCACCTATACCACAATATACTGACTACATATACCCCTATACACTATACACTCACCTATACCACAATATACTGACTACATATACCCCAATACACTCACCTATACCACAATATACTGACTACATATACATCAATACACTCACCTATACCACAATATACTGACTACATATACCCCAATACACTCACCTATACCACAATATACTGACTACATATACCCCAATACACTCACCTATACCACAATATACTGACTACATATACCCCTATACACTCACCTATACCACAATATACTGACTACATATACATCAATACACTCACCTATACCACAATATACTGACTACATATACCCCAATACACTATACACTCACCTATACCACAATATACTGCCTACATATACCCCAATACACTTACCTATACCACAATATACTGACTACATATACCCCAATACACTCACCTATACCACAATATACTGACTACATATACCCCAATACACTATACACTCACGTATACCCCAATACACTCACCTATAGCACAATATACTGACTACATATACCCCAATACACTCACCTATACCACAATATACTGACTACATATACCCCAATACACTCACCTATACCACAATATACTGACTACATATACCCCAATACACTATACACTCACCTATACCACAATATACTGACTACATATACCCCAATACACTCACCTATACCACAATATACTCACCACATACACCACCGTTTGGGGTCACTTAGAAATGTCCTTGTTTTTGAAAGAAAAGCACATTTTTTGTTCGTTAAAATAATATCAAATTGATCAGAAATACAGCGTAGACATTGTTAATGTTGTAAATGACTATTGTAGCTGGAAACGGCAGATTTAAAAAAAAATTGAATATCTACATCGGCAGACAGAGGCCCATTATCAGCAACCATCACTCCTGTGTTACAATGGCACTTTATGTTAGCTAATCCAAGTTGATCATTTTAAAAGGATAATTGATCATTAGAAAACCCTTTTTCATTTATGCTAGCACAGCTGAAAACTGTTGTTCTGATTAAAGAAGCAATAAAACTGGCCTTCTTAAGACTAGTTGAGTATCTGGAGCATCAGGATTTGTGGGTTCGATTACAGTCTCAAATTGTCCAGAAACAAATAACTTTCTTCTGAAACTCATCAGTCTATTCTTGTTCTGAGAATTTAAGGCTATTCCATGTGAGAAATTGCCAAGAAACTGAAGATCTCGTACAACGCTGTGTACTACTCCCTTCACAGAACAGTGCAAACTGGCTCTAAACAGAATAGAGAGAGGTGGGAGGCCCTGGTGCACAACTGAGCAAGAGGACAAGTACATTAGAGAGTTTCTCAAACTAGACAGACACCTCACAAGTCCTCATCTGGCAGCTTCATTAAATAGTACCCGCAAAACACCAGTCTCAACGTCAACAGTGAAGAGACTACTCCGGGATACTGGCCTTCTAGGCAGAGTTCCTCTGTCCAGTCTCAACGTCAACAGTGAAGAGACGACTCCGGGATACTGGCCTTCTAGGCAGAGTTCCTCTGTCCAGTCTCAACGTCAACAATGAAGAGACGACTCCGGGATACTGGCCTTCTAGGCAGAGTTGCAAAGAAACTGGCCAACAAAAAGAAGAGGTGAAGATGGGCAAAAGAACACAGACACTAGACAGAGGAAGATTGGCGAAAAGTGTTATGGACAGATTAATCTAAGTTTGAGGTGTTCACATCACAAAAAATAACATTTGTGAGATGCAGAAAAGATGCTGGAGGAGTGCTTGACGCCATCTGTCAAGCATGGTGGAGGCAATGTGATTGTCTGGGGGTGCTTTGGTGGTGGTAAAGTAGGAGATTTGTACAGGGTTAAAGGGATCTTGAAGAAAGGCGATCACTCCATTTTGTAACGCCATACCCTGTGGACGGCGCCTAATTGGAGCCAATTTCCTCCTAAAATAGGACAATGACCCAAAGCACAGCAACAAACTATGCAATAACTATTTAAGGAAGAAGCAGTAGGCTGGTATTCTGTCTATAATGGAGTGACCAGAACAGTCACTGGATCTCAACCCTATTGAGCTGTTGTGGGAGCAGCTTGACCGGTACGTAAGATGTGCCCATCAAGCCAATCCAATTTATGGGAGGTGCTTCAGGAAGCATGGGGTGAAATGTCTTCAGATTACCTCAACAAATTGACAATTAGAATCCCAAAGGTCTGCAGGGCTGTAATTGCTGCAAATGGAGGATTTTTTTGACAAAAGAAAAGTTTGAATGACAAAATTATTATTTCAATTACAAGTCATTATTTATAACCTTGTCAATGTCTTGACTATATTTCCTATTAATTTTTGCAATTCATTTCATGTATGTTTTCATGGAAAACAAGGACATTTCTAAGTGACCCCAGACTTTGGAACGGTAGTGTATATCTCTATATACTCTCTAAAATATATTTACCCCAATACACTTACCTATATCTCAAATTTCTCTCTCTCTCTCTGTCCATCCTGCAGAAGGTGACCTGGCCATCCCTGAGACATCTGACAACAGTAAGAAGCTGATGGTGAGAACGCGTAGCAAGAGGAAGTTCCTCTTCAAGGTCCCGGAAGAGGAGAGACTGCAGCAGAGGAGGTAACCCCCCCCCAACAATCCCCTTTCATACTTTTCTTGACTTTTGGACTGTACGGCAGTAATGTAGCGAGACAGAATATAGGGGTTTAGATAAGGGAGTCTGAGTCGAGGCCTGAACCCCTGTCGCCAGGGGGGGCACCACTCCATCAGACTCCAGCGCCGGTGGAGGTGACAACACTATAACTATACGTCTGACTTAAATCAGAAGTTAGTCTGTTTACTACCATTGTAGTACACTCACCCAGTACAACTTCAGGCGGCAGGTAGCCTAGTGGTTGGGCCAGTAACCAAAAGGTCGGATGGTTCGAATCCCCGGGCCGACTATGTGAAGAATCTGTCAATGTGCCCTTGAGCAAGGCACTTAACCCAAAGTTGCTCTGAATAAGATGACTCGAATGTAACTCTTCACAGTAATACACACTGACCATTGTAACCATGTGTGTTGTGTTGACAGAGAGATGCTGAGGGACCCTGAGCTGAGGTCCAAGTTGATCTCCAACCCAATCAACTTTAACCACGTGGCACACATGGGCCCCGGCGACGGCATGCAGGTCCTCATGGATTTGCCTCTGGTAAGCACAGCTGGTGCCAAAATGGCTGCCTCATACTGTATTCATAACCCATAGGAGATAGTTAAAGGACTCAACTTGGATATAACCCATTTTAGCATGGACATTGTCATTGAGGCACATTTTCAAACATCAAAAGGAGAAGAAAATGTACTTTAAAATGGAGATAGCCTTAATGGCACAGATACAAAGATAGGACCTCTTTCCATCTCTCTCATAACCCAACTGACATTGCAGGAAGCAAAATGGGTTCCCAACCCCATGATAACCTGACTGATATTGTAGCAGCCAAAGTGGCTGTCTATTGCAAGTTAACTGACATTTGCTGTACCCAGGACAGCTACTGCAAATAACCTAACTGATACCGCAGGAATCAAAATGTCCACCCTGTGTTAACCTTCCTGAAATTGCGGGTGATAAAATGGCCGCCCCTTAAAACGTAACAAAGCAGGAGTCATAACAGCTGTTTTTTTAACGATCGCAAGACACCCGCTGGAGCCAAAATGGTGTCTCCTTGCATTTTCTGACACTAGCAGCTCCCACTACCGACTCCACAGAATAGCACTGCTATCCTACCAACCTAACTCCACAGAATAGCACTGCTACCCTACCATCCTAACTCCACAGAATAGCACTGCTACCCTACCATCCCAACTCCACAGAATAGCACTGCTACCCTACCATCCTAACTCCACAGAATAGCACTGCTACCCTACCATCCTAACTCCACAGAATAGCACTGCTATCCTACCATCCTAACTCCACAGAATAGCACTGCTACCCTACCATCCTAACTCCACAGAATAGCACTGCTATCCTACCATCCTAACTCCACAGAATAGCACTGCTACCCTACCATCCTAACTCCACAGAATAGCACTACTATCCTACCTTCTAGATGTCACATTTCTCTACCTATTTACCACCTCTGCCCCTCTTCCTACTCTTTTCTGAGAATGACCCTGTAGTTCCTCCCTCACGCCCTCTTTCACTTTCTCCTCCCCTCCCTCTTTTTTTTCATCTGTGTCTTGTTCGTGTCCTTTATTTCCGCTCTCTCTTTCCTTCTCTCACCCCCCCCCCTCCCTCCCCGCCCGGCAGCAGAGCGAGAGCGCCGCCACCACCCCCTCCCCCTCATCCTCCCGCCACCACGCCCTGATCTCCCCACCGAGCAACTTTGAGCACGTCTATCACATGAGCCTCGTGTCGGCCGGCCTGTACCTGCAGAAAGAGCCCGCCTCTTCCTCCGCCACCTCCTCTTCCACCTCCTCGCTGCAGCACTGCAGCATGCCCCAGCTCTCATCCTCCTCCTCCTCCTCTCCCTCCACCTCCTCCCTAGGAAGGGTAGGCCTGACCTGATGCTTCCCCTCCTCCCTCTCCCCCTCCTTCCCCCACTCTCCTCCTTTTGACACCACCACCACCTCTTTTGCGCAATCCCAAATCGACACCCGCAGTAGCCCTTGTCTCCTAGTGATCTAGCCTCTATTCCTGGGGTACTGGTTGTTAAATCTGAGCCTGGAGGTCTGGGGTACTGGTTGTTAAATCTGAGCCTGGAGGTCTGGGGTACTGGTTGTTAAATCTGAGCCTGGAGGTCTGGGGTACTACTACTCTACATACATTATTTTCATGTATTCAGACCCTTTGCTATGAGACTCGAAATTGAGCTCAGTTGCATCCTGTTTTCATTGATCATCCTTGAGATGTCTATTAACAGCACTCCACCAATCAGGCCTTTATGGTAGAGTGGCCAGATGGAAGCCACTCCTCAGTAAAAGGCACATGACATCCTGCTTAAGACTTTCAGACCATGAGAAACAGGATTCTCTGGTCTGATAAACCAAGATTGGCCTGAATGCTAAGCGTCACATCTGGAGGAAACCTGGCACCATCCCTACGGTGAAGCATGGTGGTGGAAGCATCATGCTGTGGGAATGTTTTTCAGCGGCAGGGACTGGGAGACTTGTCAGGATCGAGGCAAAGATGAACGGAGCAAAGGACAGAGATCCTTGATGTAAACCTGCTCCAGGGCGCTCAGGATCTCCGACTGGGGGTGAAGGTTCACCAAGACAACACTGCAGTGACTTCGGGACAAGTCTCTGAATGTCCTTGAGTGGCCCAGCCAGAGCCCGGACTTGAACCCAATCAAACATCTCTGGGGAGACCTGAAAATAGCTGTGTAGCGACACTCCCCATCCAACCTGACAGAGCTTGAGAGGATCTGCAGAGAAGAATGGGAGAAACTTCCCAAATACAGGTGTGCCAAGCTTGTAGCATCATACCCAAGAAGACTCAAGGCTGTAATCGCTGCCAAAGGTGCTTCAACAAAGTACTGAGTAAAGGGTCTGAAGCCTTATGTAAATGCAATATTTTCAGGTTTAAAAAATATATAAATCGGCAAAGAAAAAAATCAGTTTTTGTTTTGTCTTTATGGGTTATTGTGTGTAGATTGATGAGGGGAAAAAACGAATCCATTCGAGTAAGGCTGTAACGTAACAAAATGTGGGAAAAGTCAATGAACTGTAGATCTTCCAGAAAGACAATGAAATGGTTAATTGACCACGAAATACAAATGTTGCAATGGCCACGTCAATTTTCTGGAGTTGAACCCCATTCAAAACCTGTGGTTTGAATTGAAGAGGGCAGTCAATTGATTTCCTTTGGTCTGATCTATCTGGACAGAGGAATGGTCTAAGATCCCTCCCGATGTGTCCTCTAATCTCATAAAACACTCATGAGAAAGGCTAGGTGTCATTATCCTAGCAAGGAGAAGGTGCAAAAAGTATTAGAAACAGTGCTATTCTTCTGGAGAAAATTATTACTTGTTAAAACTCTAAGCAATTGTATAAAACAACCCCCCCCCCCCCCCCCCCCGCCCCAAAGATTTGCATACAGTATAGCTCATTCTTTGTATAAATGTTATAGTACTTTTTTCCTCATATTTACCAGTAATACTGGAGGTGTCTGTATTTAACCGTTACTCTTCCATCTCCACCAATGAATAGGGAGCAGGTGCTTGGGTCGACTTGGGATCGGTCATATTTCCAGCCCCCCCCCCCCCTTTCTCTCCTTCCCATACTTCCTCATGGTTCCTTTTTCAATTTTCTCGAGTGCAGTGAGTTTTTTTCGGGAAGCTGGGGTGGTTTTATTTCGGCTGACGTCATAGTGAGTGTGTGTTTCTGTACTGGCTTGCAGTGTGGTTATGCTTTGTGTGATCTCTGCTTATTTGTCATGTTAAAACAGGGCAACACGCTTGATAAGCTTCCCATAGGTTTCAATGGAGAGAGAGAGAGAGAGCTATTTAAAAATGGGGCACAGCAAATTGGAAAAGCTCTCTAGAAGGTTTGTTCTATTAGCAGGCGGCCACCAAAAGTCATGTAGAGATTTAGTCTCCATGACTATTTCCTCCCATTGAATTTTGCAGAAACGCCCCGGCGTGAGTGTGACTTGTTTCAGTCAAACGAGTGATTTGCTGTGGAGTTTTATTACTGTGCGTATGAGCGTGTACAAGGCTGTTGGTTTCATGTGTGTGCATAAGCATCCATCTAAATGTCTTGATCGTGTCCAATCATGTACCTGGGGTTGTGTTCATTAGGCAACCAATGAAATTAAACTCAATGAAATGGCGATGTCCAAACTGGGACTTCTTGTCCAATAAGAAAAGCTCATTTTCATTGCAAAAATTTTACAAATGTTTTCCGTTGTGTGTCCTAATGAACACAAACCTGTTCCACCCATATAGTCACATATGTGTGTTTGTGTGTATGTGTGTGTGTCTTGGCGACTGCGTGGGGGTACAGAGTGTGATGCATTCTTCTCAGGATGACCCGGCCAAGGACAAGCCCCGCCCACTCTCCAGTATCTCCCGGCAACAGAGGAGCATGAGCCACATCACCCGCACGGCCTCTGGTGAGCACACACCTTCTCCATGTGAACACTGGTTACAACACACACTGCACACATTTCAACAAACACACTTTAGTAAATCCATTCTCTCTCTTTGTCATTGATACTAATTCTCTGTGTGTGTGTGTCTCTGTGTGTGTCTCTGTGTGTGTGTGTCTCTGTGTGTGTGTGTCTCTGTGTGTGTGTGTCTCTGTGTGTGTGTGTCTCTGTGTGTGTGTCTCTGTGTGTGTGTCTCTGTGTGTGTGTCTCTGTGTGTGTGTCTCTGTGTGTGTGTCTCTGTGGCTGTGTGTGTGTCTGTGTGTGTTGAAGGAGGTGCAGACTTTGGAGGAGCAGGATCGTCTCGGAACATCTCCGAGCCAGACGGGGACTTTGAGAGAGAGGTAAAGACCCCCAACACAGCGCACACACACCAGGGTTTCCGTTAGGAAAGTGACCAGGAAGATTTGACATTTATCGGATATTTGAGAAATGTCCCAGTGTTTCCCCTACATCTTCCACTTTCTTTTTTACAAAAATGAATCGGAATGGTAAAATGTTTTCTGTGTAAACTTGAATGACTAAAACTAGATATAAAATATGTAGAAAATATCATCTATGTAGTTTAAAATAAGATCATCTTTAAGAACTAACAGTCACCAAAATAAAAACTAAACAGTCAGGGAGAATCAAATTCTCAAAATGGCAGTTGTTTAAAGTACTTTAAAGTATTTTTTACTTAAGTATTTTTTGGGGGTATCTGTACTTTACTATTTATAGTTTTGACAACTTTTACTTCACTACATTCCTAAAGAAAATAATGTCATTTTTTACTCCATACATTTTCCCTGACACCCAAAAGTACTCGTTACATTTTGACAGAAAAATTGTCATTCACGCACTTATCAAGAGAACATCCCTGGTCATCTACTGCCTCTGATCTGTCAGACTCACTAAACACAAATGCTTTGTTTGTAAATTCATGTCTAAGTGTTGGAGTGTGCCTCTGGCTATCCGTAAATAATAAAAAACACAATATAATTGTGTCATCTGGTTTGCATAATATGAGGAATTTGAAATGAATACTTTTGATAATTATGTGTATTTTTTCCAATTCTATTTACTTTTGATACTTAAGTATATTTAAAACCAAATACTTTTAGACTTTTTTTAGTATTTTACTGGGTAACTTTTACTTGAGTCATTTTCTGTTAAGGTAGGCTACATCGCCTGCTATACCCAAACAGGAGGAGGCTAATTTGTATATTTTATATCAGATGTTTTTGAAAGATACGCATTATGTTGTTAGATATTATAGGAGTAACTCTGGTAAACCTAAAGCATTTTTCCTCACAAAAATGAGAACACGAAGCAGACAGAACTCTTTGGTCCTTTTAAAATCCTACTGTATGTAAAATATTGTGTGATATAGCTTGGAAAATAAATAAATGTGACTGGATGACAACATGATGATGTTTGTTTCCAACATTAGGGCTGTTTTCCTAAAGAAGTTAAATCCGCTTTGTGTTCTTGCCACACTACTAACAAGTATCATGACAGTGGTATCGTCCCAGCCTTACTGATTGTACACACACATTCAATCACTCACACTTTACTCCATTTCTGCCCCCCCTCCCCAATTCTCGCAATAACATTTAATTCAACTCGCTTCCTGGGTATGATAAGTTATCTTACATTGCCAAATCAAACATTAATAATTCAAATGTGTTTAATGTTAGAGGCTAAATTGAACTTTTATCTCAGGGGTTTTCTTTATCCAAAACGTCCCCTAAATAGACAGAAATATTGCCTAAAAGTTTTGATAGAAATGGACACACCTCTCGACACCGATGAGCAAAAGGATATGTGTGATTTCATGATTAAAAACTGAGATTCATATTTTTATCTTATATATATATATATATATATATATATATATATATATATATATATATATATGAACCATCCAGCCAAAAGTTGAGCCAAACAATTAGCAACTGAACTTTAATACAGCATTGATATAAAAACACTCTCTGTATTCCCTCAGCCGGACTCCGACTCCACCAAGCACTCCACCCTCTCCAACAGCTCCGACCCCAGCAGCCCCCCCAGCCCCAACTCCCCCCACCGCAGCCAGCAAACACTGGACGGCCTGGAGCACACCCTGGACGGCTGAGGACCCCACCCACCCACACACACCTGACATACACACACACACCTTACACACACACACACACATAATGCGTGCTTAATCACTCAACACCTACATTCGACATAGAACTTGTGTATTGCTGCAAAGTGCCAAGAACAGACTTTGTGGACAAAATGCCACCGCTGAAGCCTTTTCTGCGTGTGATGAGCATAGACCCTCCCCCCCAAAAAAAGTGAGGGGCACATAGTTATTTGAAGCTAACGCAAAAAAAAAAATCTGCCAGTATAGATTTGTTTTTGTTTTTCTTCATTTCAGGCCATAAATGTTTCCTATGAGTTAAGGTTATTATTACTTAGTTGAAATGATCAATACATATAGGTGAGATGGGGCTGAATTAAAAACAGAGATTACTGATGGGGGGGGACTCACAGAAAAAGCATTAATGATGAACTGTCCTAATCATAGGTATAAGTTTGTTTTAAAAAAAGAAAACAAAGACGAGAGGGAAATAACTGTTGTTTTTAAAGCGTATAGTATTTTACACGGACATTTTGAGCTCGAACTTGGCGGACACTAAACAGAACGGTGAAAGAAATGGCAGACTTTTTTCAAGAACCATAACCCCCCCCCCACACACACACACACACACTTCCCAGCCCCTTCTGTACTGGAGTTGTAAACCTATTGAGCTGTTCACGGACCATTTTGAGAGCTGTACCTTCCCAGGAGACGAGCTGCCATTCAACTGACTGCAGGGGGTTTTAGTGTAAAGCTAAATTAGTGGGCGTATTTTACAGCATTTGCATCTCCTGCCAGCCTTTGTGACATGTGTTGTTTTTAACTTTGGATCTTTTGCCAGAAAAACGTATATAGTTGGCGCCATAGCAACCAGAAATAGAAGAAGAAATGGAAACAGAATCATGAGACTTTAATTTCTCGATACGCGGTTTTAAGTGGTGGGAATCTGAACATAGCGAAAAGGACCACATTACTCATAGGATTATTAATAAGAGTCCTTCACAAGCTGCTGCTGCTTTCGTGTGCTATGTTTAAATAAATAGGTATGTGTGTGAAGACCTGCTCACTATAGAGAGAAACCCCCCCCCCGGCCAAGGCCCTCGCATTTTAAATCGTTCAATCATGAGAGTGGGAAGCATTAGTGGTGGTGTACAGTCATAGCGCCGTACCGCCACAGGGGGGTGTCTGAATAGTTTTTTTTCCTCCAGTGTGGGATGTTTCATTGTACAGAAGTATGAGATACAGTACAGGCATGTGTGGCATATCCAGTTTAATCACTCTAGTGTGCCTTCAGTGCCATTTTTTGTTTTATAGTACCTCGTTCAGATCAATTCCCGAAGTGATTTTAAACCTGCAGGCTATCGGTGAGAGGGGGGGGGTTCCAGAAACACTGTATTAAACTTGCACATGTTTTAGTCCAAGGAATATCATCTTTTGATTTTGTGTCAGTGATCGTTCTCGTTCCTTTTATTCTTCCCGGACTTCTGTTCAGCTCTCCGAAGACGGGACATTTTTTTTCTCTCTCTTTGAAACACTACTGCTTTTTTTTTCCTCTTAAAAAAATAAATAAAAATCACCAGTTGGAATCTTTGTAATTATTGAATTGTTAGCAACAAACATTTGAACAGACAATAAAAGAGTATCTGTTGTGCTTCTCTTGTCTCTGTGTGCTTTGTGTGTTGTTGTTTTTATATACAGTATTAATTGATATTTTATGAATTGTTATCAGCTCAGAACACACAATGTTGATGCTATGAATGTGTAGTTTATTTTTGTGATGCATAAAGTAAAGAATGATATATATGTATATAGTCCAAAGTTAAGAATGAGAATTGAATGCAAGAACCTTGCTAGGAAAATGGAATGGTATTGAAAAACAAGAATTCTGCTGATAGTGCGATTCATGTCATTTTGCAGGGAGAGGCTATAGTCACGCCTGATGCCGAAATTGATGACTTACAGTGCATTCAGACCCCTTGACTTCTTTCCACATTTTGATACTTTTACAGCCTTTTATTTTTTTTAATTAAAAAATGCATCAAAGTTTTGAGAATGACAAATGTTAATTTCTACAAAGTCTGCTGCCTCAGTGTCTATATATTTTTGTCAGACGTTACTATGGAATACTGACGTATGATTACAAGCATTTCATAAGTGTCAAAGGCTTTTATTGACAATTACATGAAGTTGATGTAAAGAGTCAATATTTGCGGTGTTGACCCTTCTTTTTCAAGACCTCTGCAATCCTCCCTGGCATGCTGTCAATTAACTTCTGGGCCACATCCCGACTGATGGCAGCCCATTCTAGCATTATCAATGCTTGGAGTTTGTCAGAATTTGTGGGGTTTTGTTTGTCCACCCGCCTCTTGAGGATTGACCACAAGTTCTCAATGGGATTAAGGTCTGGGGAGTTTCCTGGCCATGGACCCAAAACATCGATGTTTTGTTCCCCGAGCCACTGAGTTATCTCTTTTGCCTTATGGCAAGGTGCTCCATCATGCTGGAAAAGGCATTGTTTGTCACCATACTGTTCCTGGATGGTTGGGAGAAGTTGCTCTCGGAGGATGTGTTGGTACCATTCTATTCATGGCTGTGTTCTTAGGAAAAATTGTGAGCCCACTCCCTTGGCTGAGAAGCAACCCCACACATGAATGGTCTCAGGATGCTTTACTGTTGGCATGACACAGGGCTGATGGTAGCGCTCACCTTGTCTTCTCCGAACAAGCTTTTTTCCGGATGCCCCAAACAATCGGAAAAGGGATTCATCAGAGAAAATGACTTTACCCCAGTCCTCAGCAGTCCAATCCCTGTACCTTTTGCAGAAAATCAGTCTGTCCCTGATGTTTTTCCTGGAGAGAAGTGGCTTCTTTGCTGCCCTTCTTGACACCAGGCCATCCTCCAAAAGTCTTCGCCTCACTGTGTGTGGAGATGCACTCACACCTGCCTGCTGCCATTCCTGAGCAAGCTCTGTACTGGTGGTACCCTGATCCCGCAGCTGAATCAACTTTAGGAGACGGTCCTGGCGCTTGCTGGACTTTCTTGTGCACCCTGAAGCCTTCAACAATTGAACCGCTCTCCTTGAAGTTCTTGATGATCCGATAAATGGTTGATTTAGGTGCAATCTTACTGGCAGCAATATCCTTGACTGTGAAGCCCTTTTTATGCAAAGCAATGATGATGGCACATGTTTCCTTGCAGGTAACCATGGTTGACAGAGGAAGAACAATGATTCCATGCACCACCCTCCTTTTGAAGCTTCCAGTCTGTTATTCGAACTCAATCAGCATGACAGAGTGATCTCTAGCCTTGTCTTCGTCAACACTCACACCTTTGTTAACAAGAGAATCATTGACATGATGTCAGCTGGTCCTTTTGTGGCAAGGCTGAAATACAGTGGAAATGTTTTTGGGGGATTCAGTTCATTTGCATGGCAAAGAGGGACTTTGCAGTTAATTGCAATTCATCTGATCACTCTTCATAACATTCTGGAGTATATGCAAATTGCCATCATACAAACTGAGGAGCAGACTTTGTGAAAACTAATATTTGAGTCTTTCTCAAAACTTTTGGCCACGATTGTACACATGACAAAGCGAAAACAGGTTTTATAAAAAAAACAAATACCTTATTTAATACCCGAATCCAATGGAAACCAGATTCACCTGAGCTCAATTTCGAGTCTCATAGCATAGGGTCTGCAAAAACATTTTTGTTTTTAATACATTTGCAACCATTTCTAAATACCTGTTTTCGCTTTATCGTTGAGGTATTGTGTGTAGATTGAGGAAAATGTTTTATTTAGTCCCTTTTAGAATAGGGATGTAACATAACAAAATGTGGAAAAAGTCAAGGGGTCTGAATACTTCCCGAATGCAGTGTACATGGTACTGTAATTCACATGAATGGATACTCTGGGTAAAATACATTGTGGCTTTGACATATGTGTGATTCAATGAAATGTTGTGAATTGTTTTGCTTATTTTCATGAGCTAACACTTGCCAAAATAAATTGAAGAATGAGGGACACTTTAAAAAAAGAGAGGAGTAGGAGAGAGTCACGTGCCAGACCATCAGCACAGGAAATTCTTAGCTGTCATGAGGTTCCTCACACACTTACTTGAGAACAGGCCAACGACAAGCGATATGCTACATCCTAGACAACAAGCAGCCTCCACCCAGCCACCAGGTCCATCTAGCAGTCCAGACAGACAGAGAGCGATGAGGAGGCTGAGCCCCTGAATGTGCTCCCACCAGGAGCTGGCCCCCTACAGCCTTAATGTGCTCCCACCTGTACCAGGCCCAACAGTACGATTTGGACCACACATGCACTTTGTCATGTTCTCCCACTGCTGAGACTGCGCTTACAACTCACACACATACTGGTGTGATACACTGGTTTAACTTGGTGTAATTTACTATGCCTGTTATTTAAAAAATAAAGGGACTATGTTCATTGATTGTATGTGTAACCATTCATTTTACAGTGTAGACTCACAGGAAGGCCATATCTACAGAAACATAATGCACGTGACCAGTGTTTCAGATTCATTGTCTTATGGACACCAATGAATTCACTTGAATTAGAGCACTGAATTGAACTACTAGTTTTGTAGTATTTAATTAATCTACACAGCTCCAAGCTTAACACCTACTGCTATTCTTAAAGGGGAATTTCACCCTAAGGGAAATCTGGGCTTGTCTTCATCAGGTCTGAGGTATTTCTAGGACAGTGAAATGTGGTTCACACATAATTGCCCAGGAGGAAGGCGGGTCAGAGTTTTGCACTCTGAATGATACATCCTATGACGCTGATGGGGCATTTCGGGAAGGCACTATGATAAATACTAATCGCACTTTACGTTTTTGTGGGTGTAGATATGGTTGTCCTTGTTCGATAGAGCCATTCGATAGAGTCTTTTAGCAATGTTCTTTTTGGTGGATTCATTGCTAAATATACAAGCAGGCACATTTCTTTCAGTCTCTGAAAGACTACAACTTGTGTCGGAGGTGCTTTGTGCTCTGGCCCCCGTCCCTCCCCGAAGGCTTTTTTGAAAAGCAGGCGGAGACTAACAACAATCCTTTGGGCAAAACTGAAAGAACTTCCCAGACACAATGGCTTCAAATGATTCCTCTCATCAACACGAATTTGGCCTTGGAGCATTTTTTTGGTGCTCTATTAGCTAAATGGTGACATTCATCCATACATGTTTCAACCAGAATATAGCTGAGAGGATTCCATTTTTCCCTTTATTTAACTAGGCAAGTCGGTTAAGAACAAATTCTTATTTACAATGGCAGCATACACCGGCCAAATCCAGATGTCGCTGGGCCAATTGTGCACCGACTTATGGGACTCCCAATCACGGCCAGTTGTGATATAGCCTGGATTTGAACCAGGGGCTGTAGTGACACCTCTAGCACTGAGGTGTCACTACAGACCCTGGTTCTTAGACCGCTGCGCCACTCTGGGGCCCTAGTAGGATTTAGATAACATTAGAAGCTCAGCTACAGCCGATGCCAGCACCAAGAAGGCAGATGACAAATACAGTGCCTAGCTAGCTAAGTTAAGTAAATGATTTTTCCTGCAAGCCACCTACGTTAGCTAGTTAGCTAACTTCAGTTTATTTACTGAAACCCATATTGTGTATTGCTGGCTAATATACTGTGTTACAGTGGGGGGAAATCAAATAATATTTCTGTTTGCTAACTATGAGGATTCTGTGTTATGCAATATAGCCCGTTACCATATATGTGATTGAATATTATCTGCTGTTGGCTTGTGTGGATGTATGTATGTGTTATGCAACATAGCTGACTTGAAACATTGTAAACAGTTTCAGGGCCAAGGGCCTTTCTCATGATGGAAAAATACAGAATAACATAAAAACGGACACATACAGAACGTAGTGTAGCAAACCACAGACTGTTTTTGTTAGAACTCAAACTTAACAATAACAGAAACCAGATATGTGATAACGGTATCTAGGGAATGAGCTCATAGATACTCCACACAGCAACAGTTACATTTATCAACTGGAGCGCCCGGGGGCTGGTACCAGCTCGTACGACAACAATCAACGATAGGCTGGGTGAGTCTAAACCACGCCCAGTCTCTACTCTGACAGGCCGGGTCGGAAGCAGGAACTATTTCTGTCAGAGTATATTTATAATATCTTTGTCAAGAACAAGTTAGTTCTCTGTTTGCCCTGCAAGGTGGGACAGAGAGCCCATATATACGAAAATTGAATTTACCACTAAGTGGTTAGCTAATAAAAAATACATAGTATACAATCGGTGACTAAATGTCATATTTATCATGATACCAGATTCGAATTGACACAACTCTAACATAACTTAGCTGGTTAACTATGTAGCTAGCTAACTAAACATGGAAGAGGTTTTACAATTGGAGATCTTTTGTATCTTGTTTGTTAAACAAGTTTTCTTTTTGGTCATAGATATGGCTACTAAACTGCAAGCTACAACATTACAACCAGCTAGGTTTACCAGCAAGCCTTAGCACATGACTGGAGTTGGCTAGCTAGTCTGCTAACATGTTATGTGCCACGCCTCACATTTGTAACTTGTTAGAAAACGTGTAACTTCAGCAACTGTAAATCATTTTACTGGTTAGCTATGTAACATAATTTACGAGGCTTGACATTAGTTATGATTATGACCTGGAATGCATTCCAATCTCAATAAATTATAGGCGTGATGCAAGATAAGATTCCAAACAGATGTCAATAACAAGTATTGCACATCCAGCAAGCTAGCTAAGTTGACAAAAAAACAGTGATGAGAAACATTAATACAACTATTTACTGATGTAAATCTCAAACTGAAGATGGTTTTCCTACAAAAAATATGTGCCTAAGCATGCCTGATAGACATGGCTGTAGGCAGATACTGTCTACCTACCTAGGTACATTTGTACAGTCTGGTCACTGTGATTGAGGGTTTCTTTTTATTAGGCTAGATATTGTCGTAAATGTAATCTCTGTGCCTGTCAGTGGCGACTCATCATTCTGTGCAGGTGGGGCAGAGCATGCTAGCAACACAACATGACAACAACATGCTAGCAACACAACATGACAACAACACAGTAGCAACACAACATGACAACAACATGCTAGCAACAGAACATGACAACAACATGCTAGCAACACAACATGACAACAACACGGTAGCAACACAACATGACAACAACATGCTAGCAACACAACATGACAATAACACGGTAGCAACACAACATGACAACAACATGGTAGCAACACAACATGACAACAACATGGTAGCAACATGACAACAACATGCTTGCAACACAACATGACAAGAACATGCTAGCAACACAACATGACAACAACATGCTAGCAACACAGCATGACAGCAACATGGTAACAACACAACATGACAACAACATGGTAGCAACACAACATGACAACAACATGCTAGCAACACAACAACAACATCCTAGCAACACAACATGACAACAACATGCTAGCAACACAACATGACATCAACATGCTAGCAACACAACATGGCAGCGCACAACATGACAACAACATGTTAGCAACATAACATCCTAGCAACACAACATAGTGGCAGAAATACAATATGGCAGCAGCACAACATGACAACATGCTAGCAACAAGGCATGCTAGAAACACAACATGGCAGCAGCACAACATGACAACAACATGCTAGCAACACAACCACCTAGCAACACAACATGCTAGCAACACAACATGCTAGCAACACAACATAACAACAACATGCTAGCAACACAACATGGCAGCAGCACAACATGGTGGTAGAAACACAACATGGCAGCACCAAAACATGGTAGCAGCACAAAACATGGTACAAACATTGTTGGGCACCGGCAACAGCACAAAGGGCAAGAAGGTAGAGACAACAATACATCACGCAAAGCAGCCTCAACTGTCAGTTAGAGTGTCTATGATTGAGTCTTTGAATTGTTAGGGTTGCGTAAATTCGAATCTGGTATCAGGATAAATATAACAATGAGTCACCGATTTTATACTATGTATTTTTTATTAGCTAAGTAATAAATGGCAAATGCAACTTTCATATATACGGGCTCACTGTAATACCACGCAGGGCAGAACAGAGAACTGACAAGACGTATGTAAAACAGTATTCTTTATACTGTGATAGACAGTTCCAACCCGTCTGTTGGCCTATCACAGTAGAGACTGGGCGTGGTTTAAACTTGCTCAGCCTATTGCAGGCGCTCAGGCGGGTCCCCGCCTCTTGGCGCTTCTGTTGATGTAACTTGCTTGTGAAGAACATCCAGGCTCTCATGCTCCATACCGTTATCTCGCACCTGGCTCCTGTTATCTAACAAAAGGCCGCTTGTTCTCGCAACCCCACGCTCTGAATGTGCCCTCCCTTCTGTATTTTTCCAGCATGAGAAAGTCCCCTGGCCCTGACACTTTTAACAATGTTTCAAGTCAGCTATGTTGCATAACACCTACATACATCAACACAAGCCAACAGCAGATAATATTCAATCATATATATGGTAATGGCTATAATGTAAAACACAGGATCCAACAATCCCCCTTTTTCACACCCCCAAGGGTGTGAACAAAAATTCAGCAATGAATCATATAACAGTTACAAAGTTTAAAATACCTTCATGTCCTCCATTCGATCCCACTATGTACTAGATTGGCTACCAGCCACCTAGGAACTTACAACCCTTCATGTCAAAAGAGAACAACAGCTCATTCAAAAACAGAACAAAAGAAAATGGTGTGAAATATAAGTCCCCCTTTTGACACCCGCTAGAGTGTCACTCATTATCCTTTATTTCAGCAGTCCCAACATAGTAATATGTTAATAGCATTTCATGAAAATAATAAAACGTTTATAATAAAACAGAAAAACAGAAAAGAAATTAACCAAAATTAAAATTAAAATTAAAAATAAAATTAACCAAGAAAAATAGAAAAAAAAATGGACAAGTGATATCTGCTTTTGTCTCCCCCTTTTGACAGCCACAAGGGTATCACTTAGCAAAAACAGGATAACACTTTATTGTTTATTGACATGTAAGATACAGGATAAAACTTTGGTCATGGAAAACAGAATAAAGCATTATTATAAACCATCTGGTCCTCTCAGCTACTCCTATCCTGTACCAGGTGGGCTCCTTGCCACCCAGGAACTCCAAACCTTCACAACAGGGAGAACAAACATACTGGAAAGAAAACCCATCATAAAAAATGTATAACAAGGAATTGTGGTGGTGTAATATTTATTCTACTACCTCACCCACAGCATACCATGGGTCATCCTCAGTCAGTCTCATCCTACCCTGAAAGCATGCTTCAGTATCAGCATCTCCAACTGGAGCATCAAGCAAAGGCATCAGAGAGAATAGAGTAGATGTCACGGGTCAAAATTTTGATTGATGACCCTATGTGAACCTATGTGAACTCTATGTGAACCCTATGTAGTGATGACGTGTGCATGTCTTCTGGTCAGGCAAGCCTGGTTAGGTGGGGGCTATGGGGTGAGTAAGGGTCCATTTGACAGGCCGTTAATGATTGATGACCCAAGCCTGATAGACAAGCCTGGTTAGGTGGGGGCTATGGGGTGAGTAAGGGTCCCTTTGACAGGCCGTTAATGATTGATGACCCAAGCCTGATTTATGACCCTATGTAATGATTTATGACCCTATGTCATGTAGAAGGGTGCATGCCCTGGGTTGAGTAAGTGACCATGTGTCAGGTCAACCTGTTACTGTTTCTCACGGTTTGGGTTGGTTAAGGCCCCTTATAAAGCCGCTGAACAATACCTGTTTAAGACTGTACATGATAACCCCCCTGAATATTAAACAAAAATGACACCTATGCCAATTTTAGGGATGTTATGCTCGGCTTGTCATGAACCCAGTGACCAAAGCCTTGAAGAAGTTCTGTGTGAAGCTCCAGAATGTTTTAAAGGATTTTTGGGTACGAGTGAGGGCCACATGTCTTACATATTCCACCCGGAGGATTCTACGGTAAAGATATTCACAGACCGTGGACCCAAACCCCTTTATCCTGCAAAACCTGGGAGTTTTCCCCCGGCTCTGGGGATGAGAGAATGGCTAAACATCAGGCTGGCTCTTTGTAAAATTGAACAGGTCCTAAGTGTTACAAATGTGCCAGGATATGCGTTGGAAGAACAGGTTTGCGGCCGCAGTGATCTCAAGGCTCTAAGAATTGCTTCAATGGACTATAGCCCTGACAACAAAGTGACAATTTTAGCCTGTGACCTTTATGATAAGGCTAATGCTACAAAGTCTGTCAATTCTCCGGTAGCTTCCAGAGCCCGCAAACATGTAAACTTTTTTATTCCTGTGTTTAGTTTTAAATGGGTGGATTATCCAATTTTCATAACACTTATGAATAAGCTGGACATTCTCTTCCAAAATGGGGAACAGTTAAAGCGCTGGGCGAGGCTTTCCTTGAGACAGAGTCAAGACCAAAAGGCCCGACGGCGGATCTACCCCTGGAGTGAAAACTTAGCATGTGTTGATGGACATAGCAAGAGAGCCTTGCCTTTTGAGGGTGAACTCGACACGGACAATGGCGGTTGGTTGCATAAGCTCCCAGGATCTGTAAGAAAGGCATCGTAAAATACCTTAAGAATGTAACGATATAAAATGTATGTACTAAATATTTTGAATGAAATAAATGGTTTTAAAATCAGAATCTCACCACGTTATGAACTCTCGCGTTTGTTCACTCTTAGCGCAGTCTGTCCCTGAGAAAAATCTTGCGGAAAAAGCCATGTGCGCGCGCATGTGCGTGAGGGAGTTTTCTGTAGTGGCTGTGTGTGTGTGTGTGTGTGTGTGTGTGTGTTTCAAAAACAGAAAAAGGGGGGCGGGTTGTTTGTTAAAAAAATACCCATGCATGCCTGGTGGGTCGTTTGAAACCAAGGTTTACACTAGCCTGCAAAACAGATGCCTACCCCCCAACAATAATATTGTGTCTTACGACTCCTAATCTTAAAGGCCTTTCATAAAACTATTTTTTTTAGGTGGGCTAAAAAGTCATTCATCCCAGCGATGTCGAGAACAACACACCCCCATGCATCTAGGTGCTAGCACCCCGGAGATTTTAGAAGCTCCAAAAGGATCCTAATGTTTAGACACACCCAATACCATGTGTTTGAAATGTGTCAAATATACCATGGGCGGGGGTATAGCCCGAAAAAAACGACAAACCCCAAATGCTATGTAAAAAAATCATTCAGGGGTTTTTCTCTAGGTCGTAGGGTACAAAAGCGCTAGAAACCATGGGCAATGTTAGCAGCGTTTTAGTTCCGATGCAAACAGCACCTCCAGAAACTCCAAGAATCGTTATCGGACTGAAGCGTTAAAAAAGATAATCGGGGAAAACAGTCTAATGGATCTATCGCAAGGTGAGTTCTTGAAATAAATCTTTATTAGATTTGATTGTTGTGGGGAATTGTTTGAAAAGCGTGGGATGTTATAGAAATATTAAACAATCATTAGGATCAGTATGCTTACCGTATAACAAGGCAATATTAGCTAAAGTGATTATAGCTTTAATATTGTCGAATGTTTTATAGATTCTGAAGCATTCACGCAGATACTCCGAGGTATAACTGAGCTCGAATCATCCCATGGGGCTCCGAAACAAAGTGCCTACAAACAAACGCCTGCCCTGAATTGTCAACGTAAGTAAGCTCCAAGAATTCCATACATAAAAATATTTACACCTTAAAAACAAAAAGTGTGGGCATCTTATATTAAAAGTTATTTTATATGTTTACAGAGGACCTAAAGCCTAGAAGGTTAAACGATGCCCTATGGAGCCTGAACGGTTTCTGCGAAGCATATGACTACGAGACAATTCTGCCCTACTCCCAGGATGTATTTACACAAAAGCAGCGAACAGAGACTTTAAACGGCAGGTCAACTCCCCTTGGCCAGGACAACGTTGTCCCCCATATTTCTAAACACCAAAGGATAATTAGTGCTCAGATCCACAGTTCCGCTTCACCCGAACAATTCTACTTGGCCGATATTCACGAGACGTCGTTCCAAGGACTAGGTATGAATCAATTATATATTATTATTTATATATATTATTATTTTAATATTTATATTTTTTTTTTTATGCCGGAATATGTTAAAACAAGGCCTAATGCTGTTTTTTTTTGTTTGTTTGTTTTTTCAGGCTCCCCATCTACCGGACCTGCAGATGTTGTAATACAGGTTGAACAAACACAACAGCCCCTGGTTTCAGAGCTTCTTCAGAACAGCCCTCGTCAAAAAAGCCGAGGTATTTAATTAATGTATTGTTAATATATAGGCTTATATCTGAAATGTATTTGGCATTTTTAACATATTTTAGGGTTAATAACCTATTTGTGTATGTATTATTTTTATTTCAGACTCCTCACCGGCTTATGAACACAACGCACAAACACCGGAGGATGCCCAGACAAGCATCCCCGAGGAGGCTCCAAAGACACCAGCGAAACCTGATGATGTCAAAGATTTAAATGACATTTCTGAGGTAGACGATTTGATGTTCTGTGAAGCTGCCAACCTTCTTGAATCGGCCAATTCTGTGGGGGAAACAGCAGATTCTGAAATAGACCAAGAACGTTTTTTCAAAGCGTTTACCCTGGGTTTAAAATCACGAAAGGCTCTACTCCAGAGGCGCATGTGTATTCTACTCGAGCATCAATACAATCAGGATGTGTCATTCTGGCGTAGCGAGCTACCCCGTATGTTAAAAAACATTAGGGCTAAAACAAGCAAATACCGCCGTTAAAAAACACACATGTAAACACACACACACACACACACACATCCTTAATTAGACAGATGGCGCCCCCTATAGACCAAAGTGAGACAATTGAAACACTCTTAGCCAGGATCCCTACAGAGCTCCAAGATATAGTTAACCATATGAATGATTCGGGGGTAATTGACATAATGACAATAGATGAAAATCTATTATCCCAGATTCCCTCCGAACTCATAGACATTATTACACGTATGAATGAGTCAGGGCCTTCCGAGGAAAACATGTTAACACAGATTCCCGAAACCATCATATCTCTAATTACCCAGCTTAACGCGAGCCCTAGGTTTAATTCGGCCCCACAGACACCTCTAAGACAGCCTTTAACAACATTGTCCGAAGAGTCTGAAAGGCAATATGATGTTTTTGAACAGTTGGACAAATGTCTAGCAAATCTGGAGGGGGGCGGTCTTGAGATCAGTGTACAGAACGAGAGCGCTAGGTTTAATTCGGCACCCCAGACACCTATAAATCAGCCTTTAACACCAATGTCCGAAGAGTCTGAAACCCAATACGATGTTTTTGAACAGTTGGACAATTGCCTAGTAAATCTGGAGGGGGGAGGTCTTGATCGAAGTGTACATGTTTTGCGTCGAAATAAATTCAACAATATTGAGGTTCGCCAGTTTTTCAATTTCGCATGGGGGGGTCAGATTCGGGAATATGCTGTGTTTTACGTAATGCTTATGGACACTTTGAATGAACTGTTAGCGAGGATTAGAGATTATAGCGAACCTAGGGATCTCTTACAGTTGGAAATTTGTGGAGACAGTCTACAGAGCAAGGTATCGCTTATTTTACAGAATGGTGAAGCAGAGCTTGAACAATTTGTTAAACTGCTAGAACGCCTTGTACAGTCAAATTTAAACGTGCTAGCAGATAGGACCCTCGAACTTGTAGTACAATTAGTACGCCAACCACAAGGGGGCGGGGGTCAGAGACGAAAGCTCGAGAGTTTAATGCAGTCCGAAATCATAAGCAATAAAAGGGCCTATCTCATAAACGTTCACAATCCAGGTAATAAGCTATGTTTTGCCATAGGTTTGGCCCACTTACTCAGCCCAGGATGTACGGATCAATCCGCGTTACATAAAGCTCGAGAGCTACAAACTGCGGTGGGTCTCGGTATACAGGATGCTGTGGCTTTCTCAGACATAGTCAAATTTGAAAACTTTCTGAACATCAAGATTGTGGTTTTGTACCACAGTAGGGCTAATGACGCTCTCCTCAAGTTCCAAAATATACCCGAACCACATCCTAAGACTATGTACTTTTATGTGCAAAATGAGCATTACTATGCCGTAACTAACATCACAGCCTTTTTAGGCGCGCCATATGTCTGTCCAGCCTGTCATACCGGCTACACACGCATGGGGGGGCACTCGTGCCGTTACAACTGTTCAGTATGTCTGGATAAACATTGCCCTATGCAGCCGCTAAACTTGACCCCCTGTGCGGATTGTCACCGCACATGTCGTTCGGCCTACTGTTACGAAAAACACAAAACTGAAACATGGCATCCCAAGGCATGTAAATCTGTAAGCAGTTGTGACATTAACAAGAAATGTCCAAAATGTCATTGCAATTACAACCTTAAAATAGATAGCCCTAAACCTCATGTTTGTGGAATCATACACTGCCCAATCTGTAAAGGTCCTTTGAAAAGCAGAGACGCGGAAGCGGTTCAAGAAGTAACACATGAGTGTTACATTCAGCCCTTGGCTGAAGATGAACATACAGAGAAATATGTGTTTTATGATTTTGAGACAACTCAGCAATCAGGGGTTCATTTGCCTATTTTTGTGTCAACCATGACTTTCAAGGGTGAAAAATGGTCGGCCGAGGGACCCGATTGTGCCCGACTCTTTCTAAAACATTTTAGAAAAGCCCAGTACAGAAACTTCACGTTTATAGCTCACAATGCTAGGGCCTATGACTCCTATCTGCTTCTGAACCCTTTGATACAGCAAGGCGTGGCACCCAGTGTCATAGCTCAAGGGAGTAAAATATTATGCTTTGTTGACCCCGCCTTCAAACAGAGATACATTGACAGCTTAAGCTTCTTACCCATGAGATTGGCTCAAATGCCAGAGGCCTTGGGTTTTGAAAACTCTGTCAAAGGCTATTTCCCTCATTTCTTCACATCTGAGGAGAATCTACATTATATAGGATCTTATCCAGCCCCCGAAATGTACGGGTGTGATCAAATGTCTCCCAAAGAGCGTGAGAGATTCATGACATGGTACGAGACCGTAAGACATGGCACTTTTGATTTCCATAAAGAGATGGAATCATACTGTGACAATGACGTTGTTATACTTCGTGAAGGATGCCTCAGATTCAGAGAAGAGGTAATCAAAGATGCGGGCATTGACCCCTGGAGCTGTACAACTATTGCATCAGCGTGCATGAAAACCTATCGTACACACTATCTAACTCCTGAATCTATAGCTATCCCATCGCCAGACAACTACCGACGCCAATTCAAGGCCTACTCTAGTGGTTCCATTCAATGGTTGGAGTACTTGGCCCCGGATAAAGATATTTTTATCCAACATGCTTTGAATCGGGGGGAGAAGGCTTTTGGGCCTTACCATGTAGATGGATACACACAGATTGACGGGGTTGAGACAGTGTATGAGTACAACGGTTGTTTCTTCCACGGTTGTAAATTATGCTTTGTCCCCCACACCTTGTGTGTCCTAACCCAAAAGACTTTTGGGGAAATGTACCAAGAGTTTCAAGACAAACTGAATTCTTTAAAGGCTACTTACGGGTTAAAAGTTGTGGTTTTGTGGGAGCACGAATGGACAGCCCTCAAAAAGGCAGATCCTAGTGTTAAGGCCTTCCTTACCCATTATGACCCTCCAGAGCCCCTGGAACCGCGACAGGCCTTGTTTGGAGGCCGGACCAATGCTTTGACATTGCGTTATGTAGCTCAACCCGACGAGACAATAGGCTATGTAGATTTTACATCCCTATATCCTCATGTAATGAGTTCCTCATTCTATCCTATAGGGCATCCTGAAATTATTCACAGCGACTTTGACGAACCCCAAAATTATTTTGGTTTAATCAAAGCGACTGTCTACCCTCCTAGGGGGCTGTTTATACCTGTGTTGCCTTACAAGGGTCCTAAAGGAAAACTTTTCTTTCCCCTTTGTCGCACATGCTGTGAAAACCACAACCAGGAAAACCCCTGTGATCACACAGATCAAGAAAGAGCCCTGACCGGTGTATGGGTCACTGTAGAATTCTCTAAGGCTTTAGAGAAGGGGTATCGTGTGGCCAAAATCTTTGAAGTGTGGAACTTTTCCAGGAAATCAGACACACTTTTTAAAGAGTACATCAAAACCTTCTTGAGATGCAAGCAGATGGCTTCAGGCTATCCTGCATCGGTCACAGATCAAGAAAGTAAAGACCAGTACATTCAAGACTACCATGACAGAGAAGGCATACTTCTTGACCCTGACAGAATAGAGGTCAACAAAACCAAAAGAAATGTGTCGAAATTGTACTTGAACTCCCTTTGGGGGAAATTAGCGCAGAGATGCAATATGCTAACAACTTCGATCATTAAAGACCCCGAAGAATTTTTGGAATTTGTTTTTTCGGACCAATACGAAATTTCACATTTTTCCTTCTTGAGTCAAGACATTGCCTTGGTGCAATGGAGGCGCCACCAAAAGTGGGTTCTACCCCCGGGTAATGTAAATGTGTTTCTTGCAGCATTTACCACAGCCTATGGCCGCCTTGAACTGTACACCCTCATGGAACAGCTTCAGAGGCGGGTTCTTTACCACGACACAGACTCTGTGGTCTATGTAAGCAAACCGGGGGATTGGACCCCCCCACTTAGCAACTATCTTGGGGGTTTAACGAGTGAACTCGAAGAGGGTGACCATATTACAGAATGGTCCTCATGTGGTCCAAAAAGCTATGCTTTTAGGACTAAAGCCAATCACGTGGTGTTGAAAGCCAAAGGCGTGACTCAAAACTATGAAAATGCACCGCGTGTAAACTTGGAATCAATCACGCGCTTGGTCGAGGGGTTCGTAAAGGACAAGAATAGTGACTTGGAGATTTTGAGCTCCTACAACAAAATAGTGAGGGATAAAAAGGGGTTCCATCTAAGAAACGCACCACTCACTAAAAGATTCAGGGTAGTCTATGACAAGAGACAGCTATTGCCTGACGGTACCACATTGCCCTTTGGCTACTGACTTATGCTACAAGCCCCAGTGTGTCTTAAAGCTTAAGATATTATGACTGCTGTCGAGGGTTTTGACCCCCGGCTACAATTGCCTTTTTCAGCATTAATTGCCGGCCCTTCAAACAGTGGCAAAACTTTTTTTGTAAAAAGTATTTTAGAGAATTCTGAACATGTGTTATCTCAAAAGCCTGACAATATTGTATGGTGTTATTCATGTTACCAACCTCTGTATGATGAATTATTGAAGACAATAAAAATCAAGTTTGTTGAAGGAATACCCGATTCTCTGTCTGATGATGAACTTCTCCCCCCACATGTAAATAATCTGCTGGTTTTGGACGATATGCTATTTGCGGGTAGCGAACACCCTGAAATTGCACGAGCTTTTACCCAATATACTCATCATAGAAACCTGTCCGTGCTTTACTTGGTCCAGAATGTGTTTCACCAAGGTAAAAATAGTCGGACCATTAGCTTGAATGCCAACTACATGGTATTGTTTAAAAATCCTAGAGACAAACTGCAAATTAGCACTCTAGCTCAGCAGATGTACCCTGGACGGAAATCATACTTTATGGAGAGCTATGAGGACGCTACCAAAGAGCCATTTTCTTATTTAATCGTGGATTTAAAAGCAAATACTCCAGAACACCTTAGGCTACGTACAGGGCTGTTTCCGGGGGAGAGGCCTGCTGCATACCTTCCTAAAAAGTAAACGCTATGTCTCTGCGTTTAAAAAGAAACCTCCCCCTCTTGAGAAGGCTAGTAGGTTCTACAGCTAAAGAACGGAAGGCCATCTTGGGTCGCTGTTCTTCAGATCTCATATTAGCCCTATGTGAGATTGCTTTGAATCTTCTCAAAGGACGCATTCCACTCACCCTGAACCAATTGAAAAAATTAAGGAGACAAAAGACAGCGATCAAACTCTTTGCCAATAAAAGGGCCAGTCTTCAAAAGAAAAGACATAGTATACAACAGTCTGGGGGTTTTCTTCTACCTTTACTCAGTATAGCCGTGCCCTTCATCACCAGCCTTATTGCGGCCAGACGTGGTGGTTGAACACGGGGGTGTGATGGCCACTAAAATGTACTTGGTGCCTCAACAAGAGTTGGATAGACTTAAAAAACAAATGCAGGGTCCTGAAGATATCAGACAAACAGCGGAAAATGATTTGGATACGGCCATGAAGGATGTTTTGAACCGAAAAGGATTGAACCCCTATGATAAGATTCAAAAATACACAAACCTAATGCAAAGGTATTTGACTCGGGTAAAGCAAGGGGAGAGAGAGACTAACCATTTAACCCTTTCCCTACCGGACCCTTTAACAGATGTCGAACCTAACGATAGCCATGCCCCTGTAAGGCCTGTACCGTCGATCTTACCTAGTGGCGATAATATGTCGGGTGAAGCTCAAATGCCATTTGAAGATAAAGTTATGCATGACCTACTGACACATGTGCCTTTACGTAACAGGAAGAATGTTAAATACATTATGAACAAGATAAAAGACTCAAAGGGGATAGCTGCTTGGAACGACTCTGGAGAGTTTATCCTTCAGGGCTCTGTGGTTAGGGGGTCCCATATGCAGGACTTGCTTAAAAGTACCACGGCTGCCCACAAGGTTGCTGATGACCGAAGGCCTCCCGGCTGGCGTCAGTTTCTTAAGGCCCTGGCAATCCTCAACATCCCCCTCTCCGGTGTACCCAACCATAAGCTTCGTCAACAGATTCAAGCTTTAAAACAAAAGCCTTCAACGAGATACAGCACCCCTAAAGATGCCCCAACGACACCGGCCCCATATGAAAGCGATGATGCTAACTCATTTACTCCCATGAACGTCTCAGGACCTTTTCCTAAACCCGATCTCTCGGCGTGGTTAGACTTTTGAAAATGACTTTTGAATGACTATGATTAAATTCAATAAATTTTTTATTTGAAAAATAAGCAAGTTAACATTTGTGGCATTCTTGAAACATATGACGTGAGCATACGCCTTGATTACGCGTTCTTAAAGGACACACATTTGAACACTTTTGATATTTTCTAACAAAACAAGATACAAGGTTATCATTACTTCTTAAATCATCCTTATAAAGAGACATAACATCTTCAAAAGAAACTCCCCGGGCTCTTTGGCACAGGTAAAATACACAGTGGTGACCGCATGTAGTGGAAAGGTTATCTTGCACTTGTTTGATGTTGTAGTAGATCTTTGTACCGTTTAGGGTCAAAAAATCTTTAATAGATTTAGGGAAATGTGAAAAACCGGGGGGAAAGCCATAGGAATCAAAAAAAGTTGAGATTTTTCGTCCACCTTCCTGTTCTAATGTCATAGCTAGCCAATGTTCACCAGGCATGTGTTTAGGATGGGTATTGACAATAAACATTGCAGGCCTCTCAGACCATATCTCCATAGGTAATTCATCACAAGCCAACACTCCACAAAATTGTTTTCCAATCAAGCGGCTCATGAGCCCGTCCAACTCTTGGGTATTCATGTCTTTGTTCAAAGGTCCTTAATAATAATCCACTAAGACCTGTCTTCGGGCATTCACTTCCAAGATTGAATCAGAGCATGCGTAAACAATCATGCTAACTGTACAGGCTAAAGGTGTACGGAAACGCATTTCCAGCCTGAGGTTACCTTGGGACACCACAGACAGATTTCCTGAGGTGTCATCATCAGGTGATAAATTGAAAGCATACAATGTGTAACCCTCTGCAAAATCATTTCTGTCAATAGGTAAAGAGAGATCTTTTAGATGTCGCCCTGTAGCCAGGAATAGATTGTAAAATTCTCGCACAGATATGTTGTTATTAAATTGTGGTTGGAAAGCCTTCGCCGGAACCTGACGTCCGTCCTGACAGAGCGCTACATACTCTGCATTGAAGTGCTGAAAATTAAAGGGGTTTTTATCTAAACTGCCCGTATTAGAGGCGTGATCAACCAGACCTATAACCACATATCTAGGTAAAGGGCCTAGAAATAGGTTTTCTTGACTGCAGATTCTACTGCCCACAGGTATGCTAAAGGTTTTCATGGTAATTCTTTGGAGAGGGTAAAGGGCATTTCCTTTCATCAAAGCATGTGAGTGACCCAGGCGCACGGCCGGAGATACAGATACTTTTTTAATAAAAAGGGTTGCCCCCAACACTTTCAAACTAAAATCCCCGTCTTGGGGAGACATCAGGCAAAAATCATCCTTGGCCCTGGTTAATTTTAATCTTAAATCAACCGAATTTAAGAGTAACCGTTCTTGAAAGAAAATGTCAGAGTGTATAGGGCCTAGCAAATGAAACTCTCGAGATTCGGCGCAGTAGCGAGCTCGTGCCGCTAGTCCTTTGTTTGCACCGGTGGAAGGGTCTGTCGATTCCATAGAGGCTCCTGCAGTATCCTTGCTAAACAGCCCGGCGCTAAATTGGGTTTTGAGAGTGTCTTCGGAGTAGTTTAGTAAACACTCCATGATGGCTCTATAAGGGTATGTAGCGCTGCTTTGACTGATTAGGCGTTCACCCAAAGTCACATCAACTTGGGAGAAAATGGTGGCCAAGGGGTAATTAATGAGACTCACTTTGGCATCGTCTGCAATATTAGACCCATCTCTTTTGGTCACTTTTAGACGTAAATGCACCAAGGTGTTGTTGAGGTCCAGATAGTTGTCACCATGGCCTGGTATGAAAAATTCGATAGGCCCGTTATCGGTAATAGCAGAGAGAGGGGCTATCTCCACATAACTGGATCTATCTATTGAATGCTGCGTTAACGGTGCCGTGAAAAGATCAAGTTCTGTCTTTATAGCTTCAGAGGACATTCGATGTAAAAGAGCCATGTCACTTATTCTTTTAGAAAATACTTCCTAGTATTCTTTTAGCCTGTTTTGGTACAGACCTCCTCACTTTACCCCGTCTTTGACTTACTGAGGTTCTTTTAACAGTTAACCGCCGCTTTTTAGGTGCAGGTCTACGCCTTAAACCAGGGGGTCTCTTTTTTGGCCTTCGAGACAATATCATAAGCCCCGAGCCTTCTTGATGCTCCACCTCTGGTGACGCCCTTCGGGTCATAGCATTGGCTACAACCTCACTTACTATATTTTTAGCCGCTGATTTTAAATGTGGTTTGGCTATGCTGAAGCCTCTCTTCATAAACGGTAAAACCATCCTGAAGAGGTTACGGAATATACCTCCTATCCCCGAACCATACATTGTCGGCGCTCCATGATATCCTGGTAGTCCATTACCCACTTGATCCACATAGTATGAAACATAACGGTTAGGGTCGAGCTGATGGTGCTCCATAACCCTTTTATTTGTATTATGTTTATAAATATAATACAGCTATTATATATGTAGAGAGGTTTTGGTGGGTCTAAAGTGGAGTTTTACAATCGTTTTACCATAAGTAAATTCAATGTTTTCGTTCTGATCCGTTTTAAGCTCAACCAGAATGTTTTCAATATAGTTCTTGCTGACATGTACGTAGTGCGGCTTGTCATAATTGACAGTGACGATGTCCCCATCCTTGCCGTCTATATGAACTGTTCGCAGGAGGGGCACACAGCTGTCTCCGACCCTTTGATAGGTTATGATGTCGGTATAGACAAATATGTTGTAAAAGCCTGCATGTATATCCGCAGGGAATGGGAATAATTTATCGTTCACATACGTCCATTTATTGGGACCCATCCCCAACATGTAGGATAAATTACCGCTGGTCTTTATACCTCCGTTAGCAGGCCCTGAGATTTGTATCCTTTTATGGATTGGATTGTAGAATAGGAATATTTCCATCTTGTTCAGGGTTAGGTGTTCATTCAACTCTGAGACGATCCTGTCGACGGTTCTATAGAAACCTTTTTTAAGCTTAATAAGTTTCGCAGGTTCCGAGAACCTTTTGCAATAAAAATCACGGTCCTTAGCTTTGATATTATACCAACTATGGGGGTATGTAATCTCGCTGAGACCTACTTCCCAAGCCTCTGATAACTCTATAGGCTTTGGAAAATTGGTTGTATACTTCGAACTCTGATTATTACGATATATCTGTGCCGACGCATTACTGGGGAGAGTCAGGTAGAAGCCGCTGTGTTCCATGATGCCCAACTGTGTACACGCGAATGATGCGCTAGTTATCATGACTAGGGGTTTAAATTAACCCCCGTTGCCTCCACCACATCCTGCTCCAATACCCAACTGTTGAACTTTTGAGGCCAGTTTTTCCAGCGGACCAGCAACCATTTTTTACCCTTTTCTCTCTTCTGATCTAGAATCTCCTCCACGTGAAAGACTTTGTCTTTACCCAACTGGACCTTCTGTAATTCCTTCTCATAAAAAGATCCCTCTATAAGATCCCCGTCATAATCTTTTAATTTGTAGACCGGCGGAATGCGTGGCAGACATTCGGTAACGGTAAACAACTCCGAGCTAAAGCCTTGTTCGTATTTTTTGTCGAAAACACCCCTCAACTTTGATATACGCACCAAGTCACCCACTAGGAATTTAAAAGTCATTTTTTTCTTACGGCGAAGTGGGAACAAACCATACATATTTTTAAAGACTTGAAAAGAGTTTTCCGAAGAGACCTCCGAGGGCTTCATACGTATAGTCTTATGGTAGCTGTGGTTGTAACCGTTTACTAAATCCTGAACTATGTCTGTATATCGGTTGGTGTTGTGAGCTGTAAAATAGCGCCACATCCGCTCTTTCAAAGTCCTATTAAAGCGTTCCACAACCGAAGCTTTCAAATCAGAGCCTGTAGCAAAATGTACTATATTATACTTATTCATTAGCTTCTGAAATGTTTGATTAAAAAATTCTTTTCCGCCATCCGTCTGCACTTTCTTGGGGGCGCCTCCTGCCTTCAAGATCGATTCAAAGGCCCTGGTCACCTCTGCCCCGCTCTTATTTTTTAACACCCTTACATAGGCTAATTTAGAGAAAATATCTATAACCGTTAGCATGTAGCGATTTCCATCATTTTTATCGGCAAGGGACTGCATGTCACATAGATCCGCCTGAAATTGGGATAATGGATGCGTAGAAAAAACTCTATTTCTTGGAAAATGTTTTCTTACAGGTTTATGTAGAGTGTAGGCATCTTGCTCTGATAACCATTCATTCACTTTAGCATCGCTTAACAGACTACCTGTTTCTTCGACTATAGCTCTCTGTAAACGCTCTTTACCCCCATAAGACCCGGGGTTAGAGGGATTATAATATATGTTTTTCAACAGCTGCTCAGCCATCCTTCTTGCCTCTCTGAGGTACAATAACTGTAATGAGCCACTTTCATATAACGACAACATTTCAGTTTGTGAATTTTTATTTTAAGAATGCAACAATTATTACGTATACAGACAATTCAGGATTTGTTGCAAGATACAAGTCCCCGTTTTCTCAACAATCACAGCATGCAACACCCTGTATATATTGTTTAGATTTACAGGTTTGTTTCGCTGAATTTTTAAAACACACACGTCTGATATATAAGTATATAAACAACAAATATGATACACATTCACATTAAAGGGTGGTTCAAACAAATAATGTAAAATCTTAGCCAAAGTTATTTCTAGTTCTTCAGAATCCTCAACAAGCCTTGATACCATATGTGACCATTGTAAACTCTCGCCCGTATGTCGGACATGTTTCATGATTTGCTCCATTTTTAACACACGCTCTACAATAACCCCTGTATTGTGGGTTGTGTAGAACTTTACATTGTTCACTTTATTTTCAATAATCTGATGCATAACATTTGTAAGGTCTCTCAAAAGAAAAAATGTATTTATTCGCTCAAACATCGTAGACACATAGTTACCCATAGCTCTAAATAAACAAAATGTCACTCGGTCTCTTGGGATTTATTGAGCCAGAAAAGCATCACATCAGCCATCACAGCTTCCCTGTATTTGTTGTCGTCCACCAGGGTGTGTCGGATTTCTTTGAGTTTCTCATGGATGAAGAGGGCCTCCTTCAGTTCATGTAGGAAGGCTTCGGTTACCCCGTAAACTCTAGGGATAGACGGCGCAATACCCATAGACTCCAGGGCGATGACCAGCGCTGGTATAAAACGGCAGGACCACAGTCTTTTCACCAGCTCCTCAAAATGATTGAAAAAGTAGTATCTAGGAGGGTCGTAGAGGCAAGGATGACGACGCTGGCTGGGATGATTGATCTCACAGCCGATGCATTTTTCTCGTATATATTCGCCAATCACCACGTTTAAAAGTGTAGCTACAGAGGCCTTGATTGTATCCACAAAAACAGTACTGGCCACCCCATCAAACACATCCTCAGGCTGGGTAAATGTCGGGGGTGTCACGGGTCTTGCCAGGGGTGCGTAGAGTGTAGGGCTTCGTGGCATAGAGTCTTTAGTGTCGGGCCCCCATGACGTAGTGGCTTCCTCGTAGATGGTCTGGAGATCCATGGTGTATGCTGAAATGAAGAACTGTCTGCTTTTTTTCTTTTTATTGTAGAACAAGGCCCTTGGGTATCTGGGGGGGCGGGGTTAAAGCATCCGCTTACTTAGTTTTCTTCTGACGCTGTATCTTCTTGAGGCTCTTTTGCATCGTAATCTTTACGATTCGTATATATTATGCACTTCTTTAAATGAACAAGGCTCTGACGCTGTTGGCTCTGTACAAAGAGAGCATCCAACGGTTGCAACATTTTCAATTCCAGTACATCCCAACTGTTAAAAGGAATAAGCAGACGCAGTCGGGTATCCCCAGTCAGGCCACCACCCCTAAGTTTGTGGTTTCGGATTGCCTCGGTGCCGATATAGAACTCCACGCTGCCGCACGGTCGGCCATTCTTTCTTTGTATTTTCACCCTGTGAAATATTTGTCCTGAGGAGTCCGGGGTACCTTCCCAACGGGTCTCGTGGCCCGTGAACACACTATACCCCTTGGTGATAAGGCTCAGTTCAGGACACACAACCTTGCGAAAAACCGACCAGTCTTCAACACCATATTCCAAGCCTACAGTCTGGTCTGTATATTCTTCTCCTTCATCTACCGTATAGAGGGTCACTCTACAGGCCAGGTAATCAAACCGATACCCCCACTGCTGGCCATTAGACATCAACACTTGATCTGTCAGAGCATTTGCTGGCGGTATTTGGGTTCTATACACATTTAAAAAACGTTTTTTTGGCGCATCATATATTGCTGGTTGATACTTTGCCCTTGCTCTATGGGCAACCCGAAGGCCTGTTTCAGTTGTTACAGTCATCACTGCTTTGGTACCGATCCCAAATTCCATGGTTATTCTTAAGATCTTGTGCACTCTTAAACAGGTATTGTTCAGCGGCTTTATAAGGGGCCTTAACCAACCCAAACCGTGAGAAACAGTAACAGGTTGACCTGACACATGGTCACTTACTCAACCCAGGGCATGCACCCTTCTACATGACATAGGGTCATAAATCATTACATAGGGTCATAAATCAGGCTTGGGTCATCAATCATTAACGGCCTGTCAAAGGGACCCTTACTCACCCCATAGCCCCCACCTAACCAGGCTTGTCTATCAGGCTTGGGTCATCAATCATTAACGGCCTGTCAAAGGGACCCTTACTCACCCCATAGCCCCCACCTAACCAGGCTTGCCTGACCAGAAGACATGCACACGTCATCACTACATAGGGTTCACATAGAGTTCACATAGGTTCACATAGGGTCATCAATCAAAATTTTGACCCGTGACATCTACTCTATTCTCTCTGGCATCATCATGCCTGAAGCCTTCACCACATCTGTAACAGACTTCTTAAAACACGGTATGATGCAAGCAGCACAACACATCAATAACAAAAATACAATAATTAGGGTCAGAAATCCAGTAACCACCATACCAGTGTACTTACCAAACCAGGCTCCCACCCAAGAGAACAGGCCAGACTCCTCCACCCCCGCCATGGTCCTCATCTCAGCAGATAGTGCATCAAGTGCATCAAGCCCACTAAGGGCCTTAGATATACTACCATCTGGACTGGTGTTATTAGGAATATACGTGCAACATTGTTCACCGAACATCTTGCAGACGCCCCCCTGACTGGCAAGAAATATCCAAAGCAAGTCTATTCTGTCTGGCAACCCTAGATGTGGCCTCCAGCTGTTCAGACAGACCAGTGAGTGCATCACGGGAGTAATTCACAAAATGCTGTTGATTATAGTAGATGTAATTAATCCATGCAGTCTGCCTTGCATCCACTATGGCTGGACCCATAATAGGTGGTAAGTGCCAGAGTCCATCATTCCTACCCAGGGCCTGAAACTCATGAGGAACCCCCACTGGCACTCCCAACAGGTTAGTGTGTATGTCAACTACATCCTCTGTCCATGGAGCACTACTTCTATGTCTCCCATGGGATGGAATGTTTTCAGGTCCCCTGGATACAGAACCCAACAGCTGTTCAGCAGTAACATCAACAATGGTCAGTGGAATTATCAAACTGGTCAGAGCACACGTACCTTGCCAGTCTCCTCTAAGAATGGGTCTCAGCACTCTTTTGGGTCCACAGATCCACCACACATCAGCCAGACCACTAGTTTGGTTTAGGCCTGTAACTGGCCAAGTGGAATTAATGGTTATGTTACTACGGCAATCAGCTTCAGGCAATCTCCCATAATCAATGCCATTACCTGTACCCGTGATGCAACTGTAATTGCCCCCATATGCCTTAACACCCCCAAGGGGCCCGATGAGGAGGTACTGTAGGAAACACAAGGCTCATAGAGGAACAGAGAGTTGAATTGGCCTCAACCAGGTAAATCCTCTCAGAATACACAACCACCCCTCTCCTTCTCCTATAGCAAATTGGTGTGTAGCCAGAACAGGTCTAGCATGACCAATGTTTCATGTAACTCATGCAGTCCTTCCTTTTCAGGGTCTTAACCACCCCTCTCCTTCTCCTATAGCAAATGGGTGTGTAGCCAGAACAGGTCTAGCATGACCAATGTTTCATGTAACTCATGCAGTCCTTTCTTTTCAGGGTCTTAACCACCCCTCTCCTTCTCCTATAGCAAATGGGTGTGTAGCCAGAACAGGTCTAGCATGACCAATGTTTCATGTAACTCATGCAGTCCTTTCTTTTCAGGGTCTTAACCACCCCTCTCCTTCTCCTATAGCAAATGGGTGTGTAGCCAGAACAGGTCTAGCATGACCAATGTTTCATGTAACTCATGCAGTCCTTTCTTTTCAGGGTCTTAACCACCCCTCTCCTTCTCCTATAGCAAATGGGTGTGTAGCCAGAACAGGTCTAGCATGACCAATGTTTCATGTAACTCATGCAGTCCTTTCTTTTCAGGGTCTTAACCACCCCTCTCCTTCTCCTATAGCAAATGGGTGTGTAGCCAGAACAGGTCTAGCATGACCAATGTTTCATGTAACTCATGCAGTCCTTTCTTTTCAGGGTCTTAGCTGTGTCCCTCATATAAGACAGCCACAAATTGTCCATCAAAACCAGTCTCAGTGCCTAATTGTCCCTACCATCAAAACCAGTCTCAGTGCCTAATCGTCCCTACCATCAAAATCAGTCTCAGTGCCTAATTGTCCCTACCAGCAAAACCAGTCTCAGTGCCTAATTGTCCCTACCATCAAAACCAGTCTCAGTGCCTAATTGTCCCTACCATCAAAACCAGTCTCAGTGCCTTATTGTCCCTACCATCAAAACCAGTCTCAGTGCCTAATTGTCCCTACCATCAAAACCAGTCTCAGTGCTTAATTGTCCCTACCATCAAAACCAGTCTCAGTGCCTAATTGTCCCTACCATCAAAACCAGTCTCAGTGCCTAATTGTCCCTACCATCAAAACCAGTCTCAGTGCCTAATTGTCCCTACCATCAAAACCAGTCTCAGTGCCTAATTGTCCCTACCATCAAAACCAGTCTCAGTGCCTAATTGTCCCTACCATCAAAACCAGTCTCAGTGCCTAATTGTCCCTACCATCAAAACCAGTCTCAGTGCCTAATTGTCCCTACCATCAAAACCAGTCTCAGTGCCTAATTGATCAATAGCTGAATAGTCTCTAACATTAATTACCTGAATGGGATTTCTAACACAGTGGTGGCAGGTTCAGTCCAGGGGTGGTAGAGGAGTGTGTCTGGCCCTGGTTCGTCTGGGACCTCTGGTTTTGGCAGCACCTTAATAGAAAACACACCCATTGTGTCTGTCCCGGTCCTTTGTAGTCCGAGGGTGTAAGTGTCTGCATCAGAGAGCTTAATAGTTTTGATGGTTAGTAGGATTTCATCACCTTTACAAAGTTCAACAGTGCTCCCAGGTTTTCCCCATATCATGGAAAACCTATCCACCTTTGTGGGATCCCCTATGCTATAAGGATACCCTCTTCTCCAATCCCAGAACTGTCCCAAGTTGGTTATCATGTAATCCCCATACGGACACCCTCCCAATTTAATATAATTTCATTTATAATTTTCGTCCACTTGTTCTGTAGACATACATTCAGCACTCCACAGGTCAGAACCTGGAATCCGCTGGTACATCACCATCTATTTCCATCGATTTCTCCAGAGTCCTGGAAATAAGGCCTCATACACAGGGAATTAGACAACAGCCCCATAAAACTAAAACAGTCACACAGGTGAATGTAGCCCATAATACAGTGATCATAATATTTTTCCCATTTTCTGAACATACTATCAAACCCAATTAATCAGAGAAGTATCCACCCCAGAGTTTTCTGCCAACCCGTGAGCCAGGGTGGTCAAACCAGCTGAGGCTTCGGGCACTGATTCGTCCGGAGCTGTGTTATTTGGGATGTCACCCACGATAAGACAGCTCAGACAAACAGCTTCCATGTGAAGCCCCACCCTTTCCCCGAGAACACATCACTTAGCAAGAGCCAGACACATCTTCACTTCTATGAACAAAAACAGGGGTGACAGGACAGGGAGGATTTTCTTCATTCGAGAGATGGCCCCCGGAATTCTGTTAATTCCAGTTCTCCTCTCGAACACTGTTTATTGTTCGACAGTGTCAGTGTGTCTTACCCTCCCGCTATGCGATATGAATCCGGGTAGCTCTTTCAGCTAGCTGTCACCAGGAGTCCTTGGTATGGTCCCCCCAACAAGCCTCTGGGACTGGATTGAGTGACTTCACCTGTAGTTCACCTGTAATGCATAAAATGCTGGACATACAGGCTTGGTTAACAAACAGTTTCTCATTTGTTTTATCTGATTATATCTTTAACTTCTATGCCCATTTGTTAGCTACATTTTTTTAAATGATTAGTTTCTTATCCAATAGGCCCCATCCTATCCTAGACCACCATTTACCCATCCCCCTTTTGATACCTGGCTCTGCCCAGGTAACAACCTTACCTACTCTAAATAATGACTTAGGTAAGATTAGTATATTATCCTTCTGTTCTGACATTATCATGTAGGAGCGCCCCTTTAATTTTCCACATGTCCAATTCTCCCTTTTGTCTCCACTCAGTAACTGTTATCTACACATTCTGTTATCTTTGCTCGTCCTGGCTCCCTTCTAAAACGTCTCCTCTCTGCTCTCCAACCTTCAAGGACTCTGCAGTGCGGGGGAGGGCTCTTCTGTCTGCCTTTTCCCATGTTTCCACATTTTAACTAAATGTCTCACTGTTTGGCTTTATCTAAACTCATGGATTTTTTTTTTTAGAAAAACATGTCTATGGTGGCAATTTCTAAAGTCTTTATATAGGTTAATTAAACTCCACTATAATTAAGTTACCTTAAAAAATAAATTAAATTTGTAAAAACTTTTTTTTTTATTACCCATGACCACAAATTCATTATTCAAATGGCACCCCCTTGTGGCTGATCAGACCACCCGAGAGAGCCATGAAAGCAGGTCAAAGGTTACACCATCCCCCTACATTCGTGTTCCATACCATATTAGACATATTAAAGAACCCTTTATCCTTAAAATAAAATAAAATAAAAATCACTTGTGTAATTAAAACTCAGAAAATAAAAAACTCAGAAAGGTTCCATATGTGAGCGTGCCTCTTTAAAATATCATGTCTCTGGGAACATGGAAATCCCCTTAACCCAAACATTTACTACAAAAACAAAACCTAATAATTATGATAATCCCCTCAAACTCAAATAATTTGTCTCGATGTTTCATGTCTTATTCGTGTTTCTCCAAATTGTCTCCCCAGAATATTTCTTAAATACCCAGCCATTAGACACACACACAACTGTGATAAATGTGCACTGTCCCTTTAACATAAAAACCTCAGCCTGCAATCCACTCTGCGGGCCTTTCATTGTTCCCCATAATGAAAACAGATTCTAATGTCAGTATACCTTAACCTCCTGTTTAATTTCAATGGTGTTATCTGAACAATCAAACCAAAATCAATAACCGGGAAGTACTTGTGTAAATGAATTAAAAGAACAAAATAAATCGACCTTATTTCTCAGCACTTGGTTAGAACACCACTCCCGTCTTACATCGACCACACCCGTCTCCCCGTACCTAGTGTATATCTTATCTATTACTCAGTGGCTCAATTAATGTTTAACGTAAGTATGTTCAGATGTTGATTATGTAATTCTACAATATTAGTATAGTTGAAACCTCATAATATAAATCTACACAAAGAATTTTACGTTAATAGAGTTTAACACTTTTTCCAACAGTCATGCACACCCCCTCAATATTCTATGATATAACTCTCATCAGCAAGCCTGCGACTTTTTCAACATTCTCACCGGTACCAGCTCCAACTGAAATACCTAATGTACCACACTCGCTTGGTCCCCGACCTCATTCATACCGATATTAGTCCCCGACTGAATATCAAGCGTATTTCATGCAAACGATTTGAGTCTCACAAATCTTCATTTACGCCAGTAAACTTCAATCTACACCATACACACACACAAATCTTCATTCACCCCAGCAAGCAGACCAGTGGGAGACGCAATGGCCCCGCCTTCTGTTCATTCTCTGTACAGCTTCTCACCCCGTCTCTTCCACTCCTTACCCTCTCTGCCTTCATTCAATTATAGAGTGGACTTCAGCATTTTCAACACCTTTTCTATATTCAACGACATTTTATGTACACTACAATACTGTCAACAACCTATGCCTTTACTAAAACCCAAGTGGTAACCTTTCCCTACGGATAAATCGGCCCCCAATTAGGTCTAAAGTAAGAACTCAATTATGCACTGTGGGTCCCCTAGGGTATTAAGTAGTCTAGTGCCCCCCGGGTTATCACCTTTACTTCAATACCAAATGTACAAAATAAAAAATAGAATCACTCCATATGACTAACGTGTCAACCGGATCACGTTTCTAGTACAACTTAATGCCTCACTCAAACTTGGTAGTCAGTGCGCCGACTTCACTACCCGATGTACTCCACACACACACCTATGCTTTGTTAGGACCTTAGAGAGACCCATTCCCAAAGGCTAAATCGGTCTCAAGTCCGAGTAATCAATTTAATTATCCGTCATTCACACTTGGCCCTGCCTAGTACATCACATTCGCATCATATGGCTTTCCATTCGCACTTTGGTGGTCACTCGTTACCCACCACTCGTACATGTAGTCCCAGACTATCCAGTCACACTTTTATAATCAACTAGACTGAATCATACATGTAGTCCCAGACTATCCAGTCACACTTTTATAATCAGCTAGAATGAATCATACATGTAGTCCCAGACTATCCAGTCACACTTTTATAATCAGCTAGAATGAATCATACATGTAGTCCCAGACTATCCAGTCACACTTTTATAATCAGCTAGAATGAATCATACATGTAGTCCCAGACTATCCAGTCACACTTTTATAATCAGCTAGAATGAATCATACATGTAGTCCCAGACTATCCAGTCACACTTTTATAATCAGCTAGAAGGAATCATACATGTAGTCCCAGACTATCCAGTCACACTTTTATAATCAACTAGAATGAATCATACATGTAGTCCCAGACTATCCAGTCACACTTTTATAATCAGCTAGAATGAATCATACATGTAGTCCCAGACTATCCAGTCACACTTTTATAATCAGCTAGAATGAATCATACATGTAGTCCCAGACTATCCAGTCACACTTTTATAATCAACTAGAATGAATCATACATGTAGTCCCAGACTATCCAGTCACACTTTTATAATCAGCTAGAATGAATCATACATGTAGTCCCAGACTATCCAGTCACACTTTTATAATCAACTAGAATGAATCATACATGTAGTCCCAGACTATCCAGTCACACTTTTATAATCAGCTAGAATGAATCATACATGTAGTCCCAGACTATCCAGTCACACTTTTATAATCAACTAGAATGAATCATACATGTAGTCCCAGACTATCCAGTCACACTTTTATAATCAACTAGACTGAATCATACATGTAGTCCCAGACTATCCAGTCACACTTTTATAATCAGCTAGAATGAATCATACATGTAGTCCCAGACTATCCAGTCACACTTTTATAATCAGCTAGAATGAATCATACATGTAGTCCCAGACTATCCAGTCACACTTTTATAATCAGCTAGAATGAATCATACATGTAGTCCCAGACTATCCAGTCACACTTTTATAATCAGCTAGAATGAATCATACATGTAGTCCCAGACTATCCAGTCACACTTTTATAATCAGCTAGAAGGAATCATACATGTAGTCCCAGACTATCCAGTCACACTTTTATAATCAACTAGAATGAATCATACATGTAGTCCCAGACTATCCAGTCACACTTTTATAATCAGCTAGAATGAATCATACATGTAGTCCCAGACTATCCAGTCACACTTTTATAATCAGCTAGAATGAATCATACATGTAGTCCCAGACTATCCAGTCACACTTTTATAATCAACTAGAATGAATCATACATGTAGTCCCAGACTATCCAGTCACACTTTTATAATCAGCTAGAATGAATCATACATGTAGTCCCAGACTATCCAGTCACACTTTTATAATCAACTAGAATGAATCATACATGTAGTCCCAGACTATCCAGTCACACTTTTATAATCAGCTAGAATGAATCATACATGTAGTCCCAGACTATCCAGTCACACTTTTATAATCAACTAGAATGAATCATACATGTAGTCCCAGACTATCCAGTCACACTTTTATAATCAGCTAGAAGGAATCATACATGTAGTCCCAGACTATCCAGTCACACTTTTATAATCAACTAGAATGAATCATACATGTAGTCCCAGACTATCCAGTCACACTTTTATAATCAGCTAGAATGAATCATACATGTAGTCCCAGACTATCCAGTCACACTTTTATAATCAGCTAGAATGAATCATACATGTAGTCCCAGACTATCCAGTCACACTTTTATAATCTGCTAGAATGAATCATACATGTAGTCCCAGACTATCCAGTCACACTTTTATAATCAGCTAGAATGAATCATACATGTAGTCCCAGACTATCCAGTCACGCTTTTATAATCAGCTAGAATGAATCATACATGTAGTCCCAGACTATCCAGTCACGCTTTTATAATCAGCTAGAATGAATCATACATGTAGTCCCAGACTATCCAGTCACGCTTTTATAATCAGCTAGAATGAATCATACATGTAGTCCCAGACTATCCAGTCACGCTTTTATAATCAGCTAGAATGAATCATACATGTAGTCCCAGACTATCCAGTCACGCTTTTATAATCAGCTAGAATGAATCATACATGTAGTCCCAGACTATCCAGTCACGCTTTGGTGGTCACCCGTTACCTACCATTCATACATGTAGTAAGTGTTCTCTGTTACCAGCTACCAGCCAGGCATACTAGTACATCCCATACACAATGCACCATTAAGTATTGTTGATCAATAATAAAATTGCAGTTGCCAAAGGAGATATTACTTTCTCAACTATTTTCCAATCTCACATCATAATAGTTTCAATTTAGTAACAAACAGGTGTCTCACAAAACTACATTTGGATAAGTCCAATGTGCAGAACTTTAGTTTTTCACAACAGGTGTCTGCTTACCTCTTTTAGTTGACCGGTCAGGATTTGTGAGACACACCGTCCGACGACAGTACTGGCCAATCGGCCGGACAATCTTTATACTGTGATAGACAGTTCCAACCCGTCTGTTGGCCTATCACAGTAGAGACTGGGCGTGGTTTAAACTTGCTCAGCCTATTGCAGGCACTCAGGCGGGTCCCCGCCTCTTGGCGCTTCGGTTGATGTAACTTGCTTGTGAAGAACATCCAGGCTCTCATGCTCCATCCTGTTATCTAACGAAAGACCGCTTGTTCTCGCAACCCCACGCTCTGAATGTGCCCTCCCTTCTGTATTTTTCCAGCATGAGAAAGTCCCCTGGCCCTGACACTTTTAACAATGTTTCAAGTCAGCTATGTTGCATAACACCTACATACATCAACACAAGCCAACAGCAGATAATATTCAATCATATATATGGTAATGGCTGTAATGGAAAACACAGGATCCAACAGAATGAAGAGATGGAGATAAAACTGTCCAGTTTGAGTATTTGTTGCTGCTCGTTCCAGTCGCTAGCTGCAACAAACTAAAAAGTGGAGCGACCCAGGGATGTGTGTGCTTTGGGGACCTTTCACAGAATGTGACTGGCAGAACGGGTGTTGTATGTGGAGGATGAGGGCTGCAGTTGGTATCTCAGATAGGGGCGAGTGAGGCCTAAGAGGGTTTTATAGATAAGCATCAACCAGTAGGTCTTGCGACAGGTATACAGAGATGACCAGTTTACAGAGGAGTCTAAAGTGCAGTGATGTGTCCTATAAGGAGCATTAGTGGCAAATCTGATGGCCGAATGGTAGAGAACATCTTGCCGCTCGAAGGCACACACCTGCCGATCTATAAATTACGTATCTAGCACGTATCTAGCAGTCTAGCATGGGTAGGATGGTCATTTGAATCAGGGTTAGTTTGACAGCTGGGGTGAAAGAGGAGCGATTACGAAAGAGGAAACCAAGTCTAGATTTAACTTTAGCCTGCAGCTTTGATATGTGCTGAGGGAAGGACAGTGTACCATCTAGCCATACTCTTAAGCTCTAAACCCTCAGAAGTAATAATCACACAGGTTGGGAGAGCGTCATTCTTCTTACTAAAACACATAACCTTGTTATGAACATCTCCAAAACAAAGGTGAAGGGCAGAGAAAGCTTGTTAGACACTAAGAAAGATTTGTTGTAGAGCTTTTAACACAAAATCCAGGGAGGGGCCAGCTGAGTGTAAGACAATCAATCATCTTGCTTATAAATTGATGAGAGAGTTTCCTACTGCCTGAGCTATGTTGTTGAGGTAAATTGAGAAGAGCGTGGGGCCTAGGACTGAGCCTTGGTATATTCCCTTGGTGACAGGCAGTGTCTGAGACAGCAGATTGTCTGACTTTATACACTGCACTCTTCGAGAGAGGTAGTTAGCGAACCAGACCAAAGACCCCTCAGAGACACCAATACTCCTTAGCCGGCCAACAGGAATGGAATGGTCTCCTGTATCAAAAACTTTGGCCAAGTCAAGAAAAATAGCAGTCCAACATTGCTTAGAATCAATGGTAATGTTGACATAATTTATGACCTTTTAAGGTTGCAAGTGACATCCATAACCTGAGCTGAAACTAGATTGCATACCAGAGAGAATACTATAGACATCAAGAAAGCCAGATGATTATTGATACGTTTTTCCAACACTTTTGATAGAACAGGGCAAAATATAATTTTGTGTGATGATATAACATACTCATTATAGTTGCCGCCATATCGTAGCCACTAGCCAGAATTCCCGCAAAAAGTTTTGCAAAGAGGCAAAAAAAAACAATATGCCCTTTAACCACTCAATGAACATGCAAGTACCGCACGAGTTCAACCTGTTCAACCTCTGGGCAGCCGAACTTTCTCAGGCAGCCCGAGGAAGTAAGTGGCAGTGGGAACTGAACAGAAGCTACGTAAACTGCAGAGAGGACAGCACCTACAGTACATACAAAAAAACACCACGCTCATGCGCAGAAATCTCCGTATCAATAGCCACGGAAAAACAGGTTCCAGAAAATCTTGCAAAGCAGCCACTCCATAATATTTCATGATCAAATTTTGGGCGTAGTAAACCCTCTCGCTTCGTCTCTTCCTCTCTACTACTAGTACTACAGGTGATCGAATTCCGTCCAAAAACAACGACCACATAACTGGGTTTGCAGGGTCACCACGAGCTATCTAGCCTTCGGAAATATGGCCCTTTTCTCCTTCTTTGCAGGTTGGATCGGTTATTTGCTTATTTGCCTGCTTGGATTGATTTTGATCGCGTTTCTAATTTTTTGTCTTTACATAAAATATATTCATCTGAAATATGATCACATACCGGGACCACCAAGGGATAGGTGAGTCAGTATGATGTAACTTGAATATGTATTTTAAAATGCTTTAGCTAAATGTTAGTTTCAACTATATTGAGTGGCGACATAACGCATCGGATTTGTTGATAAGGAACTACAGTAGGTGAAAGTTGACCTCAACAGCCGTCAGGGTCGCTGTTTCACCTGTCTTTTTCCTTTTCACTAGGTGAAGGTATCACTCATGTCATAACGTTCTTATTTTTCAGTTATTAACCCGTCTCTTGTTCTCCCCTAGTTTTATATTTGGTCATTCCCCAACCATGCTGAGGGAGATGAGCAATGGTCGAGTTGTCCACGACAAATTTCGGGAATGGTTTGTTGAATGATATTGAATGCTACACACATAGATTGAATCAGGTGTTGTTTATTCTGGGACAATAAATAAATATATATTTTATCTTTGACAGGGCTGAGACCTATGGGCCGGTGTACCGTATCAACGGTTTGCATATTGTGATGTTGTGTGTGACCTGTCCTGATACCACCAAGGTAAACCTGTGAAATGACTGTAATTATAATCTCTGATGAACTGACTACGTAAACACCTGACCAAATTAAGCAAGATTTTAGTTCTGGGTTAACCAAGATTAGTGTAATCATACATTTTACCATGTTCATTTCTGAAATGAAAGTGCTGTAAAATAACACATTACCCCAATTCCCCCTTCAAACCAAACTGACACTTTTCTTTGTCTCCACAGGAAGTCCTGATGTCACCTAAGTACCCCAAAGCCCCAATGGTCTACAAGCGTCTCTTCAACCTGTTTGGACAGAGGTGAGTCCTCTGTATAATTCATGTTATCTAAATATACTTCCTACTACTATTTATTGTGTCAATGTTTTGGTTGGTACAAACTCTTTCAACACAATCCCTCCTAATGCTGGTTATCGCATGCGTAGCCTACAGAGCATATAGACATTCAAACAGGACAGCTTGGTCACTGGTCAGTTTATTCAGTCTAAGGGTAAATACTATGTTGTCCATCTTCTTCATAGGTTTTTGGGAAGTGGCCTGGTCACAGCACAGAATCATGATGAGTGGTACAAACAGCGAAGAATAATGGACCCTGCCTTCAGCAGTCTGTAAGTCACTATAATTGATCAATCGACTCATTGATCACTCCATTGATCAATCCATCCATCTGTTCATCCATCCATCATTGTTGTGTATTGTTAGGTATCTGCGGGGTCAGATGGGTGCGTTCAACGAGAGGGCAGAGAAGCTGATGGATAAACTGGCGGACATGGCTGACACCAACACAGCTGCCAACATGCAACACATGTTCAACTGTGTGACACTGGATGTCATCACTAAGGTAACGGTCACTTCCTGTTACCCTCAGATCCCCACACTGCACTTACACTTTATTCTTTCTGTTGAAAGCTACATTTGTTTGTATATCTGACAGTAAAATTGTCATAACAGGCAGTTATAACACACTCATTACCTAAGCTATATACAATTTAGTCTCACCATGCCGATGTGCTAGCTATAATTAGCATAACTAGAACCAGGAGTTTTACCTTATCATGTTGTAAGATGTTGTCAATCCTCTGTTTTTATCTCATCTGTAGGTGGCGTTTGGAGTGGAGCTGGATCTGCTGAAGGAGAGTGACTCTCCGTTCCCCAACGCTATAGAGACGTGTCTGAAGGGAATGGTCCACTATCTCAGAGACTTCACCTTCCAGGTAAATAATGACATCAAGTATGTTAGTGATGCTTCTCCACAACGATGGCTTATTGAATTGATCTATTTGAAATCCTACAGTTTCATCAGATAAAATCCTGTGTTATAAGAAACTAATACAATTAAAAAATGGACACTCATGAACAGTTTGTTCTAGTCTCTTGTTTCCATCCTTCCAAGTAGGAAGCCTGTAAGATTTGGCTAAATGCACCATAATGCGTTTTACAGCGTCACATTCCCCAGGTGAGATTTAAATTAATGGTCAGATGTCATATTTCTAGCTCTACCCAAAGAACAAGAAGTTCATCAACGAGGTGAAGAAGTCTTGTCAGCTGCTGCGTTCGACAGGCAGACAGTGGATCAACGAGAGGAAAATGGCCGTCCAAAACGGAGAGGACGTTCCAAAAGACATCCTCACACAGATCCTCAAGACGGCTGGCAAAGGCATGTTGTAGTAGCCTGATCCTAGATCTGTTCGTGCCGTCTTGCCAACTCCTGCCACTGGTCTAGACAAGATGGCTCAAACTGATCTGGGACCAGGCTAACATTGGAGACCTTTTACCTGTGGCTCTGCATGTGACATTGTGGGACAAGTGTTTGCTAAAACAGTCATGTAATTGATGAGGTTCAGTAGCACTATTGTCTCAATGCTGTAAACTGATACATATCCTTAATTTCAGAGGAAAACATAGCAAACGATGATGAGGAGCTTATGCTGGACAACTTTGTGACGTTCTTCATTGCGGGTACGTCTCCCTGAAACAAGTGCTATACTTTATATATATATATATATATACAGTTGACGTCGGAGGTTTACATACACCACATTCAGTTTTTACAATTCCTGACATTTAATCCTAGTAAAAATTCCCTGGTTTAGGTCAGTTAGGATCACCACTTTATTTTAAGAATGTGAAATGTCAGAATGATAGTAGAGAATTGTTTATTTCAGCTTTCATTCCTTTCATCACATTCCCAGTGGGTCAGAAGTTTACATACACGCAATTAGTATTTGGTAGCATTGCCTTTACATTTTTTAACTTGGGTCAAACGTTTCGGGTAGCCTTCCACAAGCTTCCCACAATAAGTTGGGTGAATTTTGTCCCATTCCTCCTGACAGAGCTGGTGTAACTGAGTCAGGTTTGTAGGCCTCCTTGCTCTCACACACTTTTTCAGTTCTGCCCACAAAGGTTATATAGGATTGAGATCAGGGCTTTGTGATGGCCACTCCAATACCTTGACTTTGTTGTCCTTAAGCTATTTTGCCACAACTTTGAAATGATGCTTGGGATCATTGTCCATTTGGAAGACCCATTTGCGACCAAGCTTTAACTTCCTGACTGATGTCTTGAGATGTTGCTTCAATATATTCACATAATTTTCCTACCTCATGATGCCATCTATTTTGTGAAGTTCACCAGTCCCTTCTTGCAAAGCACCCCCACAACATGATGCTGCAACCCCCGTGCTTCACGGTTGGGATGGTGTTCTTCGCCTTGCAAGCATCCCCTTTTTCTTCCAAACATAACGATGGTCATTATGACCAAACAGTTCTATTTTTGTTTCATAAAACCAGAGGACATTTCTCCAAAAAGTATGATCTTTGTCCCCATGTGCAGTTGCAAACCGTAGTCTGGCATTTTTTATGGCGGTTTTGGAGCAATGGCTTCTGCCTTGCTGAGTGGCCATTCAGGTTATGTCTCTATAGGACTCGTTTTACTGTGGATATAGATACTTTTGTACCTGTTTCCTCCAGCATCTTCACAAGGTCCTTTGCTGTTGTTCTGGGATTGATTTGCTCTTTTCGCACCAAAGTACGTTCATCTCTAGGAGACAGAACGTGTTTCCTTCCTGAGCGGTATGACAGCTGCATGGTCCCATGGTGTTTATACTTGTGTACTATTATTTGTACAGATGAACATGGTACCTTCAGGCGTTTGGAAATTGCTCCCAAGGATGAACTAGACTTGTGGAGGTATACACATTTTTGTCTGAGGTCTTGGCTGATTTCTTTTGGTTTTCCCATGATGTCAAACAAAGAGGCACTGAGTTTGAAGGTCAGCCTTGAAATTCATCCACAGGTACACCTTCAATTGACTCAAATGATGTCAATTAGCCTATCAGAAGCTTCTAAAGCCATGACATCATTTTCTGGAATTTCCCAAGCTGTTTAAAGGCACAGTCAACATAGTGTATGTAAACTTCTGACGCACTGGAATTGTGATACAGTGAGTTATAAGTGAACTAATCTGTCTGTAAACAATTGTTGGAAAAATTACTCTTGTCATGCACAAAGTAGATGTCCTAACCGACTTGCCAAAACTATAGTTTGTTAACAAGAAATTTGTGGAGTTTTTGAAAAACAAATTTTAATGACTCCAACCTAAGTGTTTGTAAACTTCCGACTTAAACTGTATATATATATTTGAATCGATCTTCGTAGTATAGTTTTTCGAGCTCAAGTGAAATTTGAAGAACAACAGTCACAGTACTTTTGTTGTTTTAATCTTGACAGGGCAAGAGTCAACAGCCAATCAACTAGCTTTGTTGTTTTAATCTTGACAGGGCAAGAGACAACAGCCAATCAACTAGCTTTTGCCGTCATGGAACTGGGAAGGCTGCCAGAGATACTGACGAAGTAGGACTTGTTTTCATCATTTCTATTTTCGGTATTGATCATTTCTGTAATAAAAACAGGTTGGTTGAGTTTGTGACTGTCTCTGCCATTTCCAGGGTGAAGCAGGAAGTGGATGACGTCATCGGGATGAAACAGGAAATCAGCTTTGACGACCTGGGGAAAATGACCTACCTGTCTCAGGTAAATGATCTACCTGTCCCAGGTTCGTGTGTGCTGTCTTGTCATTGACCTGACAGTGACAGCAATGGAGCTACAAACCAGAACAAGGACTCAGAATTGGAACTGGCATCTGTACACAGAAACCATATTGTACATTATACAATGTTGTACGATGGCTGATAGAATGGCGCTGGAGGAGATGGCTGCCCAGCGAAATGTGCTATTTTGTGTGTGTGCTTAGTCCCCTCCTGTACTCCCTGTTCACCCACCACTCCAACACCATTATTATGTTTGCTGATGACACAACAGTGGTAGGTCTGATAACTGACAACGATGAGACAGACTATAGAGACAAGGTCAGAGACCTGGCAGTGTGGTGCCAGGACAACAACCTCTCTCTCAATGTGAGCAAGACAAAGGAGCTGATCGTGGACTATAGGAAAATTAGGGCCTTACAGGCCACATAAACATTGACTAGACTGAATTGGATCAGGTCGAGAGTTTCAAATACCTTGGTGTCCACATCACCAAATTACCAACAAACTATCATGGTCCAAACACACCAAGACAGTTGTGAAGAGGGCACGACGACAACTTTTCCCCATCAAGACACTGAAAATATTTGGCATGGGTCCCCAGATCCTCAAAAAGTTCTACAGCTGCACCATCGAGAGCATCCTGAACGGTTGCATTACCGCTTCGTATGGCAATTACTCAGCATCTGACCGGAAGGCGCTACAGAGGGTAGTGTGTACGGCGCAGTACATCACTGGGACCAAGCTTCCTGACATCCAGGACCTATATACCAGGCGGTGTCAGGAAGGCCCAAAAAATTGTCAAACCTCCAGTCCCCCAAGTCAGAGACTGTTCTCACTGCTACCGCATGGCAAACGGTACCGGAGCACCAAGTTTAGGACGAAAAGAAAAGGTAACTCTTCACATCGTCAATTAATCAGCATGTTGTGTTTGATTCATATCATCCCCCCCCCCCCCCCCCCGTCAGGTTTTGAAGGAGACTCTAAGGTTGTACCCTACAGCACCAGGCACTTCTCGTTTCATCCCTAATGACATCGTCATCAACGGCATCCCCATCCCAGCAGGAGTCTCATGCTTCGTGAGTAGTCACCTCAAAAACAATGTGGAGGAGTGATGACTGTTGTATGATAATATCTCTAAGTTTAGTTGTGGTGTTAACATGTGATACGTTGTGGTACCTCAATGTGGTAAAGGAATGAAGTAGCCTTGTCTATGCCAGTATGGCTCATACCTCAATGTAGTAAAGGAATGAAGTAGCCTTGTCTAAGCCAGTTTGGCTCATACCTCAATGTAGTAAAGGAATGAAGTATCCTTGTCCAAGCCAGTATGGCTCATACCTCAATGTAGTAAAGGAATGAAGTATCCTTGTCTAAGCCAGTGTGGCTCATACCTCAATATAGCATCATTGTATCATTGACTTTTCTTATGTTAACATAGAATGTAAACATAGAACTTCTCAAAACACCATGATTGTGTAATGAAACCATGAAAGGTAGTGCACCTAAGCTGAGATCTGGGTGTTTGAATGTATAATGTTAATACACAGAATGTGTATTAAAACAGAAGTGTAGGAACTCTGAAACACCCAAAGTGGTTCTTCAACCTGAATATGGGTGTTTTTAAGAGAGCGTTGTGAAAACCCATTTTGGGGGTTCAGTGAATGTAAAAGCATCAACACTCAAAAATTGTGTTTCTCATACAATCAATGGTTTACAAATGCAAGTCATTTCAATGATTTGTTAATTTAATTTGACCAAAGTAATGTAAATCCAACTGCATATGTTACTCAAAATGTAATTATCTTTTATGAGGATAACCAAAGTTAAGAGACAAAAGATTGATTGAACTCATTGGAAGTCTGTTTTAATCACGTTGCATTTCTTATCTTGATGCATGACTCTGTTTTTAGAGGATTGTGGGTAATGTTTTTAGACTATAATTCTTTCACACAATGTTGTGTACATGTTTGAAGAAAGAAGACTGTATTTCTATATTGGTATTAAGCAGTTTGTTGTGTAATGGATCATGATGAACGGATATCAAAACTGTCAGGCATTTTGACGTTCAATGAGGACAGCACCCATTCCCACATAGACAAAGGAAATGACAACAAAAGAGAAGGGATCTAATTCTGCTCTAAACAGAACTCAAAACACCAAAGTAGCGTGTTCAACCTGTTCTGTTAGTGCTCCCAGTCCCTGGCAAGGTGTTGCACAATATTTGATTTAGTGGTGTTACAACACACCGTGTCATTACTCCAGCAAAGATATGGTTTCGTCTCCTTCAAGTTGGTGGCAGCTCAGTTGCCACTAGTTAATGTAGCAATATTGATGTTACTCATATTGATGTTATACAGGAAATGGAAACCAGTTTGTACTTACTTTATTAATGTGCTGGTTGACAACATGCCTAGTAAAGTTTGGTTAACTATATATCTTTGTCTGTCGTGACTACAACACAAAACATATTGAAACAGTTTTGGTGTTACAATGAACTTCATCTTAACAGTGTAGTCAACACCTCATTAACTATTTTGGGTGTGGGTGTACTTATTTTATTTCTTAAAGTGTCTTAAATCTTTTGTTTGCCCCTATCTTGTCTGTCTACAGTTCAATTCGTATGTCTGTGGAAGGTTGGATAAGTTCTTTGAGGACCCGCTGAAGTTTGACCCAGAGAGGTTCCATCCAGACGCTGCCAAGTAAGTCACACAATACGTTGTCATTGTTTGTTGCTTTACAACATTTGAATTGATTCAAGCAGAACTGAACTCGTTGAAACAGGCATACATTGCATCCAGAAAATATTCAGACCACTTCACTCGTTCCACATTGTTACGTTACAGACTTATTCTAAAATGTATTTAAAAAACAATTTTCCTCATCAATCTCCACACAATACCCCATAGTGACGAAGGAAAAAAAGGTTTTTAGACATTTTTGCAAAATTGAGCTCAGGTGAATCCTGTTTCCGTTGATCATCCTTTAGGTGCTTCTACAACTTGATTGGAGTCCACCTGTGGTAAATTAAATTGATTGGACATGATTTAGGAAGACGCACACCTGTCTATATAAGGTCCCACTGTTGACAGTGCAAAAACCAAGCCATGTGGTTGACACAATTGTCCATAGAGCTCAGAGACAGGATTGTGTCAATGCACAGATCTAGGGTAGGGTACCAAAGAAATGTCTGCAGCATTGAAGGCCCCCAAGAACACAGTGGCCTCCATCATTCTTAAATGGAAGAAGTTTTGAACCACCAAGACTCTCCCTAGAGCTGACCACCTGGCCAAACTGAGCAATCGGGGGAGAAGGGGCTTGGTCAGCGAGGTGACCAAGAACTCAATGGTCACTCTGACAGAGCTCCAGCCACTATATTCCACCCATGAGGCCAAAGATGGCACTTTTGATCAGTGATTGTAGGAAAGGGCTACTTTTGGTCATGAAGTCAAAGTTCGTCATGACTTACATGGTGGTTGGGTTATGATTTCGCCCACTAACACGGGATAAAACCTTGTCGACAAAAACACAATTAATTACAGATTTCTTGAGTTAACTTGGACTATTTTGAGGAAGTGATACTGGCTTTGTTCTTTTGGTGTCTCATGCAGTGGTGGTTAAAGTACCCAATTTTCACACTGGAGTAAAAGTAAAGATACCTTAATAGAAAATGACTCAAGTAAAAGTAAAAGTCACCCAGTAAAATACTACCTGAGTTAAAGTCTAAAAGTATTTGGTTTTAAGTGTCCTTAAGTATCAAAAGTAAAAGTATAAATCATTTAAAATGTCTTATATTAAGCAAACCAGACGACACGATATTCTTGTTTTCTTAATCTACGGATAGCCAGGGTCACAGTTCAACACTCCGACATAATTTACAATCGAAGCATTTGTGTTTAGTGAGTCTACCCAATCAGAGGCAGCCACCTGGTCTCATGGGGGACAAACATCAGCAACTGTCACATCGAACCACACACCCAAAACTGAAATCTATTTTATCTTAATGAGCAACAGAAAAACACATTTGGACTCTGTGCGTTCAGTCACTTTTTAAGAGCTAACAGACATGTTGTGTTTGTTTCTGTCCTGAAGACCCTATTACTGCTACTACCCCTTCGCCCTGGGACCACGCTCATGTCTGGGACAGAGCTTCGCACAGGTGAGCAGACTGTCCGTATGAAATACATTGAAACAACTTTATTTGGGATTGTTCTCTGTTGATCCTATTATCCATCCTAGTTAGATTACTCCTGGACTTCTGCCTCCAATATAGACTTTTTTATAGTTGAGCACACCAGATTTGTCATCCTTTAAAGAGATCTGTGGTTCACAGATGGAGGCCAAGGTAGTGATGGCAAAGCTGCTCCAGAGGTTTGACTTCAGCCTGCTGCCTGGCCAGTCCTTTGACATCCTGGACACTGGGACTTTGAGACCAAAGAGTGGAGTGGTGTGTAACATCAGACACAGAGGACAGACACCCGCAGCCTGACCTGACTGGGACCTGAACATGACTAGCATTTCTCTATAACATACTTGTCTTATTTCTTATACTTCCTAGTGGAACAAATTATCTCTTTCTTTCAATGAAGCACCTTATTCAAATATCTAGCTATTTTTTTATGAAAATGGATTTTGAACAATTATGTTTATTCTTTGTATCAATGGTGAAATAATATCTTAAATATGACGGTTCTATGTGTTGAAGAGTTACTAGGACAGACTTGACATAGGAGTGTTTGTATTTGTGCTGATTCCATGTTGTTAATTTACCCTTATCATGTTGTTACTATGCAGTATACCATTTATCATATAATATAAAGGTTACTATGCAGTATACCATTTATCATATAATATAAAGGTTACTATGTAGTATACCATTTATCACATAATATAAAGATATTTATAAAGTATATATTAACTCCTTTGATGAACTTCCTAACCAACATTACCACAGTGCCTCTGTTGGAGTGAATTGACTATATTTTAATAAAATAATTGACCAAACATCACTGAGCTCCAGAAGATTAGAATACTTTTATCCACAAGGTGTCGCTGTGAACCTGCAGACAAACCAAGAACATTCATTCTCATGTTTTGTATCTTTCTTGTTTACACCCATAAGACCTTGCTTTTTTTCAATTTTGACTAACGACATGCCACTGACTGAGTAATGCCAGTGTGTCTATGTATGCAGATGACTCAACACTATACACATCAGCTACTACAGCGACTGAAATTACTGCAACACTCAACAAAGAGCTGCAGTTGGTTTCAGAGTGGGTGGCAAGGAATAAGTTAGCCCTAAATATTTCTAAAACTAAAAGCATTGTATTTGGAACAAAACACTCACTAAACCCTAAACCTGAACTAAATCTTGTACTAAATGATGTTGAAATTGAGCAAGTTGAGATTACTAAACTGCTTGGAGTAACACTAGATTGTAAACTGTCATGGTCAAAAGTTCCTAAGGTGGGGAGAAGCCTGTCAAAAATAAAGCGATGCTCTGCCTTCTTAACAGCACTATCAACGAGGCAGGTCCTACAGGCCCTAGTATTGTCACACCTTGACTGACTGTTCAGTCGTGTGGTTAGGTGCCACAAAAAAAGACTTGGGAAAATTACAATTGGCTACGAACAGAGCAGCTCGGCTGGCCCTTGGATGTACACCGAGAGCTAATCTTATTGATATGCATGTCAATCTCTCGTGGCTGAAAGTGGAGGAGAGATTGACTTCATCACTACTTTTATTTATGAGGGGTTTTGAAATGTTGAATGCGCCGAGCTGTCTGTCTAAACTACTGGCACACAGCTCGGACACCCATGCATACTACACAAGACATGCCACAAGAGGTCTCTTCACAGTCCCCAAATCCAGAAATCAAATCAAATCAAATCAAAATCAAATCAAATGTATTTGTCACATACACATGGTTAGCAGATGTTAATGCGAGTGTAGCGAAATGCTTGTGCTTCTAGTTCCGACAATGCAGTAATAACGAACAAGTAATCTAACTAACAATTCCCAAAAAAACTACTGTCTTATACACAGTGTAAGGGGATAAAGAATATGTACATAAGGATATATGAATGAGTGATGGTACAGAGCAGCATAGGCAAGATACAGTAGATGATATCGAGTACAGTATATACATATGAGATGAGTATGTAAACCAAGTGGCATAGTTAAAGTGGCTAGTGATACATGTATTACATAAGGATGCAGTCGATGATATAGAGTACAGTATCTACGTATGCATATGAGATGAATAATGTAGGGTAAGTAACATTATATAAGGTAGCATTGTTTAAAGTGGCTAGTGATATATTTACATCATTTCCCATCAATTCCCATGATTAAAGTGGCTGGAGTAGAGTCAGTGGCATTGACAGTGTGTTGGCAGTAGCCACTCAATGTTAGTGGTGGCTGTTTAACAGTCTGATGGCCTTGAGGTAGAAGCTGTTTTTCAGTCTCTCGGTCCCAGCTTTGATGCACCTGTACTGACCTCGCCTTCTGGATGACAGCGGGGTGAACAGGCAGTGGCTCGGGTGGTTGATGTCCTTGATGATCTTTATGGCCTTCCTGTAGCATCGGGTGGTGTAGGTGTCCTGGAGGGCAGGTAGTTTGCCCCCGGTGATGCGTTGTGCAGACCTCACTACCCTCTGGAGAGCCTTACGGTTGAGGGCGGTGCAGTTGCCATACCAGGCGGTGATACAGCCCGCCAGGATGCTCTCGATTGTGCATCTGTAGAAGTTTGTGAGTGCTTTTGGTGACAAGCCGAATTTCTTCAGCCTCCTGAGGTTGAAGAGGCGCTGCTGCGCCTTCTTCACGATGCTGTCTGTGTGAGTGGACCAATTCAGTTTGTCTGTGATGTGTATGCCGAGGAACTTAAAACTTGCTACCCTCTCCACTACTGTTCCATCGATGTGGATGGGGGGGTGTTCCCTCTGCTGTTTCCTGAAGTCCACAATCATCTCCTTAGTTTTGTTGACGTTGAGTGTGAGGTTATTTTCCTGACACCACACTCCGAGGGCCCTCACCTCCTCCCTGTAGGCCGTCTCGTCGTTGTTGGTAATCAAGCCTACCACTGTTGTGTCGTCCGCAAACTTGATGATTGAGTTGGAGGCGTGCGTGGCCACGCAGTCGTGGGTGAACAGGGAGTACAGGAGAGGGCTCAGAACGCACCCTTGTGGGGCCCCAGTGTTGAGGATCAGCGGGGAGGAGATGTTGTTGCCTACCCTCACCACCTGGGGGCGGCCCGTCAGGAAGTCCAGTACCCAGTTGCACAGGGCGGGGTCGAGACCCAGGGTCTCGAGCTTGATGACGAGCTTGGAGGGTCCCATAGAACAGACTATGGGAGGCACACAATATTAAATAGAGCCATGACTACATGGAACTCTATTCCACATCAAGTAACCGACGAAAGCAGTAAAATTAGATTTTATAAACAGATAAAAAACACTTTATGGAACAACGGGGACTGTGAAGCAATGCAAACATTGGCACAGATACATGCCCCCACACACACACACACATATGATAGCATCCGCACTATACATACACATGGATTTAGTACTGTAGATATGTGGAAGTGGTGGAGTAGGGACCTGAGGCCACACAGTGTGTTGTGCAATCTGTGAATGTATTGTAATGTTTAAAAATGGTATAAACTGCCTAAATTTTGCTGGACCCCAGGAAGAGTAGCTGCTGCTTTGGCAGCAACTAATGGGGATCCATAATAAACACAAATACAAAATACCTCTAGAGTCATTTTAGACAATGAGAATGACAGATCTATAACTCACATTTCTATGTGAATTTGGTCGAGTCGCCCAAAAAGTGACATATTGCAGCTTTAAAAGTGGACAAGTAGACTAGTAGCACAGATCCTGGATATAGTGATGAGATGCTTACATCTCCGCTCTAACAATGGGATTCGTTGTCCACAGGGCGGAATGGTGGGCTGTGAAGCTCCCTCCTATTCCTATCTTTGGATTGGTGGATACATCTCGTTATTTTAATACATTTTTAAATATCCGATGTGAGGTATTGACGTCACCACCAGTATTCGGTAGAGAGTGAGATGCTATGCTACTAGCCTCATGTACATGTATAGACCGTCTCGAATTTCAACAGAGAAGGTGCTATGCTAGCCTCATCAAATAAAATAAAATTGTATTGGTCACATACACATGGTTAGTAGAGTGTAGCGAAATGCTTGTGCTTCTAGTTCCGACTATGCAGTAAAATCTACCAAGTAACCTAACAAATTCACAACAACTATCTTATACACACAAATATAAAGGGATGAATAAGAATATGTACATATACAGTTGAAGTCAGAAGTTGACATACACCTTAGCCAACTACATTTAAACTCAGTTTTTCACAATTTCTGACATTTAGTCCCAGTAAATATTCTCTGTTTTAGGTCAGTTAGGATCACCACTTCATTTTAAGAATGTGAAATGTTTAGCATATGCTAAAATACAGGACTGTACTGCTATCACAGACTGGAACATGTTCCGGGATTCTTCCGATGGCATTAAGGAGTACACCACATCAGTCACTGGCTATATCAATAAGTGCATCGAGGGCGTCGTCCCCACAGTGACTCTACGTACATTCCCCAACCAGAAGCAATGGATTACCGTCAACATTCGCACTGAGCTAAAGGGTAGAGCTTCCGACTTCAAGGTGCGGGACTCTAACCCAGAAGCTTACAAGAAATCCTGCTATGCCCTGCGACGAACCATCAACCAGACAAAGCGTCAATACAGGGCTAAGATTGAATCATACTACATCGGCTCTGACACTCGTCTTATGTGACAGGGCTTGCAAACTATTACAGACCACAAAGGGAAGCACAGCCCTGAGCTGCCCAGTGACACGAGCCTACCAGACGAGCTAAATCACCTCTATGCTCTCTTCGAGGCAAGCAACACTGAGGCATGCATGAGAGCATCAGCTGTTCCTGACGACTATGTGATCACGCTCTCCATAGCCGATGTGAGTAAGACCTTTTAACAGGTCAACATACACAAGGCTGCGGGGCCAAATGGATTACCAGGACGTGTGCTCCGGGCATGTGCTGACCAACTGGTAAGTGTGTTCACTGACATTTTCAACATGTCCCTGATTGAGTCTGTAATACCAACATGTTTCAAGCAGACCACCATAGTCCCTGTGCCCAAGAAACCTGCTAAAATGACTACAGACCCGTAGCACTCACGTCCGTAGCCATGAAGTGCTTTGAAAGGTTTGTCATGGCTCACATCAACACCATTATCCCAGAAGCCCTAGACCCACTTCAATTTGCATACCGCCAAACAGATCCACAGATGATGCAATCTCTATTGCACCCCACACTGCCCTTTCCCACCTGGACAAAAGGAACACTTATGTGAGAATGCTATTCATTGACTACAGCTCAGCGTTCAACACCATAGTACCCTCAAAGCTCATCACTAAGCTAAGGAACCTGGGACTATATACCTCCCTCTGCAACTGGATCCCGGACTTCCTGACGGTCTGCCCCCAAGTGGTGAGGGTAGGTAGCAACACATCTGCCACGCTGATCCACAACACTGGAGCTCCCCAGGGGTGCATGCTCAGTCCCCTCCTGTACTCCCTGTTAACTCACGACTGCATGGCAGGCACGACTGCAAAAAAATCATTAAGTTTGCAGACGACACAACAGTGATAGGCCTGATCACCGACAACGACTAGACAAATTGAATTATAGACACTGATTTGATCTGAGAGTCACAGGGTTGTGATGGAGCTCATATAATTAAAGATGGACTTTATGATAACTCTGACTTGTGTGTGGTTTGCTCTCGTGATTTGGTAATACAGGAAATTTCCACGACAGAGGTCAGAGACCTGGCCGGGTAAGTGCCAGAATAACAACCTATCCCTCAACGTAACCAAGACTAAGGAGATGATTGTGGACTACAGGAAAAGGAGGACCGAGCACGCCCACATTCTCATCGACAGGGCTGTAGTGGAGCAGGTTGAGTGTTTCAAGTTCCTTGGTGTCCACATCAACAGGAAACTAGAATTGTCCAAACACACCAAGACAGTCTTGAAGAGGGCACAACAAAGCCTATTCCGCCTCAGGAAACTAAAAAGATTTGGCATGGGTCCTGAGATCCTCAAAAGGTTCTACAGCTGCAACATCGAGAGCATCTGACTGGTTGCATCACTGCCTGGTACGGCAATTGCTCGGCCTCTGACTGCAAGGCACTACAGAGGGTAGTGCGTACGGCCCAGTACATCACTGGGGCGAAGCTGCCTGCCATCCAGGACCTCTACACCAGGCGGTGTCAGAGGAAGACCGTAAAAATTGTCTAAGGCCCCAACCACCCCAGTCATAGACCACATCATGGTAAGCGGTACCGGAGTGCCAAGTCTAGGACAAAAAGGCTTCTTAACTATTTTTACCCCCAAGCCATAAGACTCCTGAACAGGTAATCAAATGGCTACCCCCAACCCCTCTTTTTACGCTGCTACTCTGTTTATCATTTATGCATAGTCACTTTAACTATACATTCATGTACATACTACCTCAATTGGGCCGACCAACCAGTGCTCCCGCACATTGGCTAACTGGGCTGCATTGTGTCCCATCCACCACCCGCCAACCCCTCTTTTACGCCACTGCTACTCTCTGTTCATCATATATGCATAGTCACTTTAACCATATCTACATGTACATACTACCTCAATCAGCCTGACTAACCGGTGTCTGTATGTAGCCTCGCTACTTTTATAGCCTCGCTACTGTATATTGCCTCGCTACTGTATGTAGCCTATCTACCTATTGTTCACCTAATACCTTTTTTACATTATTGGTTAGAGCCTGTAATTAAGCATTTCACAGTAAGGTCTACACCTGTTGTATTCGGCACACGTGACAAATACACTTTGATTTGATTTGTCAGAATACTAGTAGAGAGAATTATTTATTTCAACTTTAATTTCTTTCATCCCATTTCCAGTGGGTCAGAAGTTTACAAACACTCAATTAGTATTTGGGAGCATTGCCTTTCAATTGTTTAACTTGGGTCAAACGTTTCAGGTAGCCTTCCACAAGCTTCCCACAATAATTTTAGTGATTTTTGGCCCATTTTTGCCCTCTATGCTCGCACAAGCTTTTTCAGTTCTGTCCACAAATGTTCTATGGGATTGAGGTCAGGGCTTTGTGATGGCCACTCGAAAACCTTGACTTGGTTGTCCTTATGCCATTTTGTCACAACTTTGGAAGTATGCTTGGGCATTTGGAAAGCCCATTTGCGACCAAGCTTTAACTTCCTGACTAATGTCTTGAGATGTTGCTTCAATATATTGTGGTATCCCAGGAGGTTTACCCCGGGGGATGGTAATAGAGGGGAGTTATGGGAGGCGACGTTGGCTCCCTCTGCTGGGAATACGAGAGCTGGGCACCCCGACACGGACAGCTCTAAGTGGAGGTAATTAGAGGAAAGTGCCAACCAGCCGTGGAGGCCAAATAAAAGGAGCACGGTGGCACACTGCGAGAGAACGGGGAGAAACCGACACCAAGCAAAATTAGAGAAGAAGGACTGAGCCAAACCTATGTGATTTTCTTTGTTATGCTTATTTTCTGTCTTAGAAAGTTGTGTTTGCGGACTAAAGCCTCCCTGTCTCTGTGTCAATCTCTGCATGCTCAACCCAACAACCGGTTTACCAAAATATCCACATAATTTTCTTCCCCCATGATGCTGTCTATTTTGTGAAGTGCACCAGGCCCTCCTGCAGCAAAGCACCCCCACAACATGATGCTGCCACCCCCGTGCTTTACGGTTGAGATGGTCTTCTTCTGCTTTCAAGCCTCCCCCTTTTTCCTTCAAACATAACGATGGTCATTATGGCCAAACAGTTCTATTTTTGTTTCATCAGACCAGAGGACATTTCTCCAAAAAGTATGATCTTTGTCCCCATGTGCAGTTGCAAACCGTAGTCTGTCTTTTTTATGGCGGTTTTGGAAAAGTGGCTTCTTCCTTGCTGAGCAGCCATTCTGGTTATGTCGATATAGGACTCATTTTACTGTGGAAATAGATACTTTTGTACCTGTTTCCTCCAGCATCTTCACAAGGTCCTTTGCTGTTGTTCTGGGATTGATTTGCTCTTTTCGCACCAAAGTACGTTCATCTTTAGGAGACAGAACGCCTTCCTGAGTGGTATGACGGCTGCGTGGTCCCATGGTGTTTATACTTGCGTACAGATGAACGTGGTACCTTCGGGCATTTGGAAATTGCTCCCAAGGATGAATCAGACTTGTGGAGGTCTACAATTTTTTTTCTGGGGTCTTGGCTGATTTCTTTTGATTTTCCCATGTTGTCAACCTTAAAGGCACTGAGTTTGAAGGTCAGCCTTGAAATACATCCACAGGTACACCTCAAATTGACTCAAATGATGTCAATTAGCCTATCAGAAGCTTCTAAAGCCATGACATCATTTTCTGGAATTTTCCTAGCTGAAAAAGTAGGCCCATAATGAAGCCTGGCCCTAATTTTCATTTTCATAATTTTCAACAGTTAAAAGGTGTTTACATCAAACAGTTTTCAATGACTCCTCTCCCCATAGGAATACATTGTCTGCACCCCTAAATTCAACCTGAATCCTATGTGGGTTATGAATGTCTTATGAACCTGTCTTCGATGACAATCCATCAGGCCACTATGAGGTCTACCTGTGTTGATTCTAAGCTTCCTGGAGAAACCGGAAGTGGTTAAAATCACCCTAAAAGTGTTTTTCAATACCCAACCAGCAGTTTGTGATAAATAGTGCATTCAACCCTGTGTAAATCAGTCAGTTCTTAAACTCTAGCGACGAGCAATCCCATATCCAGGAGCGTAATCATAGCCTCAAGCTCATTACCATAACGCAATGTTTCCTATTCATGAAAATCGCAAATGAAATGAAATAAATATATTCAAACACAAGCTTAGCCTTTTGTTAACAACACTGTCATCTCAGATTTTCAAAATATGCTTTTCAACCAAAGCTACACAAGCATTTGTGTAAGAGTATTGATAGCCTAGCATAGCATTAAGCCTAGCATTCAGCAGGCAACATTTTCACAAAAACAAGAAAATCATTCAAATAAAATAATTTACCTTTGAAGAACTTCGATGTTTTCAATGACGAGACTCTTAGTTAGATAGCAAATGTTGATTTTTAAAAAAAATATTATTTGTGTAGACGAAATAGCTCCGTTTTGTTCATCATGTTTGGCTAAGAAAAAGACAGGAAAATGCAGTCACTTACAACGCCAAACTTTTTTCCAAATTAGCTCCATAATATCGACAGAAATACTGAAAAATACTGCAGCTGGAGATTACGCAATAATTGTGACGGAGGACACCAAGCGACCACCTGGTAGATGTAGTCTCTTATGATCAATCTTCCAATGATATGCCTACAAATACGTCACAATACTGTCGACACCTTTGGGGAAGCGACAGAAAGCCTAAGCTCATTCGTGGCCCATTCACAGCCATATAAGGAGTTATTGGCATGAGGCGGTTTTAAAAAATGCGGCACTTCCTGATTGGATTTTTACCTGGGTTTTTTCTGTAACATCAATTCTGTGGCACTCACAGACAATATCTTTGCAGTTTTGGAAACGTCAGAGTGTTTTCTTTCCAAAGCTGTCAATTATATGCATAGTCGAGCATCTTTTCCTGACAAAATATCTGGTTTAAAACGGGAACGTTTTTCATCCAAAAATTTAAATAGCGCCCCCTATATCCAAGAAGTTAACGAAAACACATAAAACCCAGGATTCTGTAAAGGCATAACCCAATCAGGATATGTCTTTACTTTTAGCTTCCTGTGCCAACCGGAAGTGCCATAATTGGTGTCACAGGGGCTGTTTCGAAGGGTGAAAAAAGTCAGATCTTTCCAAAACTTCACATGTGCGATTAGGCAACCCTCATGAACTGTAAATCAGTCATGTCTCCCATTAAATTTCCAAGAAAAACTAAATCACACACACACACAGCTTGGAAGGAGGGACAGATTGGGGTGCGTAGATACAGACAGTGCCTGCAATAGTTAACTTTGTTCAAACTATTAAAGAACCGTCAGACGTAGAGTTCTGAAACTTTAGAAACCTGTTCTAGAGCTCAGGTCGATAGTGCGTGGTGAGTTATGTGGCTCTAGAAGGTTCTCGGACCGAGAAACAGCCTCGTACATTTGCAATAACTTCAATTACTACCCTCTGTAGTGCCTTGCAGTCAGAGGCCGAGCAATTGCTGTACCAGGCAGTGATGCAACCAGTCAGGATGCTCTCGATGTTGCAGCTCTAGAACCCTTTGAGGATCTCAGCACCCATGCCAAATCTTTTTAGTTTCCTGAGGTGGAATAGGCTTTGTCGTGCCCTCTTCACAACTGTCTTGGTGTGTTTGGACCATTTTAGTTTGTTGTTAATGTGGACACCAAGGAACTTGAAGCGCTCAACCTGCTCCATTACAGACCCGTCGATGGGAATGGGGGCGTGCTCGGTCCTCCTTTTCCTGTAGTCCACAATCATCTCCTTAGTCTTGGTTACGTTGAGGGATAGGTTGTTATTCTGGCACCACCCGGCCAGGTCTCTGACCTCCTCCTTATAGGCTGTCTCGTCGTTGTCGGTGATCATGCCTACCACTGTTGTGTCATCTGCAAACCTAATGATGGTTTTTGCAGTCGTACCTGCCATGCAGTCGTGGGTGAACAGGGAGTACAGGAGGGGACTGAGCACGCACCCCTGGGGAGCTCCAGTGTTGAGGATCAGCGTGGCAGATGTGTTGCTACCTAACCTTACCACCTGGGGGAAGCCCGTCAGGAAGTCCAGGATTGAGTTGCAGAGGAAAGAATTTAGTCCCAGGTTCCTTAGCTGAGTGATGAGCTTTGAGGGTACTATGGTGTTGACGCAAACTCGGTCTCAACCTTTAAGTCTTTACTGAAGACTCATCTCTTCAGTGGGTCATATGATTGAGTGTAGTCTGGCCCAGGAGTGGGAAGGTGAACGGAAAGGCTCTGGAGCAACGAACCGCCCTTGCTGTCTCTGCCTGGCCGGTTCCCCTCTTTCCACTGGGATTCTCTGCCTCTAACCCTATTACAGGGGCTGAGTCACTGGCTTGCTGGGGCTCTCCCATGCCGTCCCTGGAGGGGGTGCGTCACCTGAGTGGGTTGATTCACTGTTGTGGTCATCCTGTCTGGGTTGGCGCCCCCCCCCTTGGGTTGTGCCGTGGCGGAGATCTTTGTGGGCTATACTCAGCCTTGTCTCAGGATGGTAAGTTGGTGGTTGAAGATATCCCTCTAGTGGTGTGGGGGCTGTGCTTTGGCAAAGTGGGTGGGGTTATATCCTTCCTGTTTGGCCCTGTCCGGGGGTGTCCTCGGATGGGGCCACAGTGTCTCCTGACCCCTCCTGTCTCAGCCTCCAGTATTTATGCTGCAGTAGTTTATGTGTCGGGGGGCTGGGGTCAGTTTGTTATATCTGGAGTACTTCTCCTGTCCTATTCGGTGTCCTGTGTGAATCTAAGTGTGTGTTCTCTAATTCTCTCCTTCTCTCTTTCTTTCTCTCTCTCGGAGGACCTGAGCCCTAGGACCATGCCCCAGGACTACCTGACATGATGACTCCTTGCTGTCCCCAGTCCACCTGGCCATGCTGCTGTTCCAGTTTCAACTGACCTGAGCCCTAGGACCATGCCCCAGGACTACCTGACATGATGACTCCTTGCTGTCCCCAGTCCACCTGGCCATGCTGCTGCTCCAGTTTCAACTTCCACCTGACTGTGCTGCTGCTCTAGTTTCAACTGTTCTGCCTTATTATTATTCGACCATGCTGGTCATTTATGAACATTTGAACATCTTGGCCATGTTCTGTTATAATCTCCACCCGGCACAGCCAGAAGAGGACTGGCCACCCCACATAGCCTGGTTCCTCTCTAGGTTTCTTCCTAGGTATTGGCCTTTCTAGGGAGTTTTTCCTAGCCACCGTGCTTCTACACCTGCATTGCTTGCTGTTTGGGGTTTTAGGCTGGGTTTCTGTACAGCACTTTGAGATATCAGCTGATGTACGAAGGGCTATATAAATAAATTTGATTTGATTTGATTTGATTTGAACGCTGAGCTGTAGTCAATGAATAGCATTCTCACATAAGTGTTCCTTTTGTTCAGGTGGGAAAGGGCAGTGTGGAGTGCAATAGAGATTGCATCATCTGTGGATCTGTTTGGGCGGTATGCAAATTGGAGTGGGTCTAGGGTTTCTGGGATAATGGTGTTGATGTGAGCCATTACCAACCTTTCAAAGCACATCATGGCTACGGACGTGAGTGCTATGTGTCTGTAGTCATTTAGGCAGGTTGCCTTTGTGTTCTTGGGCACGGGGACTACGGTGGTCTGCTTGAAACATGTTGGTATTACAGACTCAATCAGGGACATGTTGAAAATGTCAGTGAACACACCTGCCAGTTGGTCAGCACATGCCTGGAGCACATGTCCTGGAAATCTATCTGGCCCTGCAGCCTTGTGTATGTTGACCTGTTTAAAGGTCTTACTCACATCAGCTACGGAGAGCGTGATCACACAGTCGTCCGGAACAGCTGATGCTCTCACGCATGCCTCAGTGTTGCTTGCCTCAAAGCGAGCATAGAAGTGATTTAGCTCGTCTGGTAGGATCGTGTCACTGGGCAGCTCGCGGCTGTGCTTCCCTTTGTAGTCTGTAATAGTTTGCAAGCCCTGCCACATAAGACGAGCGTCAGAGCCGGTGTAGTATGATTCAATCTTAGCCCTGTATTGACGCTTTGCCTGTTTGATGGTTTGTCACAGGGCATAGCAGGATTTCTTGTAAGCTTCTGGGTTAGAGTCCTGCACCTTGAAAGCGGCAGCTCTACCCTTTAGCTCAGTACGAATGTTGCCTGTAATCCATGGCTTCTGGTTGGGGTATGTACGTACAGTCACTGTGGGGATGACGCCCTCGATGCACTTATTGATAAAAAGCCAGTGACTGATGTGGTGTACTCCTCAATGCCATGGGAAAAATCCCGGAACATGTTCCAGTCTGTGATAGCAAAACAGTCCTGTAGTTTAGCATCTGCTAAACATTTGGTGATCCTAACTGACCGAAACAGGGAATATTTACTGGGATGAAATGTCAGAAATTGTGAAAAACTGAGTTTAAATGTAGTTGGCTAAGGTGTATGTAAACTTCTGACTTCAACTGTATATATACATATTCTTATTCATCCCTTTACATTTGTGTGTATAAGATAGTTGTTGTGAATTTGTTAGGTTACTTGGTAGATTTTACTGCATAGTCAGAACTAGAAGCACAAGCATTTCGCTACACTCACATTAACATCTACTAACCATGTGTATGTGACCAATAAAATTTTATTTTATTTGATGAGGCTAGCATAGCACCTTCTCTGTTGAAATTCGAGACGGTCTATACATGTACATGAGGCTAGTAGCATAGCATCTCACTCTCTACCGAATACTGGTGGTGACGTCAATACCTCACATCGGATATTTAAAAATGTATTCAAATAACGAGATGTATCCACCAATCCAAAGATAGGAATAGGAGGGAGCTTCACAGCCCACCATTCCGCCCTGTGGACAACGAATCCCATTGCATCTCATCACTATATCCAGGATCTGTGCTACTAGTCTACTTGTCCACTTTTAAAGCTGCAATATGTCACTTTTTGGGCGACTCGACCAAATTCACATAGAAATGTGAGTTATAGATCTGTCATTCTCATTGTCTAAAATGACTCATCTAGAGGTATTTTGTATTTGTGTTTATTATGGATCCCTATTAGTTGCTGCCAAAGCAGCAACTCTTCCTGGGGTCCAGCAAAATTAAGGCAGTTTATACCATTTTTAAACATTACAATACATTCACAGATTGCACAACACACTGTGTGGCCTCAGGTCCCTACTCCACCACTTCCACATATCTACAGTACTAAATCCATGTGTATGTATAGTGCGCATGTTATCGTATGTGTGTGTGTGTGTGTGGGGGCATGTATCTGTGCCAATGTTTGCATTGCTTCACAGTCCCCGTTGTTCCATAAAGTGTTTTTTATCTGTTTATAAAATCTAATTTTACTGCTTTCGTCGGTTACTTGATGTGGAATAGAGTTCCATATAGTCATGGCTCTATTTAATACTGTGTGGGGACTGTGAAGAGACCTCTTGTGGCATGTCTTGTGTGGTATGCATGGGTGTCCGACCTGTGTGCCAGTAGTTCAGACAGTGCATTAAACATTTCAAACCCCCTCATAAATAAAAGTGGTGATGAAGTCAATCTCTCCTCCACTTTCAGCCAGGAGAGATTGACATGCATATCAATAATATTAGCTCTCTGTGTACATCCAAGGGCCAGCCGTGCTGCTCTGTTCGTAGCCAATTGTAATTTTCCTAAGTCTTTTTTTGTGGCACCTGACCACACGACTGAACAGGTAGTCAAGGTGTGACAATACTAGGGCCTGTAGGACCTGCCTCGTTGATAGTGCTGTTAAGAAGGCAGAGCATCACTTTATTAAAGACAGACTTCTCCCCATCGTAGCAACTAGTGCATCAATATGTTTTTACCAAGACAGTTTACAATCTAGTGTTACTCCAAGCAGTTTAGTCACTTCAACTTGCTCAATTTCCACATAATTTAGTACAAGATTTAGTTCAGGTTTAGGGTTTAGTGAGTGTTTTGTTCCAAATACAATGCTTTTAGTTTTAGAAATGTTTAGGGCTAACTTATTCCTTGCCACCCAATCTGAAACTAACTGTAGCTCTTTGTTGAGTGTTGCAGTCATTTCAGTCACTGTAGTAGCTGAGGTGTATAAATGTGTCCAAATGTGTTGTTTCAGAGTGGGTGGCAAGGAATAAGTTAGCCCTAAATATTTCTAAAACTAAAAGTCATCCGCATACATAGACACACTGGCTTTACTCAAAGTCAGTGGCATGTCGTTAGTCAAAATTGAAAAAAGCAAGGTCTTATGGGTGTAAACAAGAGACAAAACATGATAATGAATGTTCTTGGTTTGTCTGCAGGTTCACAGCGACACCTTGTGGATAAAAGTATTCTAATCTTCTGGAGCTCAATGATGTTTGGTCAATTATTTTATTAAAATATAGTCAATTCACTCCAACAGAGGCACTGTGGTAATGTTGGTTAGGAAGTTCATCAAAGAAGTTAATATATATTTTATAAATCTCTTTATATTATGTGATAAATGGTATACTGCATAGTAACCTTTATATTATGTGATAAATGGTATACTGCATAGTAACCTTTATATTACGTGATAAATGGTATACTGCATAGTAACCTTTATATTATGTGATAAATGGTATACTGCATAGTAACCTTTATATTATGTGATAAATGGTATTGTCACGTTCTGACCATCGTTCGTATGTGTTTTCCTTGTTTTAGTGTTGGTCAGGACGTGAGCTGGGTGGGCATTCTATGTTGTGTGTCTGGTTTGTCTATTTCTATGTTTGGCCTGATATGGTTCTCAATCAGAGGCAGGTGTTAGTCATTGTCTCTGATTGGGAACCATATTTAGTTAGCCTGTTTTGTGTTGGGTTTTGTGGGTGATTGTTCCTGTCTCTGTGTTTGCACCAGATAGGACTGTTTAGGTTTTCACTTTTCTTGTTTTGTTTAGTCTGTTCATGTATAGTTGTCTTCATTAAAAACATGAATAACCACCACGCTGCATTTTGGTCCGCCTCTCTTTCACCAGAAGAAAACCCTTACAGGTATACTGGTTAGTAACCTTTATATTATGTGATAAATGGTATACTGCATAGTAACCTTTTATATTATGTGATAAATGGTATACTGCATAGTAACTACATGATAAGGGTAAATTAACAACAAGGAATCGGTACAAATACAAACACTCGGATGTCAAGTCTGTCCTAGTAACTCTTCAACACATAGAACCGTCATATTTAAGATATTATTTCACCATTAATACAAAGAATTAACAATTGTTCAAAATCCATTTTCATAAAAAATAGCTAGATATTTGAATAAGGTGCTTCATTGAAAGAAAGAGAATTTGCTCCACTAGGAAGTATAAGAAATAAGACAAGTTATAGAGAAGTGCTAGTCATGTTCAGGTCCCAGTCAGGTCAGTCTGCGGGTGTCTGTCCTCTGTGTCTGATGTTACACACCACTCCACTCTTTGGTCTCAAAGTCCCAGTGTCCAGGATGTCAAAGGACTGGCCAGGCAGCAGGCTGAAGTCAAACCTCTGGAGCAGCTTGGCCATCACTACCTTGGCCTCCATCTGTGAACAACAGATCTCTTTAAAGGATGACAAATCTGGTGTGCTCAACTATAAAAAAAAAAAGTATATATTGGAGGCAGAAGTCCAGGAGTAATCTAACTAGGATGGATAATAGGATCAACAGAGAACAATCCCAAATAAAGTTGTTTCAATGTATTTCATACGGACAGTCTGCTCACCTGTGCGAAGCTCTGTCCCAGACATGAGCGTGGTCCCAGGGCGAAGGGGTAGTAGCAGTAATAGGGTCTTCAGGACAGAAACAAACACAACATGTCTGTTAGCTCTTAAAAAGTGACTGAACGCACAGAGTCCAAATGTGTTTTTCTGTTGCTCATTAAGATAAAATAGATTTCAGTTTTGGGTGTGTGGTTCGATGTGACAGTTGCTGATGTTTGTCCCCCATGAGACCAGGTGGTGTAAAATACTAAGTTCATCCCTTCTGCCTCTGATTGGGTAGACTCACTAAACACAAATGCTTCGATTGTAAATTATGTCGGAGTGTTGAACTGTGACCCTGGCTATCCGTAGATTAAGAAAACAAGAATATCGTGTCTGGTTTGCTTAATATAAGACATTTTAAATGATTTATACTTTTACTTTTGATACTTAAGGACACTTAAAACCAAATACTTTTAGACTTTAACTCAGGTAGTATTTTACTGGGTGACTTTTACTTTTACTTGAGTCATTTTCTATTAAGGTATCTTTACTTTTACTCCAGTGTGAAAATTGGGTACTTTAACCACCACTGCATGAGACACCATAAGAACAAAGCCAGTATCACTTCCTCAAAATAGTCCAAGTTAACTCAAGAAATCTGTAATTAATTGTGTTTTTGTCGACAAGGTTTTATCCCGTGTTAGTGGGCGAAATCATAACCCAACCACCATGTAAGTCATGACGAACTTTGACTTCATGACCAAAAGTAGCCCTTTCCTGCAATCACTGATCAAAAGTGCCGTCTTTGGCTTCATGGGTGGAATATAGTGGCTGGAGCTCTGTCAGAGTGACCATTGAGTTCTTGGTCACCTCGCTGACCAAGCCCCTTCTCCCCCGATTGCTCAGTTTGGCCAGGTGGTCAGCTCTAGGGAGAGTCTTGGTGGTTCAAAACTTCTTCCATTTAAGAATGATGGAGGCCACTGTGTTCTTGGGGGCCTTCAATGCTGCAGACATTTCTTTGGTACCCTACCCTAGATCTGTGCATTGACACAATCCTGTCTCTGAGCTCTATGGACAATTGCGTCAACCACATGGCTTGGTTTTTGCACTGTCAACAGTGGGACCTTATATAGACAGGTGTGCGTCTTCCTAAATCATGTCCATTCAATTTAATTTACCACAGGTGGACTCCAATCAAGTTGTAGAAGCACCTAAAGGATGATCAACGGAAACAGGATTCACCTGAGCTCAATTTTGCAAAAATGTCTAAAAACCTTTTTTTCCTTCGTCACTATGGGGTATTGTGTGGAGATTGATGAGGAAAATTGTTTTTTAAATACATTTTAGAATAAGTCTGTAACGTAACAATGTGGAACGAGTGAAGTGGTCTGAATATTTTATGGATGCAATGTATGCCTGTTTCAACGAGAGAAGTTGATTCTCGAGTTCAGTTCTGCTTGAATCAATTCAAATGTTGTAAAGAAACAAAACAATGACAACGTATTGTGTGACTTACTTGGCAGCGTCTGGATGGAACCTCTCTGGGTCAAACTTCAGCGGGTCCTCAAAGAACTTATCCAACCTTCCACAGACATACGAATTGAACTGTAGACAGACAAGATAGGGGCAAACAAAAGATTTAAGACACTTTAGGAAATAAAATAAGTACACCCACACCCAAAATAGTTAATGAGGTGTTGACTACACTGTTAAGATGAAGTTCATTGTAACACCAAAACTGTTTCAATATGTTTTGTGTTGTAGTCACGACAGACAAAGATATATAGTTAACCAAACTTTACTAGGCATGTTGTCAACCAGCACATTAATAAAGTAAGTACAAACTGGTTTCCGTTTCCTGTATAACATCAATATGAGTAACATCAATATTGCTACATTAACTAGTGGCAACTGAGCTGCCACCAACTTGAAGGAGACGAAACCATATCTTTGCTGGAGTATTGAAACACATGACACGGTGTGTTGTAACACCACTAAATCAAATATTGTGCAACACCTTGCCAGGGACTGGGAGCACTAACAGAACAGGTTGAACACACTACTTTGGTGTTTTGAGTTCTGTTTAGAGCAGAATTAGATCCCTTCTCTTTTATTGTCATTTCCTTTGTCTATGTGGGAATGGGTGCTGTCCTCATTGAACGTCAAAATGCCTGACAGTTTTGATATCAGTTCATCATGATCCATTACACAACAAACTGCTTATTACCCATATTGAAATACAGACTTCCTTCTTCAAACATGTAAACAACATTGTGTGAAAGAATTATAGTCTAAAAACATTACCCACAATCCTCTAAAAACAAAGTCATGCGTCAAGATAAGAAATGCAACGTGATTAAAACAAAAGACTTCCAATGAGTTCAATCAATCTTTTGTCTCTTAACTTTGGTTATCCTCATAAAAGATAATTACATTTTGAGTAACATATGCAGTTGGATTTACATTACTTTGGTCAAATTAAATTAACAAATCATTGAAATGACTTGCATTTGTAAACCATTGATTGTATGAGAAACATAATTTTTGAGTGTTGATGCTTTTACATTCACTGAACCCCCAAAATGGGTTTTCACAACGCTCTCTTAAAAACACCCAAATTCAGGTTGAAGAACCACTTTGGGTGTTTCAGAGTTCCTACACTTCTGTTTTAAAACACATTCTGTGTAACATTTTACATTCAAACACCCAGATCTCAGCTTAGGTGCACTACCTTTCATGGTTTCATTACACAATCATGGTGTTTTGAGACATTATACGTTTACATTCTATGTTAACATAAGAAAAGTCAATGATACAATGATGCTACATTGAGGTATGAGCCAAACTGGCTTAGTCAAGGATACTTCATTCCTTTACTACATTGAGGTATGAGCCACACTGGCTTGGACAAGGATACTTCATTCCTTTACTACATTGAGGTATGAGCCATACTGGCTTAGACAAGGATACTCCATTCCTTTACTACATTGAGGTATGAGCCATACTGGCTTAGACAAGGCTACTTCATTCCTTTACTACATTGAGGAATGAGACATACTGGCTTAGACAAGGATACCTCATTCCTTTACTACATTGAGGTATGAGCCACACTGGCTTAGACAAGGCTACTTCATTCCTATACTACATTGAGGTATGAGCCACACTGGCTTAGACAAGGATACTTCATTCCTTTACTACATTGAGGTATGAGCCATACTGGCATAGACAAGGCTACTTCATTCCTTTACTACATTGAGGTACCACAACGAATCACATGTTAACACCACAACTAAACTTAGAGATATTATCATACAACAGTCATCACTCCTCCACATTGTTTTTGAGGTGACTACTCACCAAGCATGAGACTCCTGCTGGGATGGGGATGCCGTTGATGACGATGTCGTTAGGGATGAAACGAGAAGTGCCTGGTGCTGTAGGGTACAACCTTAGAGTCTCTTTCAAAACCTGACGGGGGGCGGGGGGGGTGATATGAATCAAACACAACATGCTGATTAATTGACGATGTGAAGAATTACCTTTTCTTTTCGTCCTAAACTTGGTGCTCCGGTACCGTTTGCCATGCGGTAGCAGAGAGAACAGTCTCTGACTTGGGGGACTGGAGGTTTTGACAATTTTTTGGGTCTTCCTGACACCGCCTAGTATATAGGTCCTGGATGTCAGGAAGCTTGGTCCCAGTGATGTACTGGGCCGTACACACTACCCTCTGTAGCGCCTTCCGGTTAGATGCTGAGTAATTGCCATATGAAGTGGTAATGCAACCGTTCAGGATGCTCTCGATGGTGCAGCTGTGGAACTTTTTGAGGATCTGGGGACCCATGCCCTCTTCACAACTGTCTTGGTGTGTTTGGACCATGATAGTTTGTTGGTAGTTTGTTGGTAATTTGATGATGTGGACACCAAGGTATTTGAAACTCTCGACCCGCTCCAATTCAGTCTAGTCAATGTTTATGTGGCCTGTAAGGCCCTAATTTTCCTATAGTCCACGATCAGCTCCTTTGTCTTGCTCACATTGAGAGAGAGGTTGTTGTCCTGGCACCACACTGCCAGGTCTCTGACCTTGTCTCTATAGTCTGTCTCATCGTTGTCAGTTATCAGACCTACCACTGTTGTGTCATCAGCAAACATAATAATGGTGTTGGAGTGGTGGGTGAACAGGGAGTACAGGAGGGGACTAAGCACACACACAAAATAGCACATTTCGCTGGGCAGCCATCTCCTCCAGCGCCATTCTATCAGCCATCGTACAACATTGTATAACGTACAATATGGTTTCTGTGTACAGATGCCAGTTCCAATTCTGAGTCCTTGATCTGGTTTGTAGCTCCATTGCTGTCACTGTCAGGTCAATGACAAGACAGCACACACGAACCTGGAACAGGTAGATCATTTACCTGAGACAGGTAGGTCATTTTCCCCAGGTCGTCATAGCTGATTTCCTGTTTCATGCCGATGACGTCATCCACTTCCTGCTTCACCCTGGAAATGGCAGAGACAGTCACAAACTCAACCAACCTGTTTTTATTACAGAAATGATCAATACCGAAAATAGAAATGATGAAAACGAGTCCTACTTTGTCAGTATCTCTGGCAGCCTTCCCAGTTCCATGACGGCAAAAGCTAGTTGATTGGCTGTTGTCTCTTGCCCTGTCAAGATTAAAACAACAAAAGTACTGTGACTGTTGATTCTTCAAACTTCACTTGAGCTCGAAAAACTATACTACGAAGATCGATTCAAATATATATAAATATATATATATATATATACACAGTTTAAGTCGGAAGTTTACAAACACTTAGGTTGGAGTCATTAAAATTTGTTTTTCAAAAACTCCACAAATTTCTTGTTAAAAAACTATAGTTTTGGCAAGTCAGTTAGGACATCTACTTTGTGCATGACAAGAGTCATTTTTCCAACAATTGTTTACAGACAGATTAGTTCACTTATAACTCACTGTATCACAATTCCAGTGCGTCAGAAGTTTACATACACTATGTTGACTGTGCCTTTAAACAGATTGGGAAATTCCAGAAAATGATGTCATGGCTTTAGAAGCTTCTGATAGGCTAATTGACATAATTTGAGTCAATTGAAGGTGTACCTGTGGATGAATTTCAAGGCCTACCTTCAAACTCAGTGCCTCTTTGTTTGACATCATGGGAAAACCAAAAGAAATCAGCCAAGACCTCAGACAAAAATTTGTAGACCTCCACAGGTCTGGTTCATCCTTGGGAGCAATTTCCAAACGCCTGAAGGTACCAACAAACAATAGTACACAAGTATAAACACCATGGGACCATGCAGCTGTCATACCGCTCAGGAAGGAAACACGTTCTGTCTCCTAGAGATGAACGTACTTTGGTGCAAAAAGAGCAAATCAATCCCAGAACAACAGCAAAGGCCTTGTGAAGATGCTGGAGGAAACAGGTACAAAAGTATCTATATCCACAGTAAAACGAGTCCTATAGCGACATAACCTGAATGGCCACTCAGCAAGGCAGAAGCCATTGCTCCAAAACCGCCATAAAAAAGCCAGACTACGGTTTGCAACTGCACATGGGGACTAAGATCATATTTTTTGGAGAAATGTCCTCTGGTCTGATGAAACAAAAATAGAACTGTTTGGCCATAATGACCATCGTTATGTTTGGAAGAAAAAGGGGATGCTTGCAAGGCGAAGAAGACCATCCCAACCGTGAAGCGCATCATGTTGCAGCATCATGTTGTGGGGGTGCTTTGCAAGAAGGGACTGGTGAACTTCACAAAATAGATGGCATCATGGGGTAGGAAAATTATGTGAATATATTGAAGCGACATCTCAAGACATCAGTCAGGAAGTTAAAGCTTGGTCGCAAATGAGTCTTCCAAATGGACAATGATCCCAAGCATCATTTCAAAGTTGTGGCAAAATAGCTTAAGGACAACAAAGTCAAGGTATTGGAGTGGCCATCACAAAGCCCTGATCTCAATCCTATATAACCTTTGTGGGCAGAACTGAAAAAGTGTGTGTGAGCAAGGAGGCCTACAAACCTGACTCAGTTACACCAGCTCTGTTAGGAGGAATGGGCCAAAATTCACCCAACTTATTGTGGGAAGCTTGTGGAAGGCTACCCAAAATGTTTGACCCAAATTAAAAAATGTAAAGGCAATGCTACCAAATACTAATTGAGTGTCTGTAAACTTCTGACCCACTGGGAATGTGATGAAAGAAATGAAAGCTGAAATAAATAATTCTTTACTATCATTCTGACATTTCTTAAAATAAAGTGGTGATCCTAACTGACCTAAACCAGGGAATTTTTACTAGGATTAAATGTCAGGAATTGTAAAAACTGAATGTGGTGTATGTAAACCTCCGACGTCAACTGTGTGTATATATATATATATATATAAATAAATAAAGTATAGCACTTGTTTCAGGGAGACGTACCCGCAATGAAGAACGTCACAAAGTTGTCCAGCATAAGCTCCTCATCATCGTTTGCTATGTTTTCCTCTGAAATTATGGATATGTATCAGTTTACAGCATTGAGACAATAGTGCTACTGAACCTCATCAATTACATGACTGTTTTAGCAAACACTTGTCTCACAATGTCACATGCAGAGCCACAGGTAAAAGGTCTCCAATGTTAGCCTGGTCCCAGATCTGTTTGTGCCGTCTTGTCTTGAACAGTGGCAGGAGTTGGCAAGACGGCACGAACAGATCTAGGATCAGGCTACTACAACATGCCTTTGCCAGCCGTCTTGAGGATCTGTGTGAGGATGTCTTTTGGAACGTCCTCTCCGTTTTGGACGGCCATTTTCCTCTCGTTGATCCACTGTCTGCCTGTCGAACGCAGCAGCTGACAAGACTTCTTCACCTCGTTGATGAACTTCTTGTTCTTTGGGTAGAGCTAGAAATATGACATCTGACCATTAATTTAAATCTCACCTGGGGAATGTGACGCTGTAAAACGAAAAATGGTGCATTTAGCCACATCTTACAGGCTTCCTACTTGGAAGGATGGAAACAAGAGACTAGAACAAACTGTTCATGAGTGTCCATTTTTTAATTGTATTAGTTTCTTATAACACAGGATTTTATCTGATGAAACTGTAGGATTTCAAATAGATCAAGTCAATAAGCCATCGTTGTGGAGAAGCATCACTAACATACTTGATGTCATTATTTACCTGAAAGGTGAAGTCTCTGACATAGTGGACCATTCCCTTCAGACACGTCTCTATAGCGTTGGGGAACGGAGAGTCACTCTCCTTCAGCAGATCCAGCTCCACTCCAAACGCCACCTACAGATGAGATAAAAACAGAGGATTGACAACATCTTACAACATGATAAGGTAAAACTCCTGGTTCTAGTTATGCTAATTATAGCTAGCACATTGGCATGGTGAGACTAAATTGTATATAGCTTAGGTAATGAGTGTGTTATAACTGCCTGTTATGACAATTTTACTGTCAGATATACAAACAAATGTAGCTTTCAACAGAAAGAATAAAGTGTAAGGGCCGTGTGGGGATCTGAGGGTAACAGGAAGTGACCATTACCTTAGTGATGACATCCAGTGTCACACAGTTGAACATGTGTTGCATGTTGGCAGCTGTGTTGGTGTCAGCCATGTCCGCCAGTTTATCCATCAGCTTCTCTGCCCTCTCGTTGAACGCACCCATCTGACCCCGCAGATACCTAACAATACACAGCAATGATGGATGGATGAACAGGTGGATGGATTGATCAATGGAGTGATCAATGAGTCGATTGATCAATTATAGTGACTTACAGACTGCTGAAGGCAGGGTCCATTATTCTTCGCTGTTTGTACCACTCATCATGATTCTGTGCTGTGATCAGGCCATTTCCAAAAAACCTATGAAGAAGATGGACAACATAGTATTTACCCTAAGACTGAATAAACTGACCAGTGACCAAGCTGTCCTGTTTGAATGTCTATATGCTCTGTAGGCTACGCATGCAATAACCAGCATTAGGAGGGATTGTGTTGAAAGAGTTTGTACCAACCAAAACATTGACACAATAAATAGTAGTAGGAAGTATATTTAGATAACATTAATTATACAGAGGACTCACCTCTGTCCAAACAGGTTGAAGAGACGCTTGTAGACCTGTGAGTCTTTGGGGTACTTAGGTGACATCAGGACTTCCTGTGGAGACAAATAAAAGTGTCAGTTTGGTTTGAAGGGGGAATTGGGGTAATGGGTTATTTTACAGCACTTCAGCATTTCAGAAATGAACGTGGTAAAATGTATGATTACACTAATCTTGGTTAACCCAGAACTAAAATCTTGCTTAATTTGGTCAGGTGTTTACGTAGTCAGTTCATCAGAGATTATAATTACAGTAATCTCACAGGTTTACCTTGGTGGTATCAGGACAGGTCACACACAACACCACAACATGCAAACCATTGATACGGTACACCGGTCCATAAGTCTCAGCCCTGTCAAAGATAAAATATATCTTTATTTATTGTCCCAGAATAAACAACACCTGATTCAATCTATGTGTGTAGCATTCAATATCATTCAACAAACCATTCCAGAAATTTGTCGTGGACAACTCGACCATTGTTCATCTCCCTCAGCATGGTTGGGGAATGACCAAATATAAAACTAGGGGAGAACAAGAGACGGGTTAATAACTGAAAAATAAGAACGTTATGACATGAGTGGTACCTTCACCTAGTGAAAAGGAAAAAGACAGGTGAAACAGCGACCCTGACGGCTGTTGAGGTCAACTTTCACCTACTGTAATTCCTTATCAACAAATCCGATGCGTTATGTCGCCACTCAATATAGTTGAAACTAACATTTAGCTAAAGCATTTTAAAATAAATATTCAAGTTACATCATACTGACTCACCTATCCCTTGGTGGTCCCGGTATGTGATCATATTTCAGATGAATATATTTTATGTAAAGACAAAAACAGAGAAATGCGATGAAAATCAATCCAAGCAGGCAAATAAGCAAATAACTGATCCAACCTGCAAAGAAAGAGAAAAGTGCCATATTTCCGAAGACTAGATAGCTCGTGGTGACCCTGCAAACCAGTTATGTGGGCGTTGTTTGGGGAACGGTATTTGGTCAGCCGTAGTAGTACTAGTAGTAGAGAGGCATATGTGAAGCGAAAGGGTTTACTCTGCTTAAAATATGTCCACGTCAAGCAGATCGTTAATTATTAATTCTTTTTGGCTGCGGTTCCGCATTTTCTGGAACCCCACTTGTATGGAGCAAGATAGCTGCCAAAAGGTTGAATATATATATATCGTTAAGAATGTAAGAAAATCCATATGTAAATTGTTAGGATTGTAAGAAAAGCCATGCGTGAAAAATGAAATGTAAATGTTAAAATAGATCTGTAAACGTACAAACCCTATGTTCCGACTGAACTAACATTTACACGTTCAATTATTACTTTACAACTCCCTTCACTCGGTTATAGAGCTTTTAAATACAGATCATTCAGGTAAGTATTCAGACCCATTCCCTTTTTCCACATTTGTGACCCGTTTCAGGAAACTAGGCATATGTCGCAGGTCACTACTTAACAGGAGAGTGTAGAGAAATGCTATTTCTTATGTAGGTGACCAAACTATTGTTACGGGGGGGCTACAACTCAGAGTTGAGCCTGTGGGGTCCCCTACAGGATAGCTCCCGCATTACACTAATGGCCAAAACCAGCGCACACACACACATGATCTCCGTTGTAGCTGAACGTTGAATGCCCGAAGAGGATTCTACGATGACGGACAGACAACTGAGCCAATGGCGGAAGACTACAGACTACACCCCAGCTGAACCAATCCAAAGATCCGATCTTCCAGAATCAACCTACTTTCTGTTCTATATATAAGTGGTGTACTGATTGTATCGGCCTCTTCTTCGTCTGCGTTTCCGTACGAACCAGCGGGAGAGCCGTAATTACGCTGTTCTAGATATCTTCACTCTGAATAAACTGTAGCTTGTCATACAATTTACCACCTTGTCTGAATCGATCCTTGACCGACTCGCCCGTCTACATATCCAATTTCTAACAAGAGCCGTTTGAACGTAAACATATTATTCTAATCAAAATGTGTTTTTGGGCAGAAATTCCTTCTTGAACATGTGAACTTTCATGTGCCTTACAAACAAACTTGTATGCCACCTGTAAATATGAATAAAATTGTTAAATTATGAGCCTAGTTTGTTTAGCCACAGAAAGAGTTGACAACCTTCCCGCAAGCCATGATAGACTGAGATAATGAGTGGGCTGGACATGCCGAGAGATGAGTTTGGATTTGTCTGCCAAATAGCACACTTCTGTCTATTTGAGCTGGTCAGTATGTCTAGGTATTCCTGTCTCACTCAGATTGTTTATTCATTTATCTATTATGTAGTAAAACCACTTTCTGGAGGACCAAGTTTTGAAATTAGCGATAAATCGAGCATGATAGCTAAGGAGAAAACACCTGTCTCCAGATTACATCTTCAAACTAAGGGCAACCATGGCATCCGACAGGAGATGTGTCCATCCATGAATGATGTGCACTGGTAAGATACTCTAGCTAGCTACATTTTCAGATATTACACATTTCTAATTTTGGCAGAAAATGGTTTCATTTCAAGTTAGAGTGTACTGTTAGCTAGATAATGTTAGCTGGCTGGCTCGCTATCTAATGTTACATTTATGATCTAATTATTTGTATCTCAGAGCCATATGCTTGGCTAGCTATAGCCTAATATTAGCTAGTTAACATTGAACCTGGTTGGTTAGATACCTGCAGATTAATGCAGGGTAGAAACATCATGAGTTGGGATTATGGTTCATTGTTTACCTAGCTAGCTAGCTACATGACTTAACAAAAGACTCCACTATGCAAGTAACCATTTCTGTTGCGTTTGTAAATTCAGTCTGGCCATCTTTCAGAGCACTCTCGTCTGAGTGTGCCAGAGCATAGAGTAACTGATGAATTTACGAACACTCAACACAAGTTCAATATGAGTAAACGTTGGCAAAAAGCGTAATTACATTTTTGCCAGCAGCACAGTTACAGGCACCAATGCTCTGGATAACATGAAAACAGACTAAACAGCTCTGCTTGGGCGTGTAATGTTTAGAGTGGGGTGTTCTCTCATTTGTGTCTGGAAGTAGCTAGCCAATGTTAACCAGCTAGCTTGTGTGCTTGAGTGCCGTTATGAGGTCAGAACGTTTGGATCAACCCTACTCATCGGCCAGAGCATACGGTGTGGGCTCTGAACCTCTCAGAGAGCTAAACTCTCTGAATTTACCAACGGATAATCTGACAGCGCATTTGCAGTCACCAACGCTCTGGATAACATAACCGCTTAACCAGCTCTGCTGGGGCGAGTAATGTTCATTGAGCTGTTGTCTCATTTGTGTCTGGAAGTTCGCTTGGGTGCTTAACTGCTGTTGTTAGTACAGACTGCTCAGATCAACCCTTAAAGAGATGGGTGGAGCTAAATCTTAAGAGGGTGTGAACGATGCTGAATGGGTGTAGTCAAAAGGAAGCTCTTCAGTAGGCACCAAATCATGCAAAGGCCATTTTCTCAAAAGTGAGTTTGCAAGTTTATCAACCAAATTACTTTCCCATTGTTCCTCAACTGTAGGGTATGATATACCACTTTGTAGCTCTGAGTCTACTTTTATCCAATGTAAAAAAAACACAATTTCATTTGAGCCGGTTGGTCACATTTTGTTACATTACAGCCTTATTCTAAAATTGATTAAATTAAATATTTACCTAATTTATCTATAATTTATACACAATAACCCATAATGACGAAGCAAAAACTGTTTTTTTTTATGTAAAAAAAAAATAAAACACAGAAATACCTTATTTACATAAACTGAGCTCATGTGCATCCTGTTTCCATTGATCATCCTTGAGATGTTTATCCAACTTGGAGTCTACCTGTGGTAAATTTCTTTGTTGGACATGATTTGGATAGGCACACACCTGTCTATATAAGGTCCCACAGTTGACAGTGCATGTCAGAGCAAAAACCAAGCCATGAGGTTGAAGAAATTGTCCATAGAGCTCAGAGACAGGATTGTGTCGAGGCACAGATCTGGGGAAGAAAGCCAAAACATTTCTGCAGCATTGAAGGTCCCCAAGAACACAGTGGTATCCATCATTCTTTAACAGAAGAAGTTTGGAACCACCAAGACTCTTCCTAGAGCTGGCCGCCTGACCAAACTGAGAAATTGGGGGAGAAGGGCCTTGGTCAGGGAGGTGACCAAGAACCTGATGGTCACTAACAGAGCTCCAGAGTTCCTCTGTGGAGATGAGAGAACCTCCCAGAAGGACAACCATCTCTGCAGCACTCCACCAATCAGGCCTTTATGGTAGAGTGGCCAGACAGAAGCCACTCCTCAGTAAAAGGCACATGACAGCCTTCTTCTAACCAAGATTGAACTCTTTGGCCTGAATGCCAAGCGCCATGTCTGAGGGAAACCTGGCACTATACCTACCTTGAAGAATGGTGGTGGCAGCATCATGCTGTGGGGATGTTTTTCAGCAGCAGGGACTGGGAGACTAGTCAGGATCGAGGCAAAGTACTGAACGGAGCAAAGTACAGAGAGATCCTTGATGAAAACCTGCTACAGAGCGCTCAGGACCTCAGACTGTGGCAAAGGTTGAACTTCCAACAGGACAACAACCCTAAGCACACATCCAAGACAACGCAGGAAGGGCTTTGGGAAAAGTCTTGGAATGTTCTTGAGTGGCCCAACCAGAGCCCAGACTTGAACCGAATCTAACATTTCTGGAGAGACGTGAAAATAGCTGTGCAGCAACGCTCCCCATCCAACCTGAAAGAGCTTGAGAGGATCTGCAGAGAAGAATGGGAGAAACTCCCCGAATATGCGTGTGCCACGATTTTAGCGTCATACCCAAGAAGCCTCGAGGCTGGAATTGCTGCCAAACGTGCTTCCACAAAGTACTGAGTAAAGGGTCTGAATACTTATGTAAATGTAATGTCATTGTAAATCAGAATTTGTTCTTAACTGACTTGCCTAGTTAAATGAAGGTTAAATAAAAAAATTTTTTTATTAAAACTGTATGTACATACTATTGCCAGTAATGTGGCATCTGCAAAGGACAAGAACCGAATGTAGCTAATTGAATGTAACTAGTCGAATAAAGTAAACTCACCCCATTCCGTAGAAATGTGCGCAACCGCAACATTCAAACGATGCTACAAAGAAAACTAATGGGACTGTAGAGATTGTGTTGATGTCAAAATCGGGGGTGTGAACTAGATTTGTATTCAAGCATTGATTGACATGGTAATGGCTCTATAGTATTGGAGAAAAGTTTAAAAAAACTGACCCTCCGTTACATCTTGACATGTCATGTCGTAACGTACAGCACGCATAAATAAACTATTTCTGTCTTACAATCTCTCTCCATCAGGTGTAGCACTTCTATCATCCTTTAAAAACAAGAAATTGATAGTGACGGGGGTAAGGGGGAATACGTAGTCTTTTGTTTAGTAACATTTTTTTGTTGTTGAATTTTTACCCCTTTGTCATGGTATCCAATTGTTTTAGTAGCTACTATCTTGTCTCATCGCTACAACTCCCGTACAGGCTCGGGAGAGACGAAGGTTGAAAGTCATGCGTCCCCTGATACACAACCCAACCAAGCCGCACTGCTTCTTAACACAGCGCGCATCCAACCCGGAAGCCAGCCGCACCAATGTGTCGGAGGAAACACTGTGCACCTGGCAACCTTGGTTAGCGCGCACTGCGCCCGGCCCGCCACAGGAGTCGCTGGTGCCCGATGAGACAAGGACATCCCTACCTGCCAAACCCTCCCTAACCCGGACGATGCTAGGCCAATTGTGCGTCGCCCCACGGACCTCCCGGTCGCGGCAGGTTACGACAGAGCCTGGGCGCGAACCCAGAGTCTCTGATGGCACAGCTGGCGCTGCAGTACAGCGCCCTTAACCACTGCACCACCCAGGAAGCCCTGCACAAGTAATTTTTGTGCACGGCGTTTGAGATTGTACACATAACGGCTCAGTATCTCCCGTTTGAGTCCCTCATAATTCGCAGCCTGGTCAGTGTTCAAATCAAAGTAGGCCTTCTGGGCCTTCCCAGAGAGGTAGGGCACCAACAGGCTGGCCCACTTGGGCTTGGGCCATCCTTCCCTCTGTGCCATCCTCTCGAAGCTGCACAAATACGACTCCACGTCATCTTCATCCCTTAACTGAACCAGGAACTGATTCGGGCCACACTCCTGAGCCCTCCCAACCTTCAACTGGGCTACCTTCACAACCAGTCTGCAGTTTTGTTGGTTTTGCTCCTCCAGTGCTTGCTCCTGGAGAGCCTGTTGCTTCTGCTGGCTGAGGATGAACTGAGCCACCAGCTCCACCATGGTGATCTCCATATGCTGGAGCCCACAGCACCCAAAGCTACTGAGATGCAAGCATTCTCCAACAAATGTGGTAAACCGTGGGTTGTTGCGTTGAGCGCGCAGAGATTGACACAGTGACAGGGAGGCCGCAAAAACAACTTTCTAAGACAGAAAATAAGCATAACAAAGAAAATCACATAGGCTGTAGGTCTCATGTCGGTCTCACGTCGGTCTCTCCCCGTTCTCTCTTGCAGTGTGCCACCATGCTCCTTTTATTTAGCCTCCACGGCTGGTTGGCACTTTCCTCTAATTACCTTCGTCGCCTCACATAACTCCCCTCTATTACCATCCCCCGGGGTAAACCTCCTGGGATACCACAATATATTGAAGCAACATCTCAAAGCTTGGTCGCAAATGGGCCTTCCAAATTGACAATGACCCCAAGCATACTTCCAAAGTTGTGGCAAAATGGGTTAAGGACAACAAAGTCAACGTTTTTGAGTGGCCATCACAAAGCCCTGACCTCAATCCCATAGAACATTTGTGGGCAGAACTGAAAAAGCGTGTGTGAGCACGGAGGACAAAAATGGGCCAAAATTCACCCAACTTATTGTGGGAAGCTTGTGGAAGGCTACCTGAAACGCTTGACCCAAGTTAAACAATTGAAAGGCAATGCTCCCAAATACTAATTGAGTGTATGTCAACTTCTGACCCACTGGGAATGTGATGAAAGAAAAAAAAGCTGAAAGAAATAATTCTCTCTACTAGTATTCTGACAAATCAAATCAAAGTGTATTTGTCACGTGTGCCGAATACAACAGGTGTGGACCTTACAGTGAAATGCTTACTTACAGGCTCTAACCATAAGTGAAAAAAGGTATGAGGTGAACAATGGGTAGGTAAAGAAATAAAACAAGAGTAAAGAAACAGGCTATATACAGTAGCGAGGCTATAAAAGTAGCGAGGCTACGTACAGACACCAGTTAGTCAGGCTGATTGAAGTAGTATGTACATGTAGATATGGTGAAAGTGACTATGCATATATGATGAACAGAGAGTAGCAGTAGCGTAAAGAGGGGTTGGTGGTGGGACACAATGTAAATAACCCGGTTAGCCAATGTGCGGGAGCACTGGTTGGTCGGCCCAATTGAGGTAGTATGTACATGAATGTATAGTGATATATGATAAACAGAGTAGCAGCACCGTAAAAAGAGGGGTTGGGGGGTAACCATTTGATTACCTGTTCAGGAGTCTTATTGCTTCGGTGTAAAAACTGTTGAGAAGCCTTTTTGTCCTAGACTTGGCACTCCGGTACCACTTACCATGTGGTAGTAGAGAGAACAGTCTATGACTGGGGTGGCTGGGGTCTTTGACAATTTTTAGGGCCTTCCATTGACACCGCCTGGTGTAGTGGTCCTGGATGGCAGGCAGCTTAGCCCAAGTGATGTACTGGGCCGTACGTACTACCCTCTGTAGTGCCTTGCAGTCGGAGGCCGAGCAATTGCCGTACAAGGCAGTGATGCAACCAGTCAGGACGCTCTCGATGTTGCAGCTGTTGAACCCTTTGAGGATCTCAGGACCCATGCCAAATCTTTTTAGTTTCCTGAGGCGGAATAGGCTTTGTCGTGCCCTCTTCACGACTGTCTTGGTGTGTTTGGACAATTTTAGTTTGTTGTTAATGTGGACACCAAGGAACTTGAAGCGCTCAACCTGCTCCATTACAGCCCCGTCGATGAGAATGGGGGCGTGCTCAGTCCTCCTTTTCCTGTAGTCCACAATCATCTCCTTAGTCTTGGTTACATTGAGGGATAGGTTGTTATTCTGGCATTACCCGGCCAGGTCTCTGACCTCCTCCTTAAAGGCTGTCTCGTCATTGTTGGTGATCAAGCCTACCACTGTTGTGTCGTCTGCATACTTAATGATGGTTTTTGCAGTCGTGATTGCATGGTCGTGGGTGAACAGGGAGTACAGGAGGGGACTGAGCACGCACCCCTGGGGAGCTCCAGTGTTGAGGATCAGCGTGGCAGATGTGTTGCTGCCTACCCTCACCACCTGGGGGAAGCCCGTCAGGAAGTCCAGGATCGAGTTGCAGTGGAAGGTATTTAGTCCCAGGTTCCTTAGCTGAGTGATGAGCTTTGAGGGTACTATGGTGTTGAACTTTGAGCTGTAGTCAATGAATAGCATTCTCACATAAGTGTTCCTTTTGCTCAGGTGGGAAAAGGCAGTGTGGAGTGCAATAGAGAATTGCATCATCTGTGGATCTGTTTGGGCAGTATGCAAATTGGAGTGGGTCTAGGGTTTCTGGGATAATGGTGTTGATGTGAGCCATTACCAACCTTTCAAAGCACTTCATGGCTACGGACGTGAGTGCTAAGGGTCTGTAGTCATTTAAGCAGGTTGCCTTTGTGTTCTTGGGCACGGGGACTATGGTGGTCTGCTTGAAACATGTTGGTATTACAGACTCAATCAGGGACATGTTGAAAATGTCAGTGAACACACCTGCCAGTTGGTCAGCACATGTCCTGGAAATCCATCTGGCCCCGCAGCCTTGTGTATGTTGATCTGTTTAAAGGTCTTACTCACATCGGCTATGGAGAGCGTGATCACACAGTCGTCCGGAACAGCTGATGCTCTCATGCATGCCTCAGTGTTGCTTGCCTCAAAGCGAGCATAGAAGTGATTTAGCTCGTCTGGTAGGATCGTGTCACTGGGCAGCTCGCGGCTGTGCTTCCCTTTGTAGTCTGTAATAGTTTGCAAGCCCTGCCACATAAGACGAGCGTCAGAGCCGGTGTAGTATGATTCAATCTTAGCCCTGTATTGATGCTTTGCCTGTTTGATGGTGGGTCACAGGGCATAGCAGGATTTCTTGTAAGCTTCTGGGTTAGAGTCCTGCACCTTGAAAGCGGCAGCTCTACCCTTTAGCTTAGTTTAAATGTAGTTGGCTAAGGTGTATGTCAACTTCTGACTTCAACTGTATATGTACATATTCTTATTCATCCCTTTACATTTGTGTGTATAAGATAGTTGTGAATTTGTTAGGTTACTTGTTAGATTTTACTGCATAGTCGGAACTAGAAGCACAAGCATTTCGCTACACTCTACTAACCATGTGTATGTGACCAATAACATTTGATTTGATGAGGCTAGCATAGCACCTTCTGTGTTGAAATTTGAGACGGTCTATACATGTACATGAGGCTAGTAGCAAAGCATCTCACTCTCTACCAAATACTGGTGGTGACGTCAATACCTCACATCGGATATTTAAAAATGTATTCAAATAACGAGATGTATCCACCAATCCAAAGATAGGAATAGGAGGGAGCTTCACAGCCCACCATTCCACCCTGTGGACAACGAATCCCATTGTTAGAGCGGATGCATCATCACTATATCCAGGATCTGTGCTACTAGTCTGCTTGTCCACTTTTAAAGCTGCAATATGTCACTTTTTGGGCGACTCGACCAAATTCACATAGAAATGTGAGTTATAGATCTGTCATTCTCATTGTCTAAAATGACTCATCTAGAGGTATTTTGTATTTGTGTTTATTATGGATCCCCATTAGTTGCTGCCAAAGCAGCAGCTACTCTTCCTGGGGTCCAGCAAAATTTAGGCAGTTTATACCATTTTTAAACATTACAATACATTCACAGATTGCACAACACACTGTGTGGCCTCAGGTCCCTACTCCACCACTTCCACATATCTACAGTACTAAATCCATGTGTATGTATAGTGCGTATGTTATCGTGTGTGTGTGAGAGTGTGTGTATATGCATGTGTCTGTGCCAATGTTTGCGATGCTTCACACTCCCCGCTGTTCCAGGTGTTTTTTTAAATTTGTTTTAAAAATCTAATTTTACTGCTTTCGTCAGTTGCTTGATGTGGAATAGAGTTCCATGTAGTCAAGACACGACTGTGTGCCTCCCATAGTCTGTTCTGTACTTGGGGAATGTGAAGAGACCTGTTGTAGCATGTCTTGTGTGGTATGCATGGGTGTCCGAGCTGTGTTCCAGTAGTTTAGACAGCTCAGTGCATTCAACATTTCAAACCCCCTCATAAATAAAAGTAGTGATGAAGCCAATCTCTCCTCCACTTTCAGCCAGGAGAGATTGACATGCATATCAATAATATTAGCTCTCTGTGTACATCCAAGGGCCAGCCGAGCTGCTCTGTTCGTAGCCAATTGTAATTTTCCTAAGTCCTTTATTGTGGCACCTGACCACACGACTGAACAGGTAGTCAAGGTGCGACAAAACTAGGTGATAGTGCTGTTAAGAAGGCAGAGCATCGCTTTATTATAGACAGACTTCTCCCCATCTTAGCTACTAGTCCATCAATATGTTTTTACCAAGACAGTTTACAATCTAGTGTTACTCCCAGCAGTTTAGTCATCTCAACTTGCTCAATTTCAACATCATTTAGTACAAGATTTAGTTCAGGTTTAGGGTTTTGTGAGTGTTTTGTTCCAAATACAATGCTTTTAGTTTTAGAAATATTTAGGGCTAACTTATTCCTTGCCACCCAATCTGAAACAAACTGCAGCTCTTTGTTGAGTGTTGCTGTAGTAGCTGACGTGTATAGTCATCCGCATACATAGACACACTGGCATTACTCAAAGTCAGTGGCATGGCATATCGTTAGTCAAAATCGTTAGTCGGTTTGTCTGTTTGTCTGCAGGTTCACAGCGACACCTTGTGGATAAAAGTATTCTAATCTTCTGGAGCTCAATGATGTTTGGTCAATTATTTTATTAAAATATAGTAAATTCACACATTCAGGCATTGTGGTAATGTTGGTTAGGAAGTTCATCAAAGAAGTTAATATATACTTTATAAATCTCTTTATATTATGTGATAAATGGTATACTGCATAGTAACCTTTATATTATGTGATAAATGGTATACTGCATAGCAACCTTTATATTATGTGATAAATGGTATACTGCATAGGAACAACATGATAAGGGTCAATTAACAACATGGAATCAGCACAAATACAAACACTCCTATGTCAAGTCTGTCCTAGTAACTCTTCAACACATAGAACAGTCATATTTAAGATATTATTTCACCATTGATACAAAGAATAAACAATTGTTCAAAATCAATTTTCATAAAAAATAGCTAGATATTTGAATAAGGTGCTTCATTGAAAGAAAGAGAATTTGCTCCACTAGGAAGTATAAGAAATAAGACAAGTATGTTATAGAGAAGTGCTAGTCATGTTCAGGTCCCAGTCAGGTCAGTCTGCGGGTGTCTGTCCTCTGTGTCTGATGTTACACACCACTCCACTCTTTGGTCTCAAAGACCCAGTGTCCAGGATGTCAAAGGACTGGCCAGGGAGCAGGCTGAAGTCAAACCTCTGGAGCAGCTTGGCCATCACTACCTTGGCCTCCATCTGTGAACAACAGATTTCTTTAAAGGATGACAAATCTGGTGTGCTCAACTATAAAAAAAGTATATATTGGAGGCAGAAGTCCAGGAGTAATCTAACTAGGATGGATAATAGGATCAGCAGAGAACAATCCCAAATAAAGTTGTTTCAATTTATTTCATACGGACAGTCTGCTCACCTGTGCGAAGCTCTGTCCCAGACATGAGCGTGGTCCCAGGGCGAAGGGGTAGTAGCAGTAATAGGGTCTTCAGGACAGAAACAAACACAACATGTCTGTTAGCTCTTAAAGAGTGACTGAACGCGCAGATTTTTCTGTTGCTCATTAAGAGAAATTAGGTGGGTGGGTCCTCAAAATAGTCCGAATGAATCTAAGATAACTCAAGAAAGCTGTTATTAATTAGGGCATTTTTGTCGACAAGGTTTTAGTTGGGCAATTTTACATATAGCTAAGTTGTTTGGTGCAGTATAAAATGCATAACTTGTTGTCTCATGTAAACAAAGTCTGATCCCCTGTGCTGCAGGCCAGGTCTGTCTCACTGTCTGTGTTGTGCCGTACCATCGGATAGATCACAATCACAGCAGCTGTTTATCCCGTGTTAGTGGGCGAAATCAAAACCCAACCACCATGTAAGTAATGATGAACTCTTGTACACAAAACTCCTTTTTGGATGATACAGACTTTATTAGCAAAAATTAACCTACTTGGACTTTTTAGTCCATTTTGGCACAGGAAGAAATATTTCTGGCTAATATCAATGTAGCATATGCCGTTTTCAATGAGAGAAGTTGATTCTCGAGTTCAGTTCTGCTTTAATCAATTCAAATGTTGTAAAGAAACAATAAACAATAAAACGTATTGTGTGACTTACTTGGCAGCGTCTGGATGGAACCTCTCTGGGTCAAACTTCAGCGGGTCCTCAAAGAACTTATCCAACCTTCCACAGACATACGAATTGAACTGTAGACAGACAAGATAGGGGCAAACAAAAGATTTAAGACAGTTTAGGAAATAAAATGAGTGCAGAGGTGTTGACTACACTGTTAAAATGAGGGGAATTGTAACACGTAAACTAGTGACAACTGAGCTGCCACCAACTTAACAGACAAAACACACAATCCTGAGATGTTTTGAAACATTTCATGGTGTGTTGTAACAGCACTAAATCAAATATTGTGCAACACCTTGCCAGGGACTGGGAGCACTAACACTATTGTGGTGTTTCGAGTTCTGTCTAGTGCAGAATCAGATCCCTTTATCTGGTGTCTTAATGTTTAACATTGTGTTATGTATTTGATCATTTACCATGATACTGTATACCATTTTGGCAGGCATTGTCAAGCTCAGTGTTCAAACCACCAGCAGTAACTGGAGGTTGAACTGCAAGAACTGAGGACTCTGCAGTTGCCTCTTCCACTGAAACTCATGAATGTGGGAATGGGTGCTGACCTCATTGAACGTCAAAATGCCTGACAGTTTTGATATCAGTTCATCATGATCCATTACACAACAAACTGCTTAATACCAATATAGAAATACAGTCTTCTTTCTTCAAACATGTACACAACAATGTGTGAAAGAATTATAGTCTAAAAATGTTGAATTACCCACAATCCTCTAAAAAAAGAGTCCCGCTTCAAGATAAATGAATGGTGATTAAAACCAAAGACTTCCAATGGGTTCAATCAATATATTGTTTCTCACGTTGGTTATCCTCATAAAAGTTTATTCAATTTTGAGTAACATGTTAAATCAAATCAAATTTGTCACATGCGCCGAATATAACAGGTGTAGTCCTTACCGTGAAATGCTTACTTACAGGCCCTTAATAACTAACAATGCAGTTTTAAGAAAGTGTTATTTACTAAATAAACTAAAGTAAAATTAATCAAAGCAATCTAACATTAACACAATAAATAATACATAACAATAACGAGGCTATACAGAGTCAATGTGGAGGCTATATGCAGGGGGTAAGGTAGGGCTACAGAGTCAATGTGGAGGCTATATGCAGGGGGTAAGGTAGGGCTACAGAGTCAATGTGGAGGCTATATGCAGGGGGTAAGGTAGGGCTACAGAGTCAATGTGGAGGCTATATGCAGGGGGTAAGGTAGGGCTACAGAGTCAATGTGGAGGCTATATGCAGGGGGTAAGGTAGGGCTACAGAGTCAATGTGGAGGCTATATACAGGGGGTAAGGTAGGGCTACAGAGTCAATGTGGAGGCTATATGCAGGGGGTAAGGTAGGGCTACTGAGTCAATGTGGAGGCTATATGCAGGGGGTAAGGTAGGGCTACAGAGTCAATGTGGAGGCTATATGCAGGGGGTAAGGTAGGGCTACAGAGTCAATGTGGAGTCTATATGCAGGGGGTAAGGTAGGGCTACAGAGTCAATGTGGAGGCTATATGCAGGGGGTAAGGTAGGGCTACTGAGTCAATGTGGAGGCTATATACAGGGGGTAAGGTAGGGCTACTGAGTCAATGTGGAGGCTATATGCAGGGGGTAAGGTAGGGCTACAGAGTCAATGTGGAGGCTATATGCAGGGGGTAAGGTAGGGCTACAGAGTCAATGTGGAGGCTATATACAGGGGGTAAGGTAGGGCTACAGAGTCAATGTGGAGGCTATATGCAGGGGGTAAGGTAGGGCTACAGAGTCAATGTGGAGGCTATATGCAGGGGGTAAGGTAGGGCTACTGAGTCAATGTGGAGGCTATATGCAGGAGGTAAGGTAGGGCTACAGAGTCAATGTGGAGGCTATATGCAGGGGGTAAGGTAGGGCTACAGAGTCAAGGTGGAGGCTATATGCAGGGGGTAAGGTAGGGCTACAGAGTCAAGGTGGAGGCTATATGCAGGGGGTAAGGTAGGGCTACAGAGTCAATGTGGAGGCTATATGCAGGGGGTAAGGTAGGGCTACAGAGTCAATGTGGAGGCTATATGCAGGGGGTAAGGTAGGGCTACAGAGTCAATGTGGAGGCTATATGCAGGGGGTAAGGTAGGGCTACAGAGTCAATGTGGAGGCTATATGCAGGGGGTAAGGTAGGGCTACAGAGTCAATGTGGAGGCTATATGCAGGGGGTAAGGTAGGGCTACAGAGTCAATGTGGAGGCTATATGCAGGGGGTAAGGTAGGGCTACAGAGTCAATGTGGAGGCTATATGCAGGGGGTAAGGTAGGGCTACAGAGTCAATGTGGAGGCTATATGCAGGGGGTAAGGTAGGGCTACAGAGTCAATGTGGAGGCTATATGCAGGGGGTAAGGTAGGGCTACAGAGTCAATGTGGAGGCTATATGCAGGGGGTAAGGTAGGGCTACAGAGTCAATGTGGAGGCTATATGCAGGGGGTAAGGTAGGGCTACAGAGTCAATGTGGAGGCTATATGCAGGGGGGTAAGGTAGGGCTACAGAGTCAATGTGGAGGCTATATGCAGGGGGTAAGGTAGGGCTACAGAGTCAATGTGGAGGCTATATGCAGGGGGTAAGGTAGGGCTACAGAGTCAATGTGGAGGCTATATGCAGGGGGTAAGGTAGGGCTACAGAGTCAATGTGGAGGCTATATGCAGGGGGTAAGGTAGGGCTACAGAGTCAATGTGGAGGCTATATGCAGGGGGTAAGGTAGGGCTACAGAGTCAATGTGGAGGCTATATGCAGGGGGTAAGGTAGGGCTACAGAGTCAATGTGGAGGCTATATGCAGGGGGTAAGGTAGGGCTACAGAGTCAATGTGGAGGCTATATGCAGGGGGTAAGGTAGGGCTACAGAGTCAATGTGGAGGCTATATGCAGGGGGTAAGGTAGGGCTACAGAGTCAATGTGGAGGCTATATGCAGGGGGTAAGGTAGGGCTACAGAGTCAATGTGGAGGCTATATGCAGGGGGTAAGGTAGGGCTACAGAGTCAATGTGGAGGCTATATGCAGGGGGTAAGGTAGGGCTACAGAGTCAATGTGGAGGCTATATGCAGGGGGTAAGGTAGGGCTACAGAGTCAATGTGGAGGCTATATGCAGGGGGTAAGGTAGGGCTACAGAGTCAATGTGGAGGCTATATGCAGGGGGTAAGGTAGGGCTACAGAGTCAATGTGGAGGCTATATGCAGGGGGTAAGGTAGGGCTACAGAGTCAATGTGGAGGCTATATGCAGGGGGTAAGGTAGGGCTACAGAGTCAATGTGGAGGCTATATGCAGGGGGTAAGGTAGGGCTACAGAGTCAATGTGGAGGCTATATGCAGGGGGTAAGGTAGGGCTACAGAGTCAATGTGGAGGCTATATGCAGGGGGTAAGGTAGGGCTACAGAGTCAATGTGGAGGCTATATGCAGGGGGTAAGGTAGGGCTACAGAGTCAATGTGGAGGCTATATGCAGGGGGTAAGGTAGGGCTACAGAGTCAATGTGGAGGCTATATGCAGGGGGTAAGGTAGGGCTACAGAGTCAATGTGGAGGCTATATGCAGGGGGTAAGGTAGGGCTACAGAGTCAATGTGGAGGCTATATGCAGGGGGTAAGGTAGGGCTACAGAGTCAATGTGGAGGCTATATGCAGGGGGTAAGGTAGGGCTACAGAGTCAATGTGGAGGCTATATGCAGGGGGTAAGGTAGGGCTACAGAGTCAATGTGGAGGCTATATGCAGGGGGTAAGGTAGGGCTACAGAGTCAATGTGGAGGCTATATGCAGGGGGTAAGGTAGGGCTACAGAGTCAATGTGGAGGCTATATGCAGGGGGTAAGGTAGGGCTACAGAGTCAATGTGGAGGCTATATGCAGGGGGTAAGGTAGGGCTACTGAGTCAATGTGGAGGCTATATGCAGGGGGTAAGGTAGGGCTACAGAGTCAATGTGGAGGCTATATGCAGGGGGTAAGGTAGGGCTACTGAGTCAAGGTGGAGGCTATATGCAGGGGGTAAGGTAGGGCTACAGAGTCAATGTGGAGGCTATATGCAGGGGGTTAGGTAGGGCTACTGAGTCAATGTGGAGGCTATATGCAGGGGGTAAGGTAGGGCTACAGAGTCCATGTGGAGGCTATATGCAGGGGGTAAGGTAGGGCTACAGAGTCCATGTGGAGGCTATATGCAGGGGGTAAGGTAGGGCTACAGAGTCCATGTGGAGGCTATATGCAGGGGGTAAGGTAGGGCTACAGAGTCCATGTGGAGGCTATATGCAGGGGGTAAGGTAGGGCTACAGAGTCCATGTGGAGGCTATATGCACGGGGTAAGGTAGGGCTACAGAGTCCATGTGGAGGCTATATGCAGGGGGTAAGGTAGGGCTACTGAGTCAATGTGGTGGCTATATGCAGGGGGTTAGGTAGGGCTACTGAGTCAATGTGGAGGCTATATGCAGGGGGTAAGGTAGGGCTACAGAGTCAATGTGGAGGCTATATGCAGGGGGTAAGGTAGGGCTACTGAGTCAATGTGGAGGCTATATGCAGGGGGTAAGGTAGGGCTACTGAGTCAATGTGGAGGCTATATGCAGGGGGTAAGGTAGGGCTACTGAGTCAATGTGGAGGCTATATGCAGGGGGTAAGGTAGGGCTACTGAGTCAATGTGGAGGCTATATGCAGGGGGTAAGGTAGGGCTACTGAGTCAATGTGGAGGCTATATGCAGGGGGTAAGGTAGGGCTACTGAGTCAATGTGGAGGCTATATGCAGGGGGTAAGGTAGGGCTACTGAGTCAATGTGGAGGCTATATGCAGGGGGTAAGGTAGGGCTACTGAGTCAATGTGGAGGCTATATGCAGGGGGTAAGGTAGGGCTACTGAGTCAATGTGGAGGCTATATGCAGGGGGTTAGGTAGGGCTACTGAGTCAATGTGGAGGCTATATGCAGGGGGTAAGGTAGGGCTACTGAGTCAATGTGGAGGCTATATGCAGGGGGTTAGGTAGGGCTACTGAGTCAATGTGGAGGCTATATGCAGGGGGTAAGGTAGGGCTACAGAGTCAATGTGGAGGCTATATGCAGGGGGTAAGGTAGGGCTACTGAGTCAATGTGGTGGCTATATGCAGGGGGTTAGGTAGGGCTACTGAGTCAATGTGGAGGCTATATGCAGGGGGTAAGGTAGGGCTACTGAGTCAATGTGGAGGCTATATGCAGGGGGTTAGGTAGGGCTACTGAGTCAATGTGGAGGCTATATGCAGGGGGTAAGGTAGGGCTACAGAGTCAATGTGGAGGCTATATGCAGGGGGTAAGGTAGGGCTACTGAGTCAAGGTGGAGGCTATATGCAGGGGGTAAGGTAGGGCTACAGAGTCCATGTGGAGGCTATATGCAGGGGGTTAGGTAGGGCTACTGAGTCCATGTGGAGGCTATATGCAGGGGGTAAGGTAGGGCTACAGAGTCCATGTGGAGGCTATATGCAGGGGTAAGGTAGGGCTACAGAGTCCATGTGGAGGCTATATGCAGGGGGTAAGGTAGGGCTACAGAGTCCATGTGGAGGCTATATGCAGGGGGTAAGGTAGGGCTACAGAGTCCATGTGGAGGCTATATGCAGGGGGTAAGGTAGGGCTACAGAGTCCATGTGGAGGCTATATGCAGGGGGTAAGGTAGGGCTACAGAGTCAATGTGGAGGCTATATGCAGGGGGTAAGGTAGGGCTACTGAGTCAATGTGGTGGCTATATGCAGGTGGTTAGGTAGGGCTACTGAGTCAATGTGGAGGCTATATGCAGGGGGTAAGGTAGGGCTACTGAGTCAATGTGGAGGCTATATGCAGGGGGTAAGGTAGGGCTACTGAGTCAATGTGGAGGCTATATGCAGGGGGTAAGGTAGGGCTACTGAGTCAATGTGGAGGCTATATGCAGGGGGTAAGGTAGGGCTACTGAGTCAATGTGGAGGCTATATGCAGGGGGTAAGGTAGGGCTACAGAGTCAATGTGGAGGCTATATGCAGGGGGTAAGGTAGGGCTACAGAGTCAATGTGGAGGCTATATGCAGGGGGTAAGGTAGGGCTACAGAGTCAATGTGGAGGCTATATGCAGGGGGTAAGGTAGGGCTACAGAGTCAATGTGGAGGCTATATGCAGGGGGTAAGGTAGGGCTACTGAGTCAATGTGGAGGCTATATGCAGGAGGTAAGGTAGGGCTACAGAGTCAATGTGGAGGCTATATGCAGGGGGTAAGGTAGGGCTACAGAGTCAAGGTGGAGGCTATATGCAGGGGGTAAGGTAGGGCTACAGAGTCAAGGTGGAGGCTATATGCAGGGGGTAAGGTAGGGCTACAGAGTCAATGTGGAGGCTATATGCAGGGGGTAAGGTAGGGCTACAGAGTCAATGTGGAGGCTATATGCAGGGGGTAAGGTAGGGCTACAGAGTCAATGTGGAGGCTATATGCAGGGGGTAAGGTAGGGCTACAGAGTCAATGTGGAGGCTATATGCAGGGGGTAAGGTAGGGCTACAGAGTCAATGTGGAGGCTATATGCAGGGGGTAAGGTAGGGCTACAGAGTCAATGTGGAGGCTATATGCAGGGGGTAAGGTAGGGCTACAGAGTCAATGTGGAGGCTATATGCAGGGGGTAAGGTAGGGCTACAGAGTCAATGTGGAGGCTATATGCAGGGGGTAAGGTAGGGCTACAGAGTCAATGTGGAGGCTATATGCAGGGGGTAAGGTAGGGCTACAGAGTCAATGTGGAGGCTATATGCAGGGGGTAAGGTAGGGCTACAGAGTCAATGTGGAGGCTATATGCAGGGGGTAAGGTAGGGCTACAGAGTCAATGTGGAGGCTATATGCAGGGGGTAAGGTAGGGCTACAGAGTCAATGTGGAGGCTATATGCAGGGGGTAAGGTAGGGCTACAGAGTCAATGTGGAGGCTATATGCAGGGGGTAAGGTAGGGCTACAGAGTCAATGTGGAGGCTATATGCAGGGGGTAAGGTAGGGCTACAGAGTCAATGTGGAGGCTATATGCAGGGGGTAAGGTAGGGCTACAGAGTCAATGTGGAGGCTATATGCAGGGGGTAAGGTAGGGCTACAGAGTCAATGTGGAGGCTATATGCAGGGGGTAAGGTAGGGCTACAGAGTCAATGTGGAGGCTATATGCAGGGGGTAAGGTAGGGCTACAGAGTCAATGTGGAGGCTATATGCAGGGGGTAAGGTAGGGCTACAGAGTCAATGTGGAGGCTATATGCAGGGGGTAAGGTAGGGCTACAGAGTCAATGTGGAGGCCTATATGCAGGGGGTAAGGTAGGGCTACAGAGTCAATGTGGAGGCTATATGCAGGGGGTAAGGTAGGGCTACAGAGTCAATGTGGAGGCTATATGCAGGGGGTAAGGTAGGGCTACAGAGTCAATGTGGAGGCTATATGCAGGGGGTAAGGTAGGGCTACAGAGTCAATGTGGAGGCTATATGCAGGGGGTAAGGTAGGGCTACAGAGTCAATGTGGAGGCTATATGCAGGGGGTAAGGTAGGGCTACAGAGTCAATGTGGAGGCTATATGCAGGGGGTAAGGTAGGGCTACAGAGTCAATGTGGAGGCTATATGCAGGGGTAAGGTAGGGCTACAGAGTCAATGTGGAGGCCTATATGCAGGGGGTAAGGTAGGGCTACAGAGTCAATGTGGAGGCTATATGCAGGGGGTAAGGTAGGGCTACAGAGTCAATGTGGAGGCTATATGCAGGGGGTAAGGTAGGGCTACAGAGTCAATGTGGAGGCTATATGCAGGGGGTAAGGTAGGGCTACAGAGTCAATGTGGAGGCTATATGCAGGGGGTAAGGTAGGGCTACAGAGTCAATGTGGAGGCTATATGCAGGGGGTAAGGTAGGCTACAGAGTCAATGTGGAGGCTATATGCAGGGGGTAAGGTAGGGCTACAGAGTCAATGTGGAGGCTATATGCAGGGGGTAAGGTAGGGCTACAGAGTCAATGTGGAGGCTATATGCAGGGGGTAAGGTAGGGCTACTGAGTCAATGTGGAGGCTATATGCAGGGGGTAAGGTAGGGCTACAGAGTCAATGTGGAGGCTATATGCAGGGGGTAAGGTAGGGCTACTGAGTCAAGGTGGAGGCTATATGCAGGGGGTAAGGTAGGGCTACAGAGTCAATGTGGAGGCTATATGCAGGGGGTTAGGTAGGGCTACTGAGTCAATGTGGAGGCTATATGCAGGGGGTAAGGTAGGGCTACAGAGTCCATGTGGAGGCTATATGCAGGGGGTAAGGTAGGGCTACAGAGTCCATGTGGAGGCTATATGCAGGGGGTAAGGTAGGGCTACAGAGTCCATGTGGAGGCTATATGCAGGGGGTAAGGTAGGGCTACAGAGTCCATGTGGAGGCTATATGCAGGGGGTAAGGTAGGGCTACAGAGTCCATGTGGAGGCTATATGCACGGGGTAAGGTAGGGCTACAGAGTCCATGTGGAGGCTATATGCAGGGGGTAAGGTAGGGCTACTGAGTCAATGTGGTGGCTATATGCAGGGGGTTAGGTAGGGCTACTGAGTCAATGTGGAGGCTATATGCAGGGGGTAAGGTAGGGCTACAGAGTCAATGTGGAGGCTATATGCAGGGGGTAAGGTAGGGCTACTGAGTCAATGTGGAGGCTATATGCAGGGGGTAAGGTAGGGCTACAGAGTCAATGTGGAGGCTATATGCAGGGGGTTAGGTAGGGCTACTGAGTCAATGTGGAGGCTATATGCAGGGGGTAAGGTAGGGCTACAGAGTCCATGTGGAGGCTATATGCAGGGGGTAAGGTAGGGCTACAGAGTCCATGTGGAGGCTATATGCAGGGGGTAAGGTAGGGCTACAGAGTCCATGTGGAGGCTATATGCAGGGGGTAAGGTAGGGCTACAGAGTCCATGTGGAGGCTATATGCAGGGGGTAAGGTAGGGCTACAGAGTCCATGTGGAGGCTATATGCACGGGGTAAGGTAGGGCTACAGAGTCCATGTGGAGGCTATATGCAGGGGGTAAGGTAGGGCTACTGAGTCAATGTGGTGGCTATATGCAGGGGGTTAGGTAGGGCTACTGAGTCAATGTGGAGGCTATATGCAGGGGGTAAGGTAGGGCTACAGAGTCAATGTGGAGGCTATATGCAGGGGGTAAGGTAGGGCTACTGAGTCAATGTGGAGGCTATATGCAGGGGGTAAGGTAGGGCTACTGAGTCAATGTGGAGGCTATATGCAGGGGGTAAGGTAGGGCTACTGAGTCAATGTGGAGGCTATATGCAGGGGGTAAGGTAGGGCTACTGAGTCAATGTGGAGGCTATATGCAGGGGGTAAGGTAGGGCTACTGAGTCAATGTGGAGGCTATATGCAGGGGGTAAGGTAGGGCTACTGAGTCAATGTGGAGGCTATATGCAGGGGGTAAGGTAGGGCTACTGAGTCAATGTGGAGGCTATATGCAGGGGGTAAGGTAGGGCTACTGAGTCAATGTGGAGGCTATATGCAGGGGGTAAGGTAGGGCTACTGAGTCAATGTGGAGGCTATATGCAGGGGGTTAGGTAGGGCTACTGAGTCAATGTGGAGGCTATATGCAGGGGGTAAGGTAGGGCTACTGAGTCAATGTGGAGGCTATATGCAGGGGGTTAGGTAGGGCTACTGAGTCAATGTGGAGGCTATATGCAGGGGGTAAGGTAGGGCTACAGAGTCAATGTGGAGGCTATATGCAGGGGGTAAGGTAGGGCTACTGAGTCAATGTGGTGGCTATATGCAGGGGGTTAGGTAGGGCTACTGAGTCAATGTGGAGGCTATATGCAGGGGGTAAGGTAGGGCTACTGAGTCAATGTGGAGGCTATATGCAGGGGGTTAGGTAGGGCTACTGAGTCAATGTGGAGGCTATATGCAGGGGGTAAGGTAGGGCTACAGAGTCAATGTGGAGGCTATATGCAGGGGGTAAGGTAGGGCTACTGAGTCAAGGTGGAGGCTATATGCAGGGGGTAAGGTAGGGCTACAGAGTCAATGTGGAGGCTATATGCAGGGGGTTAGGTAGGGCTACTGAGTCAATGTGGAGGCTATATGCAGGGGGTAAGGTAGGGCTACAGAGTCCATGTGGAGGCTATATGCAGGGGTAAGGTAGGGCTACAGAGTCCATGTGGAGGCTATATGCAGGGGGTAAGGTAGGGCTACAGAGTCCATGTGGAGGCTATATGCAGGGGGTAAGGTAGGGCTACAGAGTCCATGTGGAGGCTATATGCAGGGGGTAAGGTAGGGCTACAGAGTCCATGTGGAGGCTATATGCAGGGGGTAAGGTAGGGCTACAGAGTCAATGTGGAGGCTATATGCAGGGGGTAAGGTAGGGCTACTGAGTCAATGTGGTGGCTATATGCAGGTGGTTAGGTAGGGCTACTGAGTCAATGTGGAGGCTATATGCAGGGGGTAAGGTAGGGCTACTGAGTCAATGTGGAGGCTATATGCAGGGGGTAAGGTAGGGCTACTGAGTCAATGTGGAGGCTATATGCAGGGGGTAAGGTAGGGCTACTGAGTCAATGTGGAGGCTATATGCAGGGGGTAAGGTAGGGCTACTGAGTCAATGTGGAGGCTATATGCAGGGGGTAAGGTAGGGCTACTGAGTCAATGTGGAGGCTATATGCAGGGGTAAGGTAGGGCTACTGAGTCAATGTGGAGGCTATATGCAGGGGGTAAGGTAGGGCTACTGAGTCAATGTGGAGGCTATATGCAGGGGGTAAGGTAGGGCTACTGAGTCAATGTGGAGGCTATATGCAGGGGGTAAGGTAGGGCTACTGAGTCAATGTGGAGGCTATATGCAGGGGGTAAGGTAGGGCTACTGAGTCAATGTGGAGGCTATATGCAGGGGGTTAGGTAGGGCTACTGAGTCAATGTGGAGGCTATATGCAGGGGGTAAGGTAGGGCTACAGAGTCGATGTGGAGGCTATATGCAGGGGGTAAGGTAGGGCTACAGAGTCGATGTGGAGGCTATATGCAGGGGGTAAGGTAGGGCTACAGAGTCGATGTGGAGGCTATATGCAGGGGGTAAGGTAGGGCTACAGAGTCGATGTGGAGGCTATATGCAGGGGGTAAGGTAGGGCTACAGAGTCGATGTGGAGGCTATATGCAGGGGGTAAGGTAGGGCTACTGAGTCAATGTGGAGGCTATATGCAGGGAGTAAGGTAGGGCTACAGAGTCAATGTGGAGGCTATATGCAGGGGGTAAGGTAGGGCTACTGAGTCAATGTGGAGGCTATATGCAGGGGGTAAGGTAGGGCTACAGAGTCGATGTGGAGGCTATATACAGGGGGTAAGGTAGGGCTACAGAGTCAATGTGGAGGCTATATGCAGGGGGTAAGGTAGGGCTACTGAGTCAATGTGGAGGCTATATGCAGGGGGTAAGGTAGGGCTACAGAGTCGATGTGGAGGCTATATGCAGGGGGTAAGGGAGGGCTACTGAGTCAATGTGGAGGCTATATGCAGGGGGTAAGGTAGGGCTACTGAGTCAATGTGGAGGCTATATGCAGGGGGTAAGGTAGGGCTACTGAGTCAATGTGGAGGCTATATGCAGGGGGTAAGGTAGGGCTACTGAGTCAATGTGGAGGCTATATGCAGGGGGTAAGGTAGGGCTACTGAGTCAATGTGGAGGCTATATGCAGGGGGTAAGGTAGGGCTACTGAGTCAATGTGGAGGATATATGCAGGGGGTAAGGTAATGCTATACTGAGTCAATATGGATGCTATATGCAGGGGGTAAGGTAGGGCTACTAAGTCAATGTGGAGGATATATGCAGGGGGTAAGGTAATGCTATACTGAGTCAATATGGATGCTATATGCAGGGGGTAAGGTAGGGCTACTAAGTCAATGTGGAGGCTATATGCAGGGGGTAAGGTAATGCTATACTGAGTCAATACGGATGCTATATGCAGGGGGTAAGGTAGGGCTACTGAGTCAATGTGGAGGCTATATGCAGGGGGTAAGGTAGGGCTACTGAGTCAATGTGGAGGCTATATGCAGGGGGTAAGGTAATGCTATACTGAGTCAATATGGATGCTATATGCAGGGGGTAAGGTAGGGCTACTGAGTCAATGTGGAGGCTATATGCAGGGGGTAAGGTAGGGCTACTGAGTCAATGTGCAGGGGTACAGGTTAGTTAAGGTCATTTCTAAGTGACTATGCACAGATAGTAAACAGCAAGGAGCCACGTAAAAACAAAGGGGGGGATCAATGTAAATAGTCCAGGTGGATTAATTGTTCATTAAATTGGATTTACATTACTTTGGTAAAATGAAATGAACAAATCATTGAAATAACTTGCATACATTTTTATTAAATATATGTTGGTAGTTTTTTAGATTCAATTTCAATTCAGCCCAGAATCATTTTTACAGTGTGGCCGAGTGGGTAAAATATCAACTAAATGTATCATGTATTAACTTTTTACCCCGTTTTCTCCCCAGTAGGTAGTTACAGTCTTGTCCCATCGCTGCAACTCCTGTACGGACTCGGGAGAGGCTTAGGTCGAGACCCATCAGTCCTCCGAAACATGACACTGCCAAGCCGCACTGCTTCTTGACACACTGCTTGCTTAACCCTGAAGCCAACCGCACCAATGTGTCGGAGGAAACACCATACAACTGGCGAACGTGTCAGCGTGCATGCGCCCGGCCAGCCACAGTAGTCGCTAGAGCGCAATGGGACAAGAACATTCCGGCCGGCCAAACCCTCCCCTGACGATGCTGGGCCAATTATGCGCTGCCTCATGGGTCTCCCGGTCATGGCCGGCAGCGACACAGCCCGGGATCAAACCTGATCCTTCCTGATTTGACGCCTCAAGCACTTGAAAAAAACACTTTGGAGTTCCTACAATTCTGTTTTAAAACACATTCTGTGTATTTTTTATTTTCTATTGATTTCACCTTTATTTAACCAGGTAGGCTAGTTGAGAACAAGTTCTCATTTACAATTGCGACCTGGCTAAGATAAAGCAAAGCAGTTCCACACATACAACAACACAGAGTTACACATGGAATAAAACAAACATACAGTAGAAAAATAAGTCTATATACAATGTGAGCAAATGAGGTGAGATAAGGGAGGTAAAGGCAAAAAAAGGCCATGGTGGCAAAGTAAATACAATATAGCAAGTAAAACACTGGAATGGTGGATTTGCAGTGGAAGAATGTGCAAAGTAGAGATAGAAATAATGGGGTGCAATGGAGCAAAATAAATAAATAAATACAGTAAGGGGAGAGGTAGTTGTTTCTGCTAAATTATAGATGGGCTATGTACAGGTGCAGTAATCTGTGAGCTGATCTGACAGCTGGTGCTTAAAGCTAGTGAGGGAGATAAGGGTTTCCAGTTTCAGAGATTTTTGCAGTTTGTTCCAGTCATTGCAGCAGAGAACTGGAAGGAGAGGCAGCCAAAGGAACAATTGGTTTTGGGGGTGACCAAAGAGATATACCTGCTGGAGCGTGTGCTACTGGTGGGTACTGCTATGGTGACCAGCGAGCTGAGATAAGGGGGGACTTTACCTAGCAGGGTCTTGTAGATGACCTGGAGCCAGTGGGTTTGGCGACGAGTATGAAGCGAGCGCCAGCCAACGAGAGCGTACAGGTCGCAGTGGCGGCCCTGTCTCAGGATGGTAAGTTGGTGGTTGAAGATATCCCTCTAGTGGTGTGGGGGCTGTGCTTTGGCAAAGTGGGTGGGGTTATATCCTTCCTGTTTGGCCCTGTCCGGGGGTGTCCTCGGATGGGTCCACAGTGTCTCCTGACCCCTCCTGTCTCAGTCGCCAGTATTTATGCTGCAGTAGTTTATGTGTCGGGGGGCTAGGGTCAGTTTGTTATATCTGGAGTACTTCTCCTGTCCTATTCGGTGTCCTGTGTGAATCTAAGTGTGCGTTCTCTAATTCTCTCCTTCTCTCTTTCTTTCTCTCTCTCTCTCTCGGAGGACCTGAGCCCTAGGACCATGCCCCAGGACTACCTGACATGATGACTCCTTGCTGTCCCCAGTCCATCTGACCGTGCTGCTGCTCCAGTTTCAACTGTTCTGCCTTATTATTATACGACCATGCTGGTCATTTATGAACATTTGAACATCTTGGCCATGTTCTGTTATTATCTCCACCCAGCACAGCCAGAAGAGGACTGGCCACCCCACATAGGGGGGGTTTCTGTACAGCACTTTGAGATATCAGCTGATGTACGAAGGGCTATATAAATACATTTGATTTGATTTGTATATGGGGCTTTGGTATTAAAACATTTACATTGGGGTCACATTCAAAAACACACCTACCTGTCATAATTTCATTACACAATCATGGTGTTTTGAGAAATGTTATGTTTACATACTTTACTACATTGAGGTATGAGCCATACTGGCTTAGCCAAGGATACTTCATTCCTTTACTACATTGAGGTATGAGCCATACTGGCTTAGCCAAGGCTACTTCATTCCTTTACTACATTGAGGTATGAGCCATACTGGCTTAGCCAAGGCTACTTCATTCCTTTACTACATTGAGGTATGAGCCATACTGGCTTAGACAAGGATACTTCATTCCTTTACTACATTGAGGTATGAGCCATACTGGCTTAGACAAGGCTACTTCATTCCTTTACTACATTGAGGTATGAGCCATACTGGCTTAGACAAGGCTACTTCATTCCTTTACTACATTGAGGTATGAGCCATACTGGCTTAGACAAGGCTACTTCATTCCTTTACTACATTGAGGTATGAGCCATACTGGCTTAGACAAGGCTACTTCATTCCTTTACTACATTGAGGTATGAGCCATACTGGCTTAGACAAGGATACTTCATTCCTTTACTACATTGAGGTATGAGCCATACTGGCTTAGACAAGGATACTTCATTCCTATACTACATTGAGGTATGAGCCATACTGGCTTAGACAAGGATACTTCATTCCTATACTACATTGAGGTATGAGCCATACTGGCTTAGACAAGGCTACTTCATTCCTTTACTACATTGAGGTATGAGCCATACTGGCTTAGACAAGGCTACTTCATTCCTTTACTACATTGAGGTATGAGCCATACTGGCTTAGACAAGGCTACTTCATTCCTTTACTACATTGAGGTATGAGCCATACTGGCTTAGACAAGGCTACTTCATTCCTTTACTACATTGAGGTATGAGCCATACTGGCTTAGACAAGGATACTTCATTCCTTTACTACATTGAGGTATGAGCCATACTGGCTTAGACAAGGATACGTAATTCCTTTACTACATTGAGGTATGAGCCAAACTGGCTTAGACAAGGATACCTCATTCCTATACTACATTGAGGTATGAGCCATACTGGCTTAGACAAGGATACTTCATTCCTATACTACATTGAGGTATGAGCCATACTGGCTTAGACAAGGATACTTCATTCCTATACTACATTGAGGTATGAGCCATACTGGCTTAGACAAGGATACTTCATTCCTATACTACATTGAGGTATGAGCCATACTGGCTTAGACAAGGCTACTTCATTCCTTTACTACATTGAGGTATGAGCCATACTGGCTTAGACAAGGCTACTTCATTCCTTTACTACATTGAGGTATGAGCCATACTGGCTTAGACAAGGCTACTTCATTCCTTTACTACATTGAGGTATGAGCCATACTGGCTTAGACAAGGCTACTTCATTCCTTTACTACATTGAGGTATGAGCCATACTGGCTTAGACAAGGCTACTTCATTCCTTTACCACATTGAGGTACCACAACGTATCACATGTTAACACCACAACTAAACCTAGAGATATTATCATACAACAGTCATCACTCCTCCACATTGTTTTTGAGGTGACTACTCACGACGCATGTGACTCCTGCTGGGATGGGGATGCCGTTGATGACGATGTCGTTGGAGATGAAACGAGAAGTGCCTGGTGCTGTAGGGTACAACCTTAGAGTCTCCTTCAAAACCTGACGGGGGGGAGATGATATGAATCAAACACACCATGCTGATTAATTGACGATGTGAAGAGTTACGTGACCCGAGACTTGAACACTTGCGTTAGCTCCCTGAGGTACATCCCACTGGGCACAGACATCAATTCAACATCTAGTTTTGATTTATATTTGATTGAGTTGTCAAAATGAATTAAACATGAAAACAACATTTCACCGTCATTGGATTTAGGTTAAATGTTGGGTGCAAAAAGATGAAATGGCCTTCAGTCGTTTTGCAAATCCAATCGGTTTTCCACGTTGATTCAACATAATCGCATAGATGTTTTTTAGTTGAAATGACGTGGAAACAATGTCGACTGAACCAGTTGTTGCCCAGTGGAATGTAATAGGCTTTAGCTGAGCCGGGCTAAAACAGTCTTGTAGCATTCAGACGAACCGGGTTTACATCCAGTTGGTCACACAGTTAACTGCAGTTAATATAGTACAAGTATAGTTAAGATGGCACCGACAGAAATGGCAGCTCTGCTTCTAGCTTTTTTTAGTATGAAATCATGCTAGTAATTAGTAATGACAAGACAACACAAAATGGACACGATACAGGTAGATCATTTACCTGAGACAGGTAGGTCATTTTCCCCAGGTCGTCAAAGCTGATTTCCTGTTTCATCCCGAGGACGTCATCCACTTCCTGCCTCACCCTAGAGGTCAGAGACACTCACAAACTCAACCAACCTGTTTTTATTACAGAAATTATCAATAACCAAAATATAAATTATGAAAACAAGTCCTACTGTCACACCCTGATCTGTTTCACCTGTCCTTGTGATTGTCTCCACCCCCTCCAGGTGTTGCTTATTTTCCCCAGTGTATTTATCCCCGTGTTTCGTGTTTCTCTGTGCCAGTTCATCTTGTATGTTTCCAAGTCAACCAGCGTTTTTCTCTTTCTCCTGTTTTTTTGCATTTCCCTTTTTCTAGTCCTCCCGGTTTTGACCCTTGCCTGTTTTTGGACTTTGTACCCGCCTGCCTGACCATTCTGCCTGCCTTGACCACAAGCCTGTCTGCCACTCTGTACCTCCCAGACTCTGATCTGGTTTTGACCTTTTTGCCTGTCCACAACCATTCTCTTGCCTATCCCTTTGGATTAATTAACATTGTAAGACTGCAACCATCTGCCTCCTGTGTCTGCATTTTGGTCTCGCCTTGTGCCTTGATAGTACGAACAAGCACAGAGAGACAGGAAACACAGGGATAAATACACTGGGGAAAATAAGCGACACCTGGAGGGGGTGGAGACAATCACAAGGACAGGTGAAATAGATCAGGGCGTTGAAACCTACTTCGTCAGTATCTCTGGCAGCCTTCCCAGTTCCATGACGGCAAAAGCTAGTTGATTGGCTGTTGTCTCTTGCCCTGTCAAGATTAAAACAACAAAAGTACTGTGACTGTTGTTTCTTCAAACTTCAATTGTGTGGGAGAAACTATATTACTAAGATGGAATAAAAGAAAGACTAGTGCTTGTTTCAGGGAGACGTACCCGCAATGAAGAACGTCACAAAGTTGTCCAGCATAAGCTCCTCATCATCGTTTGCTATGTTTTCCTCTGAAATGATGGAAATATATCAGTTTACAGCATTGAGACAATAGTGCTACTCAGGGCCCGATTAAGAACTCATAGGCACCGTAACAAACACAGTTTTAAGACACTACGTTAGTGTTTTCCTTGATTTTGGCAATTTCTTGTATGTGCTTATAATACATTTTTTACCCAAATCAATTGTGTTTAAAATATTGATCCTCTGCGGCTAAATTATGCTCTCTGGTGTATTTTGAACATTGAAAGCAGCGTCCTGTGGTTGGATAAAAAAATAACATTTACATTTTATTTTATTTTATTTGCCTTATGTATGGGCTTAGACTTGCAGCTTATTTCATTTTTTTTGTATTAATCAGTTATCCAATTAAGGCAGGGCCCCCCAGTTACCCCCCCTACCACCTCTCATCTGACAATTAGCAGAGCGGCAGCAGGCTGTCTATACTCATTGAGAGCTCAGAGCAGCAGCAGGCTGTCTATACTCATTGAGAGCTCAGATCGGCAGCAGGCAGCAGCAGGCTGTCTATACTCATTGAGAGCTCAGAGCGGCAGCAGGCTGTCTATACTCATTGAGAGCTCAGAGCGGCAGCAGGCTGTCTATACTCATTGAGAGCTCAGAGCGGCAGCAGGCTGTCTATACTCATTGAGAGCTCAGAGCAGCAGCAGGCTGTCTATACTCATTGAGAGCTCAGAGCGGCAGCAGGCTGTCTATACTCATTGAGAGCTCAGAGCAGCAGCAGGCTGTCTATACTCATTGAGAGCTCAGAGCGGCAGCAGGCAGCAGCAGGCTGTCTATACTCATTGAGAGCTCAGAGCAGCAGAAGGCAGCAGCAGGCTGTCTATACTCATTGAGAGCTCAGAGCGGCAGCAGGCTGTCTATACTCATTGAGAGCTCAGAGCGGCAGCAGGCTGTCTATACTCATTGAGAGCTCAGAGCGGCAGCAGCAGGCTGTCTATACTCATTGAGAGCTCAGAGCAGCAGAAGGCAGCAGCAGGCTGTCTATACTCATTGAGAGCTCAGAGCGGCAGCAGGCTGTCTATACTCATTGAGAGCTCAGAGCGGCAGCAGGCAGCAGCAGGCTGTCTATACTCATTGAGAGCTCAGAGCGGCAGCAGGCAGTCTATACTCATTGAGAGCTCAGAGCGGCAGCAGGCTGTCTATACTCATTGAGAGCTCAGAGCGGCAGCAGGCTGTCTATACTCATTGAGAGCTCAGAGCAGCAGAAGGCAGCAGCAGGCTGTCTATACTCATTGAGAGCTCAGAGCGGCAGCATTGAGAGCTCAGAGCGGCAGCAGGCTGTCTATACTCATTGAGAGCTCAGAGCAGCAGCAGGCTGTCTATACTCATTGAGAGCTCAGAGCAGCAGCAGGCTGTCTATACTCATTGAGACCTCAGAGCAGCAGCAGGCAGCAGCAGGCTGTCTATACTCATTGAGAGCTCAGAGCAGCAGCAGGCAGCAGCAGGCTGTCTATACTCATTGAGAGCTCAGAGCAGCAGCAGGCTGTCTATACTCATTGAGAGCTCAGAGCGGCAGCAGGCTGTCTATACTCATTGAGAGCTCAGAGCGGCAGCAGGCTGTCTATACTCAGAGCGGCAGCAGGCTGTCTATACTCATTGAGAGTTCAGAGCAGCAGCAGGCTGTCTATACTCATTGAGAGCTCAGAGCGGCAGCAGGCTGTCTATACTCATTGAGAGCTCAGAGCGGCAGCAGGCTGTCTATACTCAGAGCGGCAGCAGGCTGTCTATACTCAGAGCGGCAGCAGGCTGTTTATACTCATTGAGAGCTCAGAGCAGCAGCAGGCTGTCTATACTCAGAGCGGCAGCAGGCTGTCTATACTCAGAGCGGCAGCAGGCTGTCTATACTCAGAGCGGCAGCAGGCTGTCTATACTCAGAGCGGCAGCAGGCTGTCTATACTCAGAGCGGCAGCAGGCTGTTTATACTCATTGAGAGCTCAGAGCAGCAGCAGGCTGTCTATACTCATTGAGAGCTCAGAGCGGCAGCAGGCTGTCTATACTCAGAGCGGCAGCAGGCTGTTTATACTCATTGAGAGCTCAGAGCAGCAGCAGGCTGTCTATACTCATTGAGAGCTCAGAGCGGCAGCAGGCTGTCTATACTCAGAGCGGCAGCAGGCTGTCTATACTCATTGAGAGCTCAGAGCAGCAGCAGGCTGTCTATACTCATTGAGAGCTCAGAGCAGCAGCAGGCTGTCTATACTCATTGAGAGCTCCTGAATGCTCATGTGGTTGGCGGTTTCAGTTAGAAAATGTCTAAAATCTCTATATATACATAACATCTATCAAAACTATATACAGTACCAGTCAAAAGTTTGGACACAACTACTCATTCAAAGGTTTTTCTTCATTTTTACTATTTTCTACATTGTATAATAATAGTGAAGACATCAAAAGTATGTAATAACACATATGGAATCATGTAGTAACCAAAAAAGTGTTAAACAAATCAAAATACATTTAATATTTTAGATTCTTCAAAATAGCCACCCTTTGCCTTTTACCAAACATGGATATCTTCTGTATACCATCCCTACCTTGTCACAACACAAATTAACACATCAAACCTGTTCATAGAAATGCATTCCAGGTGACTACTGTCACGACATGGCCCTTTGGGGTGTATATCGAGGCTCTCCCCTCTCTCACACCACAAGCTTTATGACTTTACAACAGGTCATAAATTCCTGGTCATGCAGAAAGAAATGGGAAATAAACCTAAGGAACAAAGAGCATCTCTTTGTTCAACTCCTATTCCCCAAAATTGGAGGATTAAACAATATTTATATTTTTGAGAATGTGGGAATGGTCCGTGGATATTTAAAGAACAATCCTGTCAAAGTTGTTTAATTTTGTGACATTAGGAAGGACGGTAGCACAGAATAACGGTAGCTTTGGAAGTGTACATTTCTCAGTTATTAATTTTCTACCTGAATGTTGTGTAAAATATATGATTGAATATGAAACTATTTGTCAGAAGATGTAATGCCAAGTTGGCCTTCTGAAAGAGATAGTAGTTTAGCTATTAAGTTTTTACTAGCCAGTAGCCACACCCCCGTGAGCCCAGACATTACATCAGGTGTCATAGAACCACCCCTTTTTCCACAGAGTATAAAACCCACTTCCTACAAAATATACATTAAGTCAAAGAACGCCGGGACAGAGTCCCCACGTTGGAATGGCTACAATTCTATAGACCATTAGAACCACACCTGTAGTTTGGCTACACGGCTGGAAATGGTTCAACTCTGAGACTATCGATCACTACAGAATAAGAGCAAATCTTAGACATATAATTGCTAGTCTGCAGCTAGGCCTCATTGTTTCTGTTCCTGTTTCCTGTGTGTGCGTTGTTCGTGTTTCTTATTTTGTATGATGTTGTGTTTATTTATTTAAACACTCACTCCCTGAACTTGCTTCCCGACTCTCAGCACACTTCGTTAGTTAGTAACCAATATCTACTGTTTCTTTATGTAATTCTGTGTGATTATGTAGTTACTTAATTAGTTAGATAATTAAGCCAATTTGTATATCGGTGATTTAGAATAGGGTTTGCGACGTTCAGTAATGAGAACTGATGAGGTAATAATAATATATTAATGAGAATGAATAATCGATCAAATATTAAAATATCTGAAGAGTTATATTCGGAAAATTATAACTCTGTAAATCTCAACATTTTCCTTGGTGCCGAGACTTCCTAGTTAATTGATGTTTACATGATTAGTTTAATCACGTAATAATTCAACCTAGAGGACTGATTTGATAATATACAGTATTCCCATTTCATGATATTACAGACAACAACTGTTTCCCAATGTTCTTTGTGGGCATCTATCCTTTTCCACAATCTTCTGGTGTTACGTAGCACCATGACACTAGTTAATGAAGCTGGTTGAGAGAATGCAAAGATCTTGCAAAGCTGTCATCAAGGCAAAGGGTGGTGACACTTTTTTTGTTATCACACGATTCCATGTGTTATTATATAGTTTGGATGTCTTCACTATTATTCTACAATGTAGAAAATTGTAAAAAGAAAAGAGCAAAAACTGATTTTTTGAATATTTTGTAAATGTATTAAAAATAAAAACAGAAATAGCTTATTTACATAAGTATTCAGACCCTTTGCTATTAGACTCAGAATTGAGCTCAGATGCATCCTGTTACCATTGATCATCCTTGAGATGTTTCTATAACTTCATTGGAGTTCGCTTGTGTTAAATTCAATTGATTGGACATCATTTGGAAAGGCACACAACTGTCTATATAAAGGTCCCACAGTTGACCTGTGCATGTCAGAGTAATGTCAGAGTAAAAAACAAGCCATGAGGTCGAAGGAATTGCCCATAGAGCTCTGAGACAGGATTGTGTCGTGGCACAGATCTGGGGAAGGGTTCCAAAACATTTCAGCAGCATTGAAGGTCCCCAAAAAACACAGTGGCTTCCATCATTATTAAATGGAAGAAGTTTAGAACCACCAAGATTGTTTTTAGAGTTCGCCACCAGACCAAACTGATCAATCGGGGGAAAAGGGCCTTGGTCAGGGAGGTGACCAAGAACCCGATGGTCACTCTGAATTTCGCTCTTGAGTTCATCTAGCTTGCAAACAAAACTACTCCAGCTACAATACCTATTTTGCCAATTGGCCTGGACCCTTTGTTGACACGGAGCCCAGTCGATAAATCACGACTGGTCTGCCGACGTAATCCCGTACATTGTGCCCTCAACCTGGCCTCTGCCGGACGTCGTTGAAGACGCTTCTGCTAGCACCGGCCTGCATCGCTGCCTGGTACTGCAATTGCTCGGCCTCTGACTGCAAGGCACTACAGAGGGTAGTGCGTACGGCCCAGTACATCACTGGGGCTAAGCTGCCTGCCACCCAGGACCTCTACACCAGGCGATGTCAGAGGAAGGCCCTAAAAATTGTCAAAGACCCCAGCCACCCCAGTCATAGACTGTTCTCTCTACTACTGCATGGCAAGCGGTACTGGAGTGCCAAGTCTAGGACAAAAAGGCTTCTTAAACTGTTTTTACCCCCAAGCCATAAGCCTCCTGAACAGGTAATCAAATGGCTACCCGGACTATTTCCCCAACCCCTCTTTTTACGCTGCTGCTACTCTCTGTTGATCATATATGTATAGTCACTAACTATACATCCATGTACATACTACCTCAATTGGGCTGACCAACCAGTGCTCCCGCACACTGGCTAACCGGGCTATCTGCATTGTGTCCCACCCACCACCCGCCAACCCCTCTTTTACGTCACTGCTCCTCTCTGTTCATCATATACAGTGAGGGAAAAAAGTATTTGATCCCCTGCTGATTTTGTACATTTGCCCACTTTAACTCTGGGGCGGCAGCGTAGCCTAGTGGTTAGAGCGTTGGACTAGTAACCGGAAGGTTGTGAGTTCAAACCCCCGAGCTGACAAGGTACAAATCTGTCGTTCTGCCCCTGAACAGGCAGTTAACCCACTGTTCCCAGGCAGTCATTGAAAATAAGAATGTGTTCTTAACTGACTTGCCTGGTTAAATAAAGGTAAAATTAAAAATAAAATTAAAAAAAATCCATAAAAACGCATGTCAAAAATGTTATAACTTGATTAGCATTTTAATGAGGGAAATAAGTATTTGACCCCTCTGCAAAACATGACTTAGTACTTGGTGGCAAAACCCTTGTTGGCAATCACAGAGGTCAGACGTTTCTTGTAGTTTTCCACCAGGTTTGCACTCAGGAGGGATTTTGTCCCACTCCTCTTCGCAGATCTTCTCCAAGTCATTAAGGTTTTGAAGCTGACGTTTGGCAACTCGAACCTTCAGCTCCCTCCACAGATTTTCTATGGGATTAAGGTCTGGAGACTGGCTAGGCCACTCCAGGACCTTAACACCTTTTGATATTCCCAAAACCGCATGCGGGAGCGTAATCATCGCCTGACAATAATTAGCATAACGCAACGGACATAAATGTCCCTAGAAAATATTCCTATTCATGAAAATCACAAATTAAATATATTGAGACACAGTTTAGCCTTTTGTTAATCACCCTGTCATCTCAGATTTTCAAAATATGCTTTACAGCCAATGCTAGACAAGCATTTGTGTAAGTTTATCATAGCCTAGCATAGCATAGCATTATGCCTTGCTAGCAGCAGGCAACCTTGTCACGAAATCAGAAAAGCAATCAAATTAAATAGTTTACCTTTGATGAACTTTGGATGTTTTCACTCACGAGACTCCCAGGTAGATAGCCAAAGTTCATTTTTTCCCAAAAGATTATTTTTGTAGGCGAAACAGCTCCATTTGTTTTTCACGTTTGGCTGAGAAATCGCCCGGAAATTGTGGTCACCAGAATCCATAATATCGACAGAAACATGGCAAACGTTGTTTAGAATCCATCCTCAAGGTGTTTTTCTAATATCTATTCGATAATATATCTGTCGGGACAATTCGTTTTTCAATAGGACCGATTGGAGTAATGGCTACCTCTGTATTTTACGCGAGAATCTCTCTCGTAGCCACCATGTGACCACTTACTCAATGTGGCCGCCTAAGGCTATTCTTCAACAGAAATGCGTAAAACTACGTCACAATGCTGTAGACACCTTGGGAAGTACGTAGAAAGCGTAAGCTCGTTGATGGTACATTCACAGCCAAAGAGGGAGTCATTGGAACGCAGCGCTTTCAAAACCTGGGGCACTTCCGGATTGGATTTTTCTCAGGCTTTCGCCTGCAACATCAGTTCTGTTATACTCACAGACAATATCTTTACAGTTTTGGAAATGTTAGTGTTTTCTATCGAAATCTGTCAATTATATGCATATTCTAGCATCTTTTCTTGACAAAATATCGAGTTGCCATTTATCTTCAGAGTTCGTTCTGCTAGGTGACCTAAATTGGGATATGCTTAACACCTCAAACGTCCTACAATCTAAGCTAGATGCCCTCAATCTCACACAAATTATCAAAGAACCCACCAGGTACAAACCTAAATCTGTAAACATGGACACCCTCATAGAAATGATCCTGACCAACTTGCCCTCCAAATACACCTCTGGTGTTTTCAATCAGGATCTCAGTGATCCCTGCCTCATTGCCTGCATCCATTATGGGTCCGCGGTCAAACGACCACCCCTCATCACTGTCAAACGCTCCCTAAAACACTTCTGCGAACAGGCCTTTCTAATCGACCTGGCCCAGGTATCCTGGAAGGATATTGACCTCATCCCATTAGTAGAGGGTGCTGGTTGTTCTTTAAAAGTAGTTCTCACCATCTTAAATAAGCATGCCCCTTTCAAAAAATGTAGAACTAAGAACAGCCCTTGGTTCACTCCAGACCTGACTGCCCTCGACCAGCACAAAAACATCCTATGGCGTACTTCACTAGCATCGAATAGTCCCAGCAATATGCAACTTTTCAGGGAAGTTAGGAACCAATACACACAGTCAGTTAGGAAAGCAAAGGCTAGCTTTTTCAAACAGAAATGTGCATCCTGCAGCTCTAACTCCAAAAAGGGACACTGTAAAGTCCATAGAGAATAAGAGCACCTCCTCCCAGCTGCCCACTTCACTGAGGCTAGGAAACACTGTCACCACCAAAAATCCACGATAATTGAGAATTTCAATAAGCATTTCTTACGGCTGGCCATGCTTTCCTCCTGGCTACCCCAACCCCAACCCCGGCCAACAGCTCAACACCCCCCGCAGCTACTTGCCCAAGCCTCCCCAGATTCTCCTTCACACAAATCCAGATAGCAGACGTTCTGAAAGAGCTGCAAAACCTGGACCCGTACAAATCAGCTGGGCTAGATAATCTGGACCCTCTCTTTCTAAAATCATCTGCCTCCATTGTTGCAACCCCTATTACTAGTCTGTTTAATCTCTTTGATCCACCTCTACGCAGACAACACCATTCTGTATACACCTGGCCCTTCTTTGGACACTGTGTTAACAAACCTCCAAACGAGCTTCAATGCCATACAACACTCCTTCCAACTGCTCTTAAATACAAGCAAAACTAAATGCGTGCTCTTCAACCGATCGCTGCCCGCACCCGCCTGCCCGACTAGCATCACTACTCTGGACGGTTCTGATTTAGAATATGTGGACAACTACAAATACCTAGGTGTCTGGCTAGACTGTAAACTCCTTCCAGACTCATATTAAGTATATCCAATCCAAAATGAAATCTAAAATCAACTTCCTATTTTGTCTCCTTCACTCATGCTGCCAAACATACCCTCGTAAAACTGACTATCCTACCGATCCTCGACTTCAGCGATGTCATTTACAAAATAGCCTTCAACACTCTACTCAGCAAATTAGATGCAGTCCATCACAGTGCCATCCGTTTTGTCACCAAAGCCCCATGTACCATCCACCACTACGACCTGTATGCTCTCGTCGGCTGGCCCTCGCTACATATTCGTCGCCAGACCCACTGGCTCCAGGTCATCTATAAGTCTTTGCTAGGTAAAGCTCCGCCTTATCTCAGCTCACTGGTCACCATAACAACACCCACCCGCAAAACTCACTCCAGCAGGTATATCTCACCGGTCAACCCCAAAGCCAACACATTCTTCCAGTTCTCTGCTGCCAATGACTGAACGATTTGCAAAAATCACTGAAGTTGGAGACTTATCTCTCCCTCACTAACTTTAAGCATCCTCTATCTGAGCAGCTCACCGATCGCTGCAGCTGTACACAGCCCATCCGTAAACAGCCCATCCAACTACTTACCTCATCCCCATATTGTTTTTATTAACTATTTTTTGCTCTTTCATGCACCAGTATTTCTACTTGCACGTCATCTGCACATCTATCACTCCAGTGTTGATTTGCTAAATTGTAATTACTTTGCTACTATTGTATATTTATTGCTTTACCTCCTCACACCATTTGCACACACAGTATAGATGTTTCTATTGTTATTGACTGTACTTTTGTTTATCCCATGTGTAACTCTGTTGTTTTTTGTCGCACTGCTTTGCTTTATCTTGGCCAGGTCGCAGTTGTAAATGATGACTTGTTCTCAACTGGCCTACCTGGTTAAATAAAGGTGAAATATATATATCTGTGGAGATGGGAGAACCTTCCAGAAGGACAGTCATCTCTGCAGCACTCCACAAATAAGGCCTTTAAGGTAGAGTGGCCAGACAGGCGCCACTCCTCAGTAAAAGGCACATGACAGCCCGCTTGGAGTTTTCCAAAAGGCACCAAAGACTCTCAGACCATGAGAAACAAGATTCCCTGGTCTGAATGCCAATCATCATGTCTGGAGGAAACCTGGCAGCATCTCTATGGTGAAGCATGGTGGTGGCAGCATGTTTTTCAGCGGCAGGGACTGGGAGACAAGTCAGGATCGAGGCAAAGATGAACGGAGCAAAGTACGGAGAGATCCTTGATGAAAACCTGATACAGAGCGCTCAGTACATCAGACTGGGGTGAGAGTTCACCTTCCAAAAGGATAACGACCCTAAGCACGCAGCCAAGACAACGCAGGAGTGGCTTCGGGACAAGTCTCTGAATGTCCTTAAGTGGCCCAGCCAGAGTCCAGACTTGAATCCGATCTAACATCTCTGGAGAGACCTGAAAATAGCTGTGCACCGACGCTCCCCATCCAACCTGACAGATATTGAGAGGATCTGCTGAGAAGAATGGGAGAAGCTCCCCAAATATAGGTGTGCCAAGCTTGTAGCGTCATACCCAAGGAGACTTGATGCTGTAATTGCTGCCAAAGGTGCTTCAACAAAGTTCTGAGTAAAGGGTCTGAATACTTATGTAAATGTGATATTTAAAAAAAAATGTCATTCGCAGCATTTTCTAAAAACCTGTTTTTGCTTCATTATTATGGGGTATTGTGATGTCATTATGGGGTATTATGTGAAGAATGATGAGGGGGAAAACGATTTAATAAATTTTAGAATAAGGCTGTAATGTAACAAAATGTGGAAAAAGTCAAGGGGTCTGAATAATATATACCGTATACATTTCCCTTTTTGTTGAAAATATAATTTATTATAAATTTTTATGCTGCCTCTTGGGCCCCCCATGGGCCTGAGCCCAGTGGCTTAAGCCACAGTAAGTCCCTGCATTAGCCTGGCCCTGGTACTGAACCTCATCAATAACATCACTGTTTTAGCAAGTCACATGCAGAGTGACAGGTAAAAGGTCTCCAATGTTAGTCTGTTCCCAGATCAGTTTGTGCCGTCTTCTCTTGAACAGTTGCAGGAGTTGGCAAGACGGCACGAACAGATCTAGGATCAGGCTACTACAACATGCCTTTGCCAGCCGTCTTGAGGATCTGTGTGAGGATGTCTTTTGGAACGTCCTCTCCGTTTTGGACGGCCATTTTCCTCTCGTTGATCCACTGTCTGCCTGTCGAACGCAGCAGCTGACAAGACTTCTTCACCTCGTTGATGAACTTCTTGTTCTTTGGGTAAAGCTACATGTGTAGGATGTGTTGATTACTCTTTTTCAATTATATGAATATGAATATGAATATAGGAAATGCAAATGTGTGTATTGAATGTTTAAAGAGGCTTGTAAAGTTTGTAATTTCCACTTAAAAATGTCAGACTTGATGTAAAATGTATATTAATTATAATCGACATAATAATTCACATTTTTGTTGCTGCAGGATTATTTTCCAGCTGTAGCAAACAGGCTCAAAATAAACTCCTACATCTTTAGAGATATGACATCCGACCATTTATTTAAATCCCATCTAGGGAATGTGACGCTGTAAAACGCATTATGGTGCATTTAGCCACATCTTACAGGCTTCCTACTTGGAAGGATGGAAACAAGAGACTAGAACAAACTGTTCATGAGTGTACATTTTTTAATTGTATTAGTTTCTTATAACACAGGATTTTATCTGATGAAACTGTAGGATTTCAAATAGATCCATTCAATAAGCCATCGTTGTGGAGAAGCATCACTAACATACTTGATGTCATTATTTACCTGGAAGGTGAAGTCTCTGACATAGTGGACCATTCCCTTCAGACACGTCTCTATAGCGTTGGGGAACGGAGAGTCACTCTCCTTCAGCAGATCCAGCTCCACTCCAAACGCCACCTACAGATGAGATAAAAACAGAGGATTGACAACATCTTACAACATGATAAGCTAAAACTCCTGGTTCTAGTTATGCTAATTATAGCTAGCACATTGGCTTGGTGAGACTAAATTGTATATTGCTTCGGTAATGAGTGTGTTATCAGTTGTCATAAGCAAAAAACTGCCTGTTATGACAATTTTACTGTCAGATATACAAACAAATGTAGCTTTATAACAGAAATAATCAATTGTAGGGGCAGTGTGGGGATCTGAGGGTAACAGGAAGTGACCGTTACCTTAGTGATGACATCCAGTGTCACACAGTTGAACATGTGTTGCATGTTGGCAGCTGTGTTGGTGTCAGCCATGTCCGCCAGTTTATCCATCAGCTTCTCTGCCCTCTCGTTGAACGCACCCATCTGACCCCGCAGATACCTAACAATACACAGCAATGATGGATGGCTGGATGGATTGATCAATGGAGTGATCAATGAGTCGATTGATCAATTATAGTGACTTACAGACTGCTGAAGGCAGGGTCCATTATTCTTCGCTGTTTGTACCACTCATCATGATTCTGTGCTGTGACCAGGCCATTTCCAAAAAACCTATGAAGAAGATGGCCAACATAGTATTTACCCTAAGACTGAATAAACTGACCAGTGGCCAAGTTGTCCTGTTTGAATGTCTATATGCTCTGTAGGCTACGCATGCAATAACCAGCATTAGGAGGGATTGTGTTGAAAGAGTTTGTACAAACTTAAACATTGACACAATAAATAGTAGTAGGAAGTATATTTAGATAACATGAATTATACAGAGGACTCACCTCTGTCCAAACAGGTTAAAGAGACGCTTGTAGAACAGTGGGGCTTTGGGGTACTTCGGTGACATCAGGACTTCCTGTGGAGACAAATAAAAGTGTCAGTTTGGTTTGAAAGGGGAATTGGGGTAATGGGTTATTTTACAGCACTTTCATTTCAGAAATTAACATGGTAAAATGTATGATTACACTAATCTTGGTTAACCCAGAACTAAAATCTTAATTTGGTCAGGTGTTTACGTCGTCAGGCCATCAGAGATTATAATTACAGTAATCTCACAGGTTTACCTTGGTGGTATCAGGACAGGTCACACACAACATCACAGCATGCAAACCGTTGATACGGTAGACCGGTCCATAAGTCTCAGCCCTGTCAAAGATGGAATAGATCTTTATTGTCCCAGGAAAAACAACACCTGATAATGTGTATGTGTGTGCATGCGTGTGTGTATGTCTACTGCTGCTCAATAGCATTCAATTCACCATTCCAGGAATTTGTCGTGGACAACTCGATCATTGCTCATCTCCCTCTGAATGGTTGGTAAATGTCCAAATAAAAAACTGGGGAGAACAAGAGACGAATTCATCCATAAATGTAAAATAAGAACGTTATAACATGAGTGATCCCTTCACCTAGTGAAAATGAAAAAGGCAGGTCAAACAGCGACCCTGACGGCTGTTGAGGTTAACTTTCACCTAGTTCCTTATCAACAAATCCAATGCGTTGTCACTCGATATAGTTGAATATAACTTTTAGGTACAGCATTTTAAAATAAATATTCAAGTTACATCATACTGACTCACCTATCCCTTGGTGGTCCCGGTATGTGATCATATTTCAGATGAATATATTTTATGTAAAGACAAAAACAGAGAAATGCGATGAAAATCAATCCAAGCAGGCAAATAAGCAAATAACTGATCCAACCTGCAAAGAAGGAGAAAAGGGCCATATTTCCAAAGACTAGATAGCTCGTGGTGACCCTGCAAACCAGTTATGTGGTCGTTGTTTTTGGGACGGAATTTGGTCAGCCGTAGTAGTACTAGTAGTAGAGAGGCATATGTGAAGCGAAAGGGTTTACTCTGCATAAAATATGTCCACGTCGAGCAGATCGTTAATTATTAATTATTTTTGGCTGCGGTTCTGCATTTTCAGGAACCCCACTTGTATGGAGCAAGATAGCTGCCAAAAGGTTGAATATATATATCGTTAAAAATGTAAGAAAATCCATATGTAAATTGTTAGGATTGTAAGAAAAGCCACGCGTGAAACATGAAATGTAAATGTTAAAATAGATCTGTAAACGTACAAACCCTATGTTCCGACTATGAATGAACATTTACACGTTCAATTATTACTTTACAACTCCCTTCACTCGGTTATAGATCTTTTAAATACAGTGCATTCAGGTAAGTATTCAGACCCCTTCCCTTTTTCCACATTTGTGACCCGTTTCAGGAAACTAGGCATATGTCGCAGGTCACTACTTAACAGGAGAGCCGTTTGAACGTAAATGTAGAGTCTTAGCTCTTATTACTTATTTATATAATACGAAAGACTCTGAATACAAGAAATTGAACTGAAGCTTCACATTTAGTAAAACTAGTTAGTACCAGAATAACATAGAACACCGCGCATGACCAAGAGTTCTCCATTCTTAAAGGGGACTTCAGTAATTAACAGAACATAACATTCCTTCTCTTATACAATCAGTTATTTTTACAAAACCACAACTGAAACATTTCCCAGAACTTGTAGTTATTTTGCATCTTTTAATATGAACTTGAACAGTTTGTTTTTGTTTGTTTGTTTATTAAGTCCAGTCTGTCTGGTGGACGGTGCCTTCGTTCTGGGTAGCACCTAGGATTGTCTGGAGGCTCCTGAACATCCTCAGTGTGTGCTTGTTAGCACCTTTATCAACACGTTCCCTTCTTTCAGCCTTGGGTCTCTTTCTTGCCCCACCGTCCTCTACAGTTCCCGGTGTGTCACTCTCAGGACCTCTCTGTGCCTGTTCTCTCTTGATTGTTGTGCTGTTTTCTGTGGAATGCATTTAGGGTTTGCACAAAGTGTTCTGCCAGCCCATTGGTGGCAGGGTGGTATGGAGCTGAGGTTGAGTGTTTGATTCCATTTACTGACATGAATCTTGTAAACTCGTCACTTACAAAAGCTTGCTCGTTGTCACTTACCAGCTGTAGCGGCAATCCAAAGCGTGCAAACGTTGTTCTGAGACACTATCGTCGGAGCTGCGGTGGAGGAGTCAGTGCAAAACACCTCTGGCCATTTGGAATGGGCATCAACTACAATCAGAAACATGTGCTTTTCAAAGGGACCAGCGTAGCCCACATGAATTCTCTGCCATGGCTCTGTGGGCCATTCCCATGGTGGACTGGGACAGGAGCAGGCATGTGAAGGGTTTCCAAACATCCGCTACAGTTCTTCGCCCTATTTTCTATCTGTTGATCTAGACCTGGCCCCCAGAAGTGGCTCCCTGCGAGCAGCTTCATTTTGACAATTCCAACATGACCTTCATGTAGTTGCTGCAAACCTGATGTTGGCATTTCTGGGGTATCATGACTCTCATTCCCCACATACTTGGTACGTTGTAATTTCGTTTCTCCGCTGTAAATACGGAGTCAGCTCCTTTCTGCCAGTAGCTGGCCATCCTGACATGGTGTAGGTGTACACTTTTGACAAGGTCACATCTTTCCTTGTCTCCTGTTTGATAACTGTGCTTGTGACCGGTAGTGCCTCGAACTGAGCGGTATGGAAAATGTCCACTGCATCCACACTCCTTTGTCTTTCTCTTGTACACGGCAGCATGGATTATCCATCTGCATTTGTGTTGAGGGACGATGGCTTAAACTCAATGTCATACATATGACTGGCAAGGAACAGGGCGTATCGCTGTAACCTGGCTGCTGTCATTGCCGGAATGCCTTTCTTTGGACTGAAAATGGAAAGCAACGGCTGGTGATCCGTAACCAGTGTGAAAAGCTTGCCATATTGGCATGCGTGGAATTTCTTGACGCCCCACACTAGCGCCAGTGCTTCTTTGTCGATTTGTGAGTAGTTTTTCTCTGAATCATTCAACGTTTGTGACGCATATGCAACTGGCCTCTCTGACCCATCTTTCAGTGTGTGCGAAAAGACGGCCCCTAAGCCATAAGGGGACGCATCACAAGCCAACTTCACTGGCAGGTCAGGGTCATAATGCATCAGGACCTATTCAGATGTGATGAGCCGTTTTGCCTCAAGAAATGTATTTTCACACTGTTCTGTCCACCGCCATGTCCTATTCTTTTCCAGAGCTGATTTAGAGGCTGGAGTACTGCTGAAAGGTTTGGGAGGAATCTTCTGTAGTAATTGATCAGTCCAGGTGCTCTTTGTCAGTGCGTCCCTTTATGATCATGTCATCCAGGATACACTGGGTTCCTGGGATTCCTTGCAAAATCTGGTGAATAGTTCGTTGCCAAATGCTGGGGCTGATGCAATGCCAAAAACCAGGCGGTTATACCTGTATAGACCTTTATGTGTGTTTATTGTCAGGTACTGTTTGGAGCTCTCTTCAACCGGTAGCTGCAGGTAAACCTGTTTCAGATCAATTTTACTGAAGTGTTTCCCACGAGCTAGTGCAGCAAAGATGTCATCCAGACGTGGCAGGGGGTAATGGTCCACATGCAACATTGAATTCACAGTTACCTTCAAGTCCCCACACATTCTAACAGACCCGTCTTTCTTCACAATAGGAACTATGGGTGTGGCCCATTCGCTTCTGTCCACTTTTGTCAGGATCCCTGTATCCTGCAAGCGATCGATTTCCGCTTCCACCTTTGGTCTCAGGGAGTATGGAACAGATCTGGCTTTGCAGAATTTTGGGGTTGCGTCATCTCTCAGTACAAGGTTTGCTATGAAGCCTTTTACTGTTCCCATCTGATCACTGAAAACTGTGTTGTATTTCTTCCGCAAGTGTTCCAGTGTTTGGTCTGTGCCTTTCTCTTTGGACTGGAACGTGTGGAGCATTTTCAAGTCACACCAGTTCAGCTTTATTTTTGAAAGCCATTCCCTGCCAAATAATGGGGGGCCAGTTCCAGGCACCACATACAGCTGTAACTGCTGTGTTTGCCCCCCATAACGCACTCTGATCTGCAACGCCCCCATTGGGCTCAATCTCTCTCTTGAGTAGGTCTTCAGCAACACATTTGTGTTCTTCAGCCTTGAAATGCTCATTGTAGACAGTAGTGGAAATTATAAACACTGCAGATCCTGTGTCCAGCTCCATTTTGAGGGGTTTGCCTTTGATATCTGGTGTCACCCATATTTTGCTACTGCTGGGAGAAGTCACTGTGTTAAACTCCATTGTACCAATTAATCGTTCATCTGAATCACTGCCACTTTTCTCTGCTAGTGCATTGACAGACCCTTTCATTTTCTCTGGCCCAGCCAGAACCCAGACTTGAACCGAATCGAACATCTCTGGAGAGACTTGAAAATAGCTGTGCAGCGACGCTCCCCATCCAACCTGAAAGAGCTTGAGAGGATCTGCAGAGAAGAATGGGAGAAACTCCCCGAATATGCGTGTGCCACGATTGTAGCGTCATACCCAAGAAGCCTTGAGGTTGTAATTGCTGCCAAGGTGCTTCAACAAAGTACTGAGTTAAGGGTCTGAATACTTATGTAAAAGTAATATCAGTTTTCAATTTTTTATAAATGAGCAAACTTTTTTTTAAATTGTTTTTGCTTTGTCATAATGGGGCATTTTGAAAATGTTGGAATAAAGCTGTAAAGTAACAACAAAAAAAAGAGGCAAGGGGTTTAATACTTTCCGAATGCACTGATGCACTGAATGCAATGCACTGATGCACTGAATGCAATGCACTAATGCACTGAATGCAATGCACTGATCTGGAATCCCATAGGGCAGCGCACAATTGGCCCAGCGTCGTCCGAGTTTTGCCGGGGTAGGCCGTCATTGTAAATAAGAATTAGTTCTTTAACCGACTTGCCTAGTTAAATGAAGAAAAATGTAAAACTGTATGTACAAACTATTTCCAGTAATGTAGCATCTGCAAAGGACAAGAACCGAATGTAGCTAGTTGAACGTAACTAGGACAGGAAGTCTCTCCAGCGCCTCGACCAGCGCAACCGGGGTTACCTCTAACCGTCCCTCCTATATCCAGTTCCGGTGGGATGAGTCTCTCCCTTCCCAGGGAGTATGATGGGACGGCAGCACGGTGCTAGGTGTTCCTATTACAGCTGGACTTGTACCTGGCCACCGTTCACCCAGCTCCTTCAGGAAGGGAATGGGTGTCCGCCTTCGTCTCATGCCTCTCGGGAGTGGGCAAAAGCCGTGTGGGGAGAAGGAGCACTACGAGGAGTTCACCCGCCGCTTCCGGGCCATCTTCTGTCTGTCTGAGTAGCACTCACTTCGGTCATCATGAAGTGCTTTGAGAGACTAGTCAAGGACCATATCACCTCCACCCTACCTGACACCCTAGACCCACTCCAATTTGCTTACCGCCCAAATAGGTCCACAGACGATGCAATCTCAACCACACTGCCCTAACCCATCTGGACAAGAGGAATACCTATGTGAGAATGCTGTTCATCGACTACAGCTCGGCATTTAACACCATAGTGCCCTCCAAGCTCGTCATCAAGCTCGAGACCCTGGGTCTTGACCCCGCCCTGTGCAACTGGGTACTGGACTTCCTGACGTGCCGCCCCCAGGTGGTGAGGGTAGGCAACAACATCTCCACCCCGCTGATCCTCAACACTGGGGCCCCACAAGGGTGCGTTCTGAGCCCTCTCCTGTACTCCCTGTTCACCCACGACTGCGTGGCCACGCACGCCTCCAACTCAATCATCAAGTTTGCGGACGAAACAACAGTGGTAGGCTTGATTACGAACAACAGCGAGACGGCCTACAGGGAGGAGGTGAGGGCCCTCGGAGTGTGGTGTCAGGAAAATAACCTCACACTCAACGTCAACAAAGCTAAGGAGATGATTGTGGACTTCAGGAAACAGCAGAGGGAACACCCCGCTATCCACATCGATGGAACAGTAGTGGAGAGGGTAGTAAGTTTTAAGTTCCTCGGCGTACACATCACAGACAAACTGAATTGGTCCACCCACACAGACAGCATCGTGAAGAAGGCGCAGCAGCGCCTCTTCAACCTCACCCGAGCCACTGCCTGTTCACCCCACTATCATCCAGAAGGCGAGGTCAGTACAGGTGCATAAAAGCTGGGACCGAGAGACTGAAAAACAGCTTCTATCTCAAGGCCATCAGACTGTTAAACAGCCACCACTAACATTGAGTGGCTGCTGCCAACACACTGACTCAACTCCAGCCACTTTAATAATGGGAATTGATGGGAAATGTAAAATATATCACTAGCCACTTTAAACAATGCTACCTAATATAATGTTTACATACCCTACATTATTCATCTCATATGTATATGTATATACTGTACTCTATATCATCTACTGCATCCTTATGTAATACATGTATCACTAGCCACTTTAACTATGCCACTTTGTTTACATACTCATCTCATATGTATATACTGCACTCAATACCATCTACTGTATCTTGCCTATGCCGTTCTGTACCATCACTCATTCATATATCTTTATGTACATATTCTTTATCCCCTTACACTTGTGTCTATAAGGTAGTAGTTTTGGAATTGTTAGCTAGATTACTTGTTGGTTATTACTGCATTGTCGGAATTAGAAGCACAAGCATTTCGCTACACTCGCACTGACATCTGCTAACCATGTGTATGTGACAAATCAAATTTGATTTGATTTGTCTTCGACTATCCGCCCGAGGGTAGAGTGTCGGGGGAACGGCTCTTCCACTTGAGGTAGGGGACGAGGAGCGCCCAGGAATTCTGGACCTTGATCGCCGGAGCAGGATGAAATGACAGGGCCCTTATCGACCACTACCGATGCAGCCTGTGCGAAGACGTCCGACAGGAGTTGGCCTGCAGGGATGCCACCATCACTTTTGACCAACTGGTGGGTGGATCTATCCATCCGGTTGGATAACCTGCTGGTCACCAGCGGACGTCCAGAGAGGACTCTGTCGTTTCCATCTTCCAGCACCCCTGCTCCGGTGCCCATGGAGCTGGGAGGGGCTGCGCTTAGGGAAGCTGGAGGAGGGACCGCACGTGCACCATCTGTGGCCGCAGAGGACACACTGCCAGTCGGGGCCGGGTTGGTCCCTCTGGGAGTCGAGGCAGCAGGCAGGGCACTCTAGCGTCACCCCAGGTGAGTCTGCACCAGAGTCCTCTGTTGTCCATCTGTTTGTACCTGTGTGTTTTCCTGAGTTTTCCCCGCATTCCCAGCATAAGGCGCTCGTCATCTCAGGCACGGCTGGGAATTTTATCGACAGAGCGTTCGCCCTTAGTTTAGGGATTATTCCTGTGGTTAGACCTTTCCCGGTACAAGCTCTGGATAGTCGACCATTAGGGTCCAGGCTAATCAGGGAAGCCACCATCTCCCTGGTCATGGTGACGCAGGAGGTTCATGAGGAGAGAATTAGTCTCTTCCTCATTGACTCTCCTGCGTTTCCCGTGGTACTAGGCCTCCCCTGGTTAGCTCATCATGACCCCACCATTTCATGGCAACAGAGGGCTCTCACGGGGTGGTCGCGAGGTGTGTAGGGGTTTCCGTTGGTGCTACCACGGTGGAAAGTCCAGACCAGGTCTCCACCATAAGCATCCCCCCCGAAAATGCCGGGGGATTCTGTAAGAAGAAGGCGACTCAATTACCACCCCATCAATGGGGAGATTGTACGATAAATATCCTGGTAGATGCTGCACTTCCCAGGGGTCCCCTGTCGCAAGCGGAAAGGCGACTATGGAGACATATGTCTCTGAATCCCCGCGTCAGGGGTACATTCGGTCCTCCACTTCATCCGCCTCCTCAAGCTTATTTTTTGTGAAGAAGGAGGGAGGTCTGCGCCCGTGCATTGACTATCAAGGTCTCAATCAAATCACGGTGAGTTACAGTTACCCGCTACCTCTCATTGAACTAGATCTCAGGAGCGAGTACAACCTGGTGCGTATCCGGATGAAAGACAGCGTTTAGTACCACCTCAGGGCATTATGAGTATCTCGTCATGCCGTACGGGTTGATGAATGCTCCATCAGTCTTCCAATCCTTTGTAGACGAGATTTTCATGGACCTGCACGGGCAGGGTGTAGTGGTGTATATGGATGACATTCTGATATACTCCCCTACACGCGCCGAGCATGTGTCCTTGGTGCGCAGGGTACTTGGACAACTGTTGAAGCATGGCCTGTACATCAAGGCTGTGAAATGCCTGTTCTTTCAGCAAGCCGTCTCCTTCCTAGGGTATCGCATTTCCACATCAGGGGTGGAGAAGGAGAGTGACCGCATTTCAGCCATGCGCAATTGGCCGACTCCCACCACGGTAAAGGAGGTGCAGCGGTTTTTAGGGTTTGCCAATTACAACCTGATATATATCCGGGGTTTTGGCCAGGTGGCTGCTCCCATTACCTCACTGCTGAAGGGGGGTCCTGTACGTCTGCAGTGGTCGGTTGAGGCGGACAGGGCTTTTGGGCACCTAAGAGCTCTGTTTACCTCGGCTCCCGTGCTGGCCCACCTGGATCCCTCTTTGGCGTACAGAGTGGAGGTGGACGTGTACAAGGCTGGGATAGGAGCCGTGCTCTCTCAGCGCTCGGCACGCCACCGAAGCTCCGCCCCTGTGATTTCTTCTCGAAGAAGCTCAGCACGGCAGAGCGGAACTAGGATGTGGGGGACCGGGATCTGTTGGCTGTGGTTTAAGCTTTGATGGCGTGGAGACATTGGCTTGAGGGGACTTAACACCCTTTTCTCATCTGGACTGACCACTGCAACCTGGAGTACATCTGGGCAACTAGGAGACTGAATCCTTGTCACGCAAGGTGGGCCATGTACTTTACCCGTTTTGTGTTTACCCTGTCCTACAGACCAGGTTCCCAGAATATGAAGGCAGACGCACTGTCCCGGCTGTATGACACAGAGGAGCGGCCCATTGGTCAGACTCCCATACTCCCGGCCTCCTGCCTGGTAGCGCCGGTCGTGTGGGAGCTGGACGCAGACATTGAGCAGGCGTTCCGTACATAGGCCGCTCCCCTCCAGTGTCCCATCAGGCGTCTGTACGTTCTGTCTGCTGTTGGTGACAAGTTGATCAATTGGGCTACACGTCACCCTCCTCTGGTCATCTGGGGATCGGTCGGACAGTGCGCTGTCTGACTGGTCCTGTCGTCTCCTCCCTTTGCCCGGCCTTACAGACTGTGGAGGCCTTGTTTAGACACGTCTTCAGGCAATAGGGGTGCCCAGTTCACGTCGAGGGTCTGGAAGGCGTTCATGGAACGTCTGGGGGTCTCGGTCAGCCTTACCTCAGGTTTTCACCCCGAGAGTAGCGGGCAGGTGGTGAGAGTAAACCAGGATGTGGGTAGGTTTCTGAGGTCCTATTGCCAGGACTGGCCGGGGGAGTGGGCAGCGTTCGTGCCCTGGGCAGAGATGGACCAGAACTCGCTCCGCCACTCCTCCACTAACCTCACCCCCTTCCAGTGTGTATTGGCATACCAGACGGTTCTGTCTGCTTGGCATCAGAGTCAGACCGAGGCTCCTGCAGTGGACGACTTGTTCTGGTGCGTGGAGGAAACATGGGACACCGCCAATGTCCACCTTCAGTGCGCCGTGCTGTGCCAGAAAGTGGGAACAGACCGATTGCACCGGGGGACCTTGTCTGGCTCTCAACCTGAAACCTGCCCCTCCGCCTGCCCTGCCAGAAGCTGGGCCCTTGGTTTGTGGGGCCATTCAAAGTCCTGAGGAGACTGAACGAGGTGCGTTACAGGTTACAGCTTCCCCCCGATTACCGTATTAACCCCTCGTTCCATGTGTCTCTCCTCAGGCCGGTGCTGGTCGGTCCGCTCCAAGAGTCTAAGGTGTGGGAGGTTCCTCCGCTCCCTCTGGACATCGGGGGGGCCCCGGCGTACTCGAAGGTCGAAGTCACCGACCTTCTAGCCATCGCTGATCCTCTATTCATTTTCCTTTGGTTTTGTCTTGTCTTCCATCACACCTGGTTCCAATCCCATGAATTACATGTTGTGTATTTTACCCTCTGTTCCCCCTCATGTCCTTGTCGGTGGTTGTTTACTGTAAGTGCTTGTCTGTCCTGGTGTGCGTTGGGCTATGTACCCATTTATTTAATATTCTGTTCTCCGTTGGGTTTTGTTAATAAATTGAGCCGTTGGAAACACAGTTATTTCTCTCCTGCATCTGACTTCTCTGCCGCCAATTAACACCCCTTACAATGGGAGGCACACAGTACTACACAGAGCCATGACTACATGGAACTCTATTCCACATCAAGTAACTGACGCAAGTAGTAAAATTAGATTTAAAAAACACCTTGGCACAGACACATGCGTACACACACACACACCCACATACGATAACATACACATGGATTTGGTACTGTAGATAGGTGGTAGTGGTGGGGTAGGGGCCTGAATGCACACAGTGTGTTGTGAAATCTGTGAATGTATTGTAATGTTTTAAAATTGTATAAACTGCCTTAATTTTGCTGCACCCCAGAAAGAGTAGCTGGTGATTTGGCAGCAGCTAATGGGGATCCATAAAAAATACAAATACAGTAACATAGCAAATATGACCTACTTGCTTAAACAAATGTGGTTTCCACTGACAATTCAGACGTGCAAACTATGGCATAAGGGACGACGAACAGATAACTGGCCATTTCAATGAAGACATTTTTGAGCGAGTTAGGAGGGACGTAGTAAATATAAATATTTGTTCAGCACTTTTGAAATGTACAGCGACAGAATTCTGAACATGGGCCATTCTATCAGTTTTCTGCCTGTACACCAAGTCAGAACCATAGGATAAATACTGGGGGCATATAAGTAGACAATGAAAGCTCTTTCAATATTTGAGGATGACATTTCTCTAAGACAGGCTATAGGCTAAATGTGCATCACCAAGTTAGAACAGTAGGTTAAGTTATGAGGAGAAAAGGGACCAAATTATTAGGGTGAGGCACATGAGCAACGAACATACACGTAGTATTACTTTCTTAGCTACAGTATACATATCTCCCTGTCATATTACATCATTTATGCAGCAGCATACAATACATTTCTGGACTCACCTTGTGGTGCTGTGCTCACTTGAACAGGAAGGTGGTGTGACGGTCCTTCGTGGGCAAATTTTGTCATTAAAGTCTGGCATTCTCTGGATTTATGGTGCTTTCAAGACAACTGGGAACTGTTGAATCATGATGTCATTGATCTTCAAGTCGGAGCTCAAGAAAGAGGCCCGACTTGGAATTCTGAGTAGGATGACTTGTTCAAAACATATTTTCTCACCTCATATTTTCCCAAGATCTGGATTCTTAGCTTTGATAAAAGAGGTTTCCTCTAGGGGCGGGAGGGGTCAGGACGGGGGTGAAAACTCAGTCTTTGTAGCCACGGCCAAATTATTAAGCAAGTGATGTGTTTTTGTATGGGTGACAATAAGAGTGTCGAATTTAGTCAATATTAAAAAGTATTGCAATTTGATAGGTGATGTTTATTTGAATCTATACTGAGCAAAAATATAAATGTAACATGTAAAGTGTTGTTCCCATGTTTCATGAGCTGAAATAAAAAAGATCCCAGAGAAAGTTTCCTTTGTAAAAAAAAGCTTATTTGGCAGAAATTTTGTCCACAAATGTCTTTACATCCCTGTTAAAGAGCATTTCTCCTTTGCCAAGATATTCCATCCACATAACAGGTGTTGTATTTCAAGAAGCTGATAAAACAGCATGAGCATTACGAAGGTGCACCTTGTGCTCGGGACAATAAGAGGCTACTAAAATGTGTTATTTTGTCACACAACACAATGCCACAGATGTCTCAAGTTTAGAGGGAGCATGCAATTGCCATGTTGCCTGCAGGAATTTCCACCAGAGCTGTTACCAGAGAATGTAATGTTAATTTCTCTACCATAAGCCGCCTCCAACATCATTTTAGAGAATACGTCCAACCGGCCTCACAACTGCAGACCACATGTAACCACGCCAGTCCAGGATCTCCACATCCAGCTTCTTCACCTGCAGGATCGTCTGAGACCAACCACCCAGACTGCTGATGCAACTGTGGGTTTGCACAAACTAAGAATTTCTGCAAGGCTCTCCAGAGGGTAGTGGGTTCTGCACAACGCATCACCGGGGGCAAACTACCTGCCCTCCAGCACACCTACAGCAGCCAATGTCACAGGAAAGCCAAAAAGATCATCAAGTAGAACAACCACCCGAGCCACTGCCTGTTCATCAAAAGCTGGGACCAAGAGACTGAAAATCATCTCAAGGCCATCAGACTGTGAGACAGCCATCGCTAACATAGAGAGGCTGCTGCCAACAAACAGACTCAAATCTCTAGCCACTTAAATAAACAGACTTAATAAAGTTAGCACTAGTCACTTTAAATAACACCACTTTAATATGTTTACATTACTATTCTCATATGTATATGCTGTATTCTACACCATCTACTGCATCTTGCCGATGCTGCACGACATCGCTCATCCATATATTTACAGTTGAAGTCGGAAGTTTACATACACTTAGGTTGGAGTCATTAAAACTCATTTTTCAACCACTCCACAAATTTCTTAACAAAATATAGTTTTGGCAAGTCGGTTAAGACATCTACTTTGTGCATGACACAAGTTATTTTTACAACAATTGTTTACAGACAGATTAGTTCACTTATAATTCACTGTATCACTATTCCAGTGGGTCAGAAGTTGACTGTGCCTTTAAACAGCTTGAAAAATTCCAGAAAATCATATGTCGTGGCTTTAGAAGCTTCTGATGGGCTAATTGACATAATTTGAGACAATTGGAGGTGTACCTGTGGATGTATTTCAAGGCCTACCTTCAAACTCAGTGCCTTTAAGGTTGACATCATGGGAAAATCAAAAGAAATCAGCCAAGACCCCCCAAAAAAAACGTTCATATGTACCCAAGTATAAACACCATGGGACCACGCAGCCGTCATACCGCTCAGGAAGGAGACGCGTTCTGTCTCCTAGAGATGAACGTACTTTGGTGCGAAAAGTGCAAATCAATCCCAGAACAGCAGCAAAGGACCCTATGGGAATAGACCATTCACTTTGTGACTCCTCCAGTACCCCCCATTTCTACCATTGTTGTCACTTCCTGCTGGGCCGCCACCGTCCGGGCTTCTGGTTTCTGGTTTCCGGCCGTTGACGCACTTTTTGCTCACGGACAGGTGTGGATATGATGTTCCACGGATCCGTGCGCACTTATAGCAGCGTCTCTGATCTGGGTCCAGCAGCCGCCGACGTCCTTGGTTTGGGTCACCCTCCGGCCCGGACGGTACCTCGGCTGGTTCCGTCTGGGCCCCATTCAGCCCCTCGCCTCTCTATGTGTTGTTCGTCCCCCTCGCCGCATCTCCTCTGGGGCCCCTCTCAGCAGGTCCTGGGTATTCTGGTGAATTTCCACCGCGGTCTGCAATTCCTCCAGGCTCTGGGGGTTCTGCATGCCTACCGTCTTCTTTGTCTCGTATTGCAGGGCCCAAAGGTATTTATCCAGGACAAGCTTGTCGAGCATCGGGAGGGAGGGTACTTCCGTCAGTAGCCAGCCCTTGGTCAGGCGCACCAGGTCGCTCATCTGAGCACGGGGGAAAGGGTGGGGTCAAAGGCCCAGTCGTGGACCAGTTGTGCACGGCGTTTGAGATTGAACACATAACGGCTCAGTATCTCCCGTTTGAGTCCCTCATAATTTGCGGCCTGGTCAGTGTTCAAATCAAAGTAGGCCTTCTGGGCCTTCACAGAGAGGTAGGGTGCCAACAGCCTGGCCCACTTGGGTTTGGGCCATCCTTCCCTCTGTATCATCCTCTCGAAGTTGCACAAATACGACTCCACGTCATCTTCCTCAGTTTCGGGCCACACTCCTGAGCCCTCCCAACCTTCAACTGGGCTACCTTCACTACCAGTCTGCAGTTTTGTTGGTGCTGCTCCTCCAGTGCTTGCTCCTGGAGAGCCTGTTGCTTCTGCTGGCTGAGGATGAACTGAGCCATCAGCTTCACCATGGTGATCTCCATACGCTCGAGCCCACAGCACCCAAAGCTACTGAGATGCAAGCATTCTCCAACATATGTGGTAAGCGCGCAGAGATTGACACAGAGGCAGGGAGACTTTAGACTGCAAAAACAACTTTCTAAGACAGAAAATAAGCATAACAAAGAAAATCACATAGGTTTGGCTCAGTCCTTCTTCTCTAATTTTGCTTGGTGTCTGTCTCTCCCCGTTCTCTCTCTCGCGGTGTGCCAAAGTGCTCCTCTTATTTGGCCTCCACGGCTGGTTGGCACTTTCCTCTAATTACCTTCACTTAGAGCTGTCCATGTCGGGGTGCCCAGCTCTCGTATTCCCAGCAGAGGGAGCCAACGTCGCCTCGCATACCTCCTCTCTATTACCATCCCCTGGGGTAAACCTCCTGGGATACCACAATATATTGAAGCAACATCTCAAAGCTTGGTCGCAAATGGGAATTCCAAATTGACAATGACCCCAAGCATACTTCCAAAGTTGTGGCAAAATGGCTTAAGGACAACACAGTCAAAGTTTTTGAGTGGCCATCACAAAGCCCTGACCTCAATCCCATAGAACATTTGTGGACAGAACTGAAAAAGCGTGCGTGAGCACAGAGGGCAAAAATGGGCCACAATTCACCCAACTTATTGTGGGAAGCTTGTGGAAGGCTACCTGAAACGCTTGACCCAAGTTAAACCATTGAAAGGCAATGCTCCCAAATACTAATTGAGTGTATGTAAACTTCTGACCCACTGGGAATGTGATGAAAGAAAAAAAAGCTGAAATAAATCACTCTACTAGTATTCTGACAAATCAAATCAAAGTGTATTTGTCACGTGTGCCGAATACAACAGGTGTGGACCTTACAGTGAAATGCTTACTTACATGCTCTAACCAATAGTGAAAAAAAGGTATGAGGTGAACAATAGGTAGGTAAAGAAATAAAACAACAGTAAAAAAACAGGCTATATAAAAGTAGCGAGGCTATATAAAAGTAGCGAGGCTACATACAGACACCAGTTAGTCAGGCTGATTTAAATTTAACTAGGCAAGTCAGTTAAGAACAAACTCTTATTTTCAATGACGGCCTAGGAACAGTGGGTTAACTGCCTGTTCAGGGGCAGAACGACAGCTTTGTACCTTGTCAGCTCGGGGATTTGAACTTGCAACCTTCCAGTTACTAGTCCAACACTCTAACCACTAGGCTACCCTGCCGCCACAGGGTCTGGTAGGCTCGTGTCACTGGCCAGCTTGCGGCTGTGCTTCCCTTTGTAGTCTGATTGAGGTAGTATGTACATGTAGCTATGGTGAAAGTGACTATGCATATATGATGAACAGAGAGGAGCAGTGGTGTAAAAGAGGGGTTGGCGGGTGGTGGGTGGGACAAAATGCAGATAGCCCGGTTAGCCAATGTGCAGGAGCACTGGTTGGTTGGCCCAATTGAGGTAGTATGTACATGAATGTATAGTTGAAGTGACTATGCATATATGATAAACAGAGTAGCAGCAGCGTAAAAAGAGGGATTGGGGGGTAGCCATTTGATTACCTGTTCAGGAGTCTTATTGCTTCGGGGTAAAAACTGTTGAGAAGCCTTTCTGTCCTAGACTTGGCACTCCGGTACCACTTACCATGTGGTAGTAGATAGAACAGTCTATGGCTGGGGTGGCTGGGGTCTTTGACATACCTAAGGGAACATTTTGACGCTTGCCATATGGTTCGTGAGAAAGTCCATATTGCGAATGTACGGTTCCTTACTAGACGTCCGAAAACGTTTGTAAAATTCGCGGATGGCGTCGGGCCGTGCGGCAGGGCCGGAACTACCAGGAAGTCATCAAACAAACTCTTGGACATTCGGTTTCAGTTTTATAAAATATTCAAATTTTGGTAATTTTTCCGCTGTCCCGGTAAATCCCACAAGAGGGCGAATGGAATCATATTGCAAATGTACAATCACGACGTTGCCTTATCTCCTAAACGGAAAAGACTTCGAAGACGAAACTTGGTGAGCATAGGTTTGGCATAATGGGCAGTTGACCCCGAACAAGATGGCGTCTAGGCCTCAATGGTTTTTGAGTTATGGCCATTTTTCTGGGATTTAAAGGTCCAAAATGAAAATAGAGCAATAATTTTCCCGCTTCACGTCAAAGTAAAGGAACCTACGGTGTCAATAAAAAAAGAACCAGCCATTTATCTATCGTCATTTAAGAGAAATCGTACAATGTCAAATTGGTGATGTTAAAAAAAAATATATATATATTTTTTAAACAGTTACAGATCCAGTTGCAGCGTGTTCATACGAATATTTTAAAGTGTGCTTCGGAGCTCTGCGAGATTTCTGTGATTTTCTGAAATAACACACACTCACTAAACCCTCTGTAAATAAGTCAGTTCTTAACATAAAGACTTAAAACTCAGGATTCTGTAAAGGCATACCCCAATCAGGATATGAGTTTACTTCCTGTGCCAACCGGAAGTGCCTTAAATGGCATCATAGTGGCTGTTTCAAAAGGTTAAAAAGTTCAGATCTTTTCAAAACTTCCTATGTGTGATTAGGCAACCCTCTTGAACTCTTGAACACACACACACACACACACAGCAAGGATGGAGTGACAAAGTGCGGTGCTTAAAGACACTCAGAGCCTGCAATGGCATTACCATAATCTCTAGGCTGTGCTGAGTTCAACGAGATGCCCCGCTTGACCATAGCTCGCTCTGTCTGAGCGCAGCGACCATGAGAAAAAGTAGGCCCATAATGAAGCCTGGCCCAAAATTGTATTTGCTTTTGGGTGACAGTGTGAGAACCTTTAGGGTGAGAAGCACAATTTGACCTCAGGAACGTTCCTGAGGTCCTCCCGATCTGTGCAAAGCTTGACCATGTGGCATTAACCCTTAACAGTTAAAAGAAGGTGTTTACATCAAACAGTTTTCAATGACTCCTCTCCCCATAGGAATTCATTGCCTGCACCCCTAAATTCAACCTGAAGCCTATGTGGGTTACAAATGTCTTATGAACCTGTCTTTGATGATAATCTATCAGGCCACTATGAGGTCTACCTGTGTTGATTCTAAGCTTCCTGGAGCAACTGGAAGTGGTTACAATCACCCTAAAAGTGTTTTTCCATACCCAACCAGCAGTTTGTGATAAATAGTGCATTCAACCCTGTGTAAACCGGTCAGTTCTAAACGTAAACACTTAAAACTCAGGATTCTGTAAAGGCATACCCCAATCAGGATATGAGTTTATATAGCTTCCTGTGCCAACCGGAAGTGCCTTAAACTTACCCAATACATCATTTGGTTTCAAGTTGTGTGTCTCTGTATTAGCATATGCTAACAGCTTCAGCTGAAATGCACCCAAAATGACTTCTGGTCCCGCACTCTTGCGCATTCAAAACTTCAAAATTACATATTATATGTCGACTAAACTGGTCAAACTAAGTGCAGAATCGAGCTTCAGGATGTTTTAATCATGTAAAACAAAGATCAGCACGAACAGACAAACCGACATCAATTGGTGTTTCATGGAAAAAGAGGGAGCGCCAATTCAGAGCGCGCAATAGAGTGCATGTATTTTCGCGTGACCCGAACGTTTTAGCCCGCAAAAGGACGAGGGCGCGCGAGATTCTCACAATGAACGCATCATTTGAAAGCAGACATCACGCTGAACACATAGAAACTGTTCCTGGATCCGTAGCTGGTTGGGAAGGGTGGGGGCGATGACGTCAAAGTTGTCCCAACTTTTCTGTTGCCAAGAGGGTGTTTGGGAGAAAGGCTGCCCTGAGAGTTCTGCTTTACATACAGACATAATTTAAACGGTTTTAGAAACTTTAGAGTGTTTTCTATTCAATAATTATTATTATATGCATATATTAGAAATTTTTGACAAAAAAAAAATATGTTTACTATGGGCACGCACTTCCTCCAAAGGGGGCAGTATTCAGCCCGATCTCCAAAAGGTTAAATGGCGTCATAGTGGCTGTTTCGAAGGGTTAAAAAGTGCAGATGTTTTCAAAACGTCATATGTGTGATTAGGCAACCCCCATGAACTGTAAATCAGTCATTTCTCCCATAAAATTTCCAAGAAAAAAATCACACACACACACACACACAGCTAGGACAGAGGGACACAGTGTGGTGCGTAGAGACAGACAGTACATTTGCAATAACTTTAATTCATTTTTGCATCACGAAAATGCCGACATTAAGAAATGTCCCAAAGTCGCAAGACTAGGTGCATTGCGACCGCCTCGGCCCATATAGACGGACTCCAATGTTTCTGTCCGATAGCTCATTCAAGGACCCCGTAGCAAGTCATGGAAAAAAGTGGATTTTCAGCACCAATTAAGGTCTTGCTCGGGCAACAAATGACCTATCGAGACGAAACTTGGGATTCGGGGTCGCCTCAGGTAGTCCTACACATAATGTCAGCACTGGACCCGCATCTAGAACGTAACTACGTGTTTTACATTTTTATTATGGTTTGAACAGAAGATGTTGTGCCAGCTCTGAAGTATGTGATAGTTGGCTTGTAAAACGAGTTGGAAAAAGTGGGTGTGGTGTCAGTTTGTATCAGTTTGGTGTCAGAATGATATCTAATTGACTGATGGATGGTGACTTGCTGGTGACTTTTGTCCATTTGCAATATGTTTAAACAGTGAGGTACCATCACCAAAGTGACATTCTGAAATCAACCACAACGAGCGATGGAGAGGAACCAGAATCACTGCCCAGCCATCCCGAGTTTGTCCTCTGACAAATCAACTGTAAATTTCGGTGTTCCTCAAGGTTCCGTTTTAGGACCACTATTGTTTTCACTATATATTTTACCTCTTGGGGATGTTATTCGAAAACATAATGTAAACTTTCACTGCTATGCGGATGACACACAGCTGTACATTTCAATGAAACATGGTGAAGCCCCAAAATTGCCCTCGCTAGAAGCATGTGTTTCAGACATAAGGAAGTGGATGGCTGCAAACTTTCTACTATTAAACTCGGACAAAACAGAGATGCTTGTTCTAGGTCCCAAGAAACAAAGAGATCTTCTGTTGAATCTGACAATTAATCTTAATGGTTGTACAGTCGTCTCAAATAAAACTGTGAAGGACCTCGGCGTTACTCTGGACCCTGATCTCTCTTTTGAAGAACATATCAAGACCATTTCGAGGACAGCTTTTTTCCATCTACGTAACATTGCAAAAATCAGAAACTTTCTGTCCAAAAATGATGCAGAAAAATTAATCCATGCTTTTGTCACTTCTAGGTTAGACTACTGCAATGCTCTATTTTCCGGCTACCCGGATAAAGCACTAAATAAACTTCAGTTAGTGCTAAATACGGCTGCTAGAATCCTGACTAGAACCAAAAAAATTGATCATATTACTCCAGTGCTAGCCTCTCTACACTGGCTTCCTGTCAAAGCAAGGGCTGATTTCAAGGTTTTACTGCTAACCTACAAAGCATTACATGGGCTTGCTCCTACCTATCTCTCTGATTTGGTCCTGCCGTACATACCTACACGTACGCTACGGTCACAAGACGCAGGCCTCCTAATTGTCCCTAGAATTTCTAAGCAAACAGCTGGAGGCAGGGCTTTCTCCTATAGAGCTCCATTTTTATGGAACGGTCTGCCTACCCATGTCAGAGACGTAAACTCGGTCTCAACCTTTAAGTCTTTACTGAAGACTCATCTCTTCAGTGGGTCATATGATTGAGTGTAGTCTGGCCCAGGAGTGGGAAGGTGAACGGAAAGGCTCTGGAGCAACGAACTGCCCTTGCTGTCTCTGCCTGGCCGGTTCCCCTCTTTCCACTGGGATTCTCTGCCTCTAACCCTATTACAGGGGCTGAGTCACTGGCTTGCTGGGGCTCTCTCATGCCGTCCCTGGAGGGGGTGCGTCACCTGAGTGGGTTGATTCACTGTTGTGGTCATCCTGTCTGGGTTGGCGCCCCCCCCCCTTGGGTTGTGCCGTGGCGGAGATCTTTGTGGGCTATACTCAGCCTTGTCTCAGGATGGTAAGTTGGTGGTTGAAGATATCCCTCTAGTGGTGTGGGGGCTGTGCTTTGGCAAAGTGGGTGGGGTTATATCCTTCCTGTTTGGCCCTGTCCGGGGGTGTCCTCGGATGGGGCCACAGTGTCTCCTGACCCCTCCTGTCTCAGCCTCCAGTATTTATGCTGCAGTAGTTTATGTGTCAGGGGCTGGGGTCAGTTTGTTATATCTGGAGTACTTCTCCTGTCCTATTCGGTGTCCTGTGTGAATCTAAGTGTGCGTTCTCTAATTCTCTCCTTCTCTCTTTCTTTCTCTCTCTCGGAGGACCTGAGCCCTAGGACCATGCCCCAGGACTACCTGACATGATGACTCCTTGCTGTCCCCAGTCCACCTGGCCATGCTGTTGTTCCAGTTTCAACTGACCTGAGCCCTAGGACCATGCCCCAGGACTACCTGACATGATGAACTCCTTGCTGTCCCCAGTCCACCTGGCCATGCTGCTGCTCCAGTTTCAACTTCCACCTGACTGTGCTGCTGCTCCAGTTTCAACTGTTCTGCCTTATTATTATTCGACCATGCTGGTCATTTATGAACATTTGAACATCTTGGCCATGTTCTGTTATAATCTCCACCCGGCACAGCCAGAAGAGGACTGGCCACCCCACATAGCCTGGTTCCTCTCTAGGTTTCTTCCTAGGTATTGGCCTTTCTAGGGAGTTTTTCCTAGCCACCGTGCTTCTACACCTGCATTGCTCGCTGTTTGGGGTTTTAGGCTGGGTTTCTGTACAGCACTTTGAGATATCAGCTGATGTACGAAGGGCTATATAAATACATTTGATTTGATTTGATTTGATCGGGCCAGTCAATTTTGCATTTCTGCAGGATTTTTGAGCATGTCAAATTCGTGATGGTACATGGCAAATTGACATAAAATCCTCATTTGGCATTTTCAAATCTTTCAAATTGCATTTGGACATTTCTTATGGCATTTGGCCCAGAAAAAGTGACTTTTGACTTCCTATGAAATCATATTGCAAATGGACAAAACATATGCCTTATGCACAAGTTTTAAAAAAAACATACAAAATAATTATAATAAAATTGGACAAAAGTATACTCATACAGTTCTTACAGGTGTAATTGACAACAACAAAAAACTAAAGAATTTCGAAAAACGGTCCAGAAAGCACTTTTTTAAGGGGGTGACAAGTTTTTGAAAAAATTTTCAGTTTTTCAAAATGTTACTTTTGGATGTTGACTTGTGTTACATTTGCAAAATGAAAAACCACAGTGGAGCGCACTCGCCATCTGTTGGATTTGTGTGTGACAAGTGTGACACTTGGCATTTGCCATATGGCATTTGCAATCAACTTTGAATGAAACGATGCCGAATTGAGTGGTATTGAACACGTGTATATGGTTTGTCTTGTGCCAATGACTTCCCATTCATTTTTGTACATTTCAGGGGGGTGTTCCCTTACAGGTATTAACTTCCCCTACATATTTCCCATAAGTACTGTACCGGGCCAAACAGTAATAGTCTCCTCCTGCCACTGTAAAGGGAGGAAGCCTCGATTTAAGGGGAGCCTGTGGATATAAATTGTGTAGATCAATGCAACTGTCATTATCTGGCATTCCTGCTTTCATGAACAGCTTTACCATACAGGCCATTCCCCTAGGTGAATTATCTCCATTAAGTGGAAAAGGGATGGTTGTCAACTGAGGTTTAGCTGTGGCACAGGCATAACATTCTTCTTTAGCTACTGATCTGGCCAACCCTTACTATACTCCATCTGTTCCTAAATTGGGTGTATGGGTTTACATAGCCATCACTTTCTGTGTGAGCTATGACCTGATTCCATGAATTACACGGTGATTTACACAAATACCTTCCATAGGGACCCATGGTTCTAGACTGCCAAGGAGTGAATGACCCCAGTTGGTCTACATAAAACTCCACTGAGACATCCTTCCCAATCTCACTCTCCCTTCCTTACTATTCAGTTCCAGTGACCTGCTAAGATGATATGGTAATATCAAATTCCCCTCGTCTAGCACATGAGTCAAGTTACCCTCTTTGGCCTTCTCGGGATTCATGGTGTATCAGGAATATGGCTCCCACGATCAGACAGCTCAGGACGGCCAGCACACATGTAAAGCCCCGCCCTTTCCCGGAAAACACATCAACAGCCAGAGGCCAGACACACTTCCACTTCTATGAACAAACACAGGGATGAAATGACGGGGTTAGGGAGTTTTCATTAGAGAGATGACCCCAGATCCTGTTGATTTCAGTTCTCCTCTCTAACACTGTGATTGTTCGACAGTGTCAGTGTGCCCTACCCCTTTGCAGTGCGACATGAGTCCAGGTAGCTCTTTCAGCTATTCTCATCGCGAAGGCAGTCACCAGGAGTCCTTGGTTTGGCCCCTTCCAATGGGCTGCTTCCCGTCTATTCTCCTCAGGGACTGGATTGAGTGAATCACCTTCTCCTGTAATTCACCTGTAATGCATAAAATCTTGGACATACAGGTTTGGTTAACAAACAGTTTCTCATTTGTTTTATCTGATTATATCTTTAACTTCTATGCCTATTTGTTAGATAGAATATTTTTATATTTTATATTAGTTTATTATCCAATAGGCCCCACCCTGGGCTCTGCCCAGGTAACAACGTTGTCTACTCTAAAACAATGACTTAGGTAAGATTAGTAAATTATCCTTATGTTCTGACATTTAAACAGTAACCCTAGTCAATGCTACTCTTTCGGTGTACTCCTATCTTGCTCATTTCCTGACCCCCTTCTCCTCTCTGCTCTCAAACCTTCAAGGTCTCAGCAGTGCGGGAGGGCTCCTCTGTCTGCCTTTCCCCTATCTGTCTGTAGCTCTTTTTCTCATAACAATCAGGTAACAACTATGTGTTTTTTCCAAATTTAACTAAGCGTCTCACTGTTTGGCTTTATCTAAATCATGGATTTTAGAAAAAACATGTCTATGGTGGCAATCTCTAAAGTCCTTACATAACCTTAATCAACCTATTCCGATCCTATCAATAATCCTAATCACCACAGATGTCATATATCCCTGTCAACTTTAATACTATTTAAATAAAAATCTTCTAATGGTTAAATAAAGCCAAAACGAATGCTAACCATATCATATCTCTTTTCTGTGCTAATGAAATCTCTCCTTCGGGAATCCACTGTATTTTATCAAACAATAACATGGGTTAAAAACCAGTCACATCAATAATTTAATATATGTTGCATAGTTTGGGATACCTTATCTACGGTAATTTACCATCCCTAAGAACTGCAACTTATTTATTTTCATAAATAATTTTAATGCTTATAAAATAACTTTTCCTATCATGTATTTTCCTGCCCTATGTCCTGTCCAAACCTCAAAGGACCATATCCTCCCCCATTTATTATCGATGGTAAATATGACTTCTGTTCCTGTTGTAATACTAAATCAATAGTAGCCAATTTGAAACCTTCACAGCCAATGTTTAAAACAGAATCCTGAACCTCTTCCTCACTAGAGTTTATTCCCCCGATCCCCATAATTTGTCCTTCCTCAATTCCACTTTCTCCTCTGTGGTTCAAACGATAATTATGTCCAAGAGCTATAAACTCCATTATAATTAATTTACCTTAAAAACCAGTATCACCCATGACCACAAATTCATTACCAAATGGCACCCCCTGTGGCTGATCAGACCACAAGGGAAAGCCATGAAAACAGGTCAAAAGGTTATACCACCCTTTTACATTCGTGTTCCTGTCACGCCCTGGCCTTAGTTATCTTTGATTTGTTTATTATTTTGGTTTATTTTTTTATTTTTTTTATTTCACCTTTATAACCAGGTAGGCTAGTTGAGAACAAGTTCTCATTTGCAACTGCGACCTGGCCAAGATAAAGCATAGCAGTGTGAACAGACAACACAGAGTTACACATGGAGTAAACAATTAACAAGTCAATAACACAGTAGAAAAAAAGGGGAGTCTATATACATTGTGTGCAAAAGGCATGAGGAGGTAGGCGAATAATTACAATTTTGCAGATTAATAACACTGGAGTGATAAATGATCAGATGGTCATGTACAGGTAGAGATATTGGTGTGCAAAAGAGCAGAAAAGTAAATAAATAAAAACAGTATGGGGATGAGGTAGGTAAAAATGGGTGGGCTGTTTACCGATAGACTATGTACAGCTGCAGCGATCGGTTAACTGCTCAGACAGCAGATGTTTGAAGTTGGTGAGGGAGATAAAAGTCTCCAACTTCAGCGATTTTTGCAATTCGTTCCAGTCACAGGCAGCAGAGAACTGGAACGAAAGGCGGCCAAATGAGGTGTTGGCTTTAGGGATGATCAGTGAGATACACCTGCTCGAGCGCGTGCTAGGGATGGGTGTTGCCATCGTGACCAGTGAACTGAGATAAGGCGGAGCTTTACCTAGCATGGACTTGTAGATGACCTGGAGCATGTGGGTCTGGCGACGAATATGTAGCGAGGGCCAGCCGACTAGGGCATACAAGTCGCAGTGGTGGGTGGTATAAGGTGCTTTAGTGACAAAACGGATGGCACGTCAGGGTGTGACATGGGGGATTTATGTGTTTGTCTGGTCTAGGGGTTTTGTATGTTTATGGGGTGTTCCCTAGTCTAGGTGATTATGTAAGTCTATGGTTGCCTAGATTGGTTCTCAATTAGAGGCAGGTGTTTATCGTTGTCTCTGATTGGGAACCATATTTAGGCAGCCATGTTCTCAGGGTATTTTGTGGGTGGTTGTCTTCTGTCTTTGTGTTTATGCACCAGATAGTTTCAGTTTTTTCACATTTGTTGTTTTGTATTTTGTAGTGTTGACGTTTATTGTCCTTAATAAGGGGGTGGTAAGTTTTTGAAAAAAAGTTAACATTTTCGACTTTGGACGTCTATGAAATCATATTGCAAATGGACAAGTAAAAAAAATTATAGTAAAATATGAATAAAGTATGTTGATACAGTTCTTATACATGTGTAATTGACACAAAATTCGAAAGAATTTCGAAAAATGTTCCAGAAAGCACTTTTTTAACGGTGTGATAAGTTCTCAACATTTTTGCTATTTTTGACTTTTGACTTCCTATGAAATCATATTGCAAATGGAGAAAACATATGCCTTATGCACAAGTAAAAAAAAAATAATGATAATAAAATATGACTAAAGTATGTTAATACAGTTCTTATACAAATGTAATTGACATAAAATTCGAAAGAATTTCGAAAAACGTTCCAGAAAGCACTTTTTTAAGGGTGTGATAAGATTTTTCCAAATTTTTGCTATTTTTGACTTTTGTCCTCCTATGAAATCATATTGCAAATGGACAAAACATATGCCTTATGCACAAGTAAAAAAATATATATAAATAATAATGATAATAAAATTGGACAAAAGTCTATTAATACAGTTCTTACACAAAAAAATCGAAAGAATTTTGAAAAACGGTCCAGAAAGCACTTTTTTACAGTTTTTGAAAAAATGTTCAGTTTTTCCAAATTTTACTTTTGGATGTTGACTTGTGTTACATTTGCAATATGAAAAACCACAGTGGAGCGCATTCGCCATCTGTTGGATTTTTAAAGTTTTACACTTGGCATTTGCCATATGGCCTTTGCAATCAACTTTGAATGAAACGACGCCGAATTGAGTGGTATTGGACACCGTTTTTATGATTTGTCCAGTGCCAATGACTTCCCATTCATTTTTGTACATTTCAGGGGGGTGTTCCCTTACAGGTACTAACTTCCCCTATATATTTCCCATAAGTACTGTACCGGGCCAAACAGTAATAGTCTCCTCCTGCCACTGTAAAGGGAGGAAGCCTCAATTTAATGCAACCGCTGTGTCAGATTTTTAAAAACTTTATGGAAAAAGAAATGCATGCAATAATCTGAAACGGAGCTCAATTTAAAAACACCACAGCTGCAAAGAGAGCGTCAACATAAACAAGAAATTACATGATTACATAATAAATATAGCACTCCCGGAATCCCAGGTCCACAATAAATGTTTGTTTTGTTTGAAAATGTCCTTCTTTTGTTAGAGCGTTTGGTATACATATCTAATTCTCGTCAGGGTTATATCGGACAAAACCTTAAAGTGATATTACCAGTCGAACAAACATTCCAAACTAAGTACAGAATCAATCATTAGGATGTTTTTAACATATAGCGTCAATAAAGTTCCGACCGGAGTATTCTTTCTTCTCTTCGTGAGCAATGGAACGCAAGTGACTACCATGAGGAAAAAGTGGGATCACAAAATGGCTGCTTGATGGACAGCTGATATATTCTGCTCTCATTCACTCCCACAACATCATAGAAGCCGCATTATAATTTCTATTGATGGTTGACATCTAGTGGAACCTCTAGGCAGTGCAACATCATTCATATCTCAAGGGGATTTCATTGGGGTCTCTGGTGAATACATACAAGCTCAGATTTCAGACTTCCTGTTTTGATTTCAACTCAGGATTTTGCCTGCCAATATGAGTTCTGTTATACTCACAGACATCATTCAAACAGTTTTAGAAACTTCAGAGTGTTTTCTATCCAATACTAATAATAATATGCAAATGTTAGCAACTATGACTGAGGAGCAGGCCGTTTGATATGGGCACCTTTTCATCCAAGCTACTCAATACTGCCCCTGCAGCCATAAAAAGTTAAATACTAAAAATGACGTCATAGGTTTTATTCTGTCCTTCCTCCACTCTGATACAATGACAGTATAGTTCACAAGCCTTCCCACATTGTCCACCACCTGTTAAATAATCTACTACTAGTAGAAGGTCTCTCCTCTCCCTGTGTAGAGACAGGATGTCCTGTAAGGAACACATTATTCCAGCCAGTCTGACGATAGCTCCATTAGTTTCTAACAAGGAACAGACAGTCCTTCTAATTCTGTATGAAAACTACACACATTACATTCAGTATTGTGATTACAATACGATTCATACATCCATACAGTAACATAGTAGTATTCTGTTTAGTCATAGTTCTGATTGAAATGTATACATAATTTAGTCATTATTCATAACAATCCCTTCACAAGAACACTTTGTACAAACCCTAAAGCAAGGACTCTGTGCCGCAAAATGAGACGAAGGGACTTTGCAAACAAAACTGGCCAAGTTCCTGGCCTCCTACCGAAACACCCCACATGCCACGACAAATGAAAGCCCAGACATACTGATTTTCGGGAGGCCTTGCCGCACACAGCTGGATATCATGAAACCAAACAGGCGTAATGAAATGCTGAACAATCAAGCCAAGACGCTCTCCGGTGGCCGGGAGCGCCATCTCCAAACAGGACATGGAGTGATGGTGTGAGACTCCAGAAGAGGAGGGAAATGGACAAGAGGGACCGTACATACACAAACGGGACCCAGAACTTACCAGGTTCAAGTGAGCCCAGACATAATGTGGCGGCATCACATTAAACAAATGCATTTCACGGAAAACAGCACAACAATCAAGAGAGAACAGGCACAGAGAGGTCCTGAGAGTGACACACAGGGAACTGTAGAGGATGGTGAGGCAGTAAAGAGAACCCAGGCTAAAAGAAGGGAACGTGTTGATGAAGGTGCTGCTATAGCAGAAGCTATAATGGAACAAGCACACACTGAGGATGTTCAGGAGCCTCCAGACAATCCTAGGTGCTACCCAGAACGAAGGCACCGTTCACCAGACACACACTGAGGATGTTCAGGAGCCTCCAGACAATCCTAGGTGCTACCCAGAACGAAGGCACCGTCCACCAGACAGACTGGACTTATAAACAAACAAACAAAAACAAACTGTTCAAGTTCATATTAAAAGATGCAAAATAACTACAACAAGTTCTGGGAAATGTTTCAGTTGTGGTTTGGTAAAAGTTACTCTGATTGTATAAGAGAAGGAATGTTATGTTCTGTTACTTACTGATGTCCCCTTTAAGAATGGAGCACCCTTGGTCATGTGCAGTGTTGTTCTATGTTATTCTGGTAATAACTCATTTACTAAATGTGAAACTCCAGTTCAATTTCTTGTATTTAGAGTCTTTCGTATTATATAAATAAGTAATAAGAGCTAAGACACTACATTTACGTTCAAACGGCTCTCCTGTTAAGTAGTGACCTGCGACATATGCCTAGTTTCCTGAAACGGGTCACAAATGTGTAAAAAGGGAAGGGGTCTGAATACTTTCCTGAATGATCTGTATTTAAAAGATCTATAATCGAGTGAAGGGAGTTGTAAAGTAATAATTGAACGTGTAAATGTTCATTCATAGTCGGAACATAGGGTTTGTACGTTTACAGATCTATTTTAAAGTTTACATTTCATGGTTCACGGATGGCTTTTCTTACAATCCTAACAATTTACATACAAGTGGGGTTCCAGAAAATTCAGAACCGCAGCCAAAAATAATTAATAATTAACGATCTGCTTGACGTGGACATATTTTATGCAGAGTAAACCCTCTCGCTTCACATATGCCTCTCTACTACTAGTACGACTGGTGACCAAATTCCGTCCCAAAAACAACGACCACATAACTGGTTTGCAGGGTCACCACAAGCTATCTAGCCTTCGGAAATATGGCCCTTTTCTCCTTCTTTGCAGGTTGGATCAGTTATTTGCTTATTTGCCTGCTTGGATTGATTTTCATCACATTTCTCTGTTTTTGTCTTTACATAAAATATATTCATCTGAAATATGATCACATACCGGGACCACCAAGGGATAGGTGAGTCAGTATGATGTAACTTGAATATTTATTTTAAAATGCTTTAGCTAAATGTTAGATTCAACTATATTGAGCGGCGACATAACGCATCGGATTAGTTGATAAGGAATTACAGTAGGTGAAAGTTAACCTCAACAGCCGTCAGGGTCTCTGTTTGACCTGCCTTTTTCATTTTCACTTGGTGATGGTATCACTCATGTCATAAGTTTCTTATTTTACATTTTTGGATGAATTCGTCTTGTGTTCTCCCCAGTTTTGTATTTGGACATTTAACAACCATTCAGAGGGAGATGAGCAATGATCGAATTGTCCACGACAAATTCCTGGAATGGTGAGTTGAATGCTATTGAGCAGCAGTAGACATACACACACGCACGCACACACATACACATTATCCGTTGTTGTTTTTCCTGGGACAATAAAGATCTATTCCATCTTTGACAGGGCTGAGACTTATGGACCGGTCTACCGTATCAACTGTATGCATGTTGTGATGTTGTTTGTGACCTGTCCTGATACCACCAAGGTAAACCTGTGAAATTACTGTAATTATAATCTCTGATGAACTGACAACGTAAACACCTGACCAAATTAAGCAAGATTTTAGTTCTGGGTTAACCAAGATTAGTGTAATCATACATTTTACCATGTTCATTTCTGAAATGAAAGTGCTGTAAAAAAAAAACATTACCCCATTTCCCCCTTCAAACCAAACGGACACTTTTCTTTGTCTCCACAGGAAGTCCTGATGTCACCGAAGTACCCCAAAGCCCCACTGGTCTACAAGCGTCTCTTCAACCTGTTTGGACAGAGGTGAGTCCTCTGTATAATTCATGTTATCTAAATATACTTCCTACTACTATTTATTGTGTCAATGTTTTGGTTGGTACAAACTCTTTCAACACAATCCCTCCTAATGCTGGTTATTGCATGCGTAGCCTACAGAGCATATAGATATTCAAACAGGACAATTTGGCCACTGGTCAGTTTATTCAGTCTTAGGGTAAATACTATGTTGTCCATATTCTTCATAGGTTTTTGGGAAGTGGCCTGGTCACAGCACAGAATCATGATGAGTGGTACAAACAGCGAAGAATAATGGACCCTGCCTTCAGCAGTCTGTAAGTCACTATAATTGATCAATCGACTCATTGATCACTCCATTGATCAATCCATCCACCTGTTCATCCATCCATCATTGCTGTGTATTGTTAGGTATCTGCGGGGTCAGATGGGTGCGTTCAACGAGAGGGCAGAGAAGCTGATGGATAAACTGGCGGACATGGCTGACACCAACACAGCTGCCAACATGCAACACATGTTCGACTGTGTGACACTGGATGTCATCACTAAGGTAACGGTCACTTCCTGTTACCCTCAGATCCCCACACTGCACTTACACTTTATTCTTCATTTTATAAAGCTACATTTGTTTGAATATCTGACAGTAAAATTGTCATAACAGGCAGTTTTTTGCTTATGACAACTGATAACACACTCATTACCTAAGCAATATACAATTTAATCTCACCAAGCCAATGTGCTAGCTATAATTAGCATAAATAGAACCAGGAGTTTTACCTTATCATGTTGTAAGATGTTGTCAATCCTCTGTTTTTATCTCATCTGAAGGTGGCGTTTGGAGTGGAGCTGGATCTGCTGAAGGAGAGTGACTCTCCGTTCCCCAACGCTATAGTGATGTGTCTGAAGGGAGTGATCCACTATCTCAGAGACTTCACCTTCCAGGTAAATAATTCACATTCCCTAGATGGGATTTAAATAAATGGTCGGATGTCATATCTCTAAAGATGTAGCTGTTTATTTTGAGCCTGTTTGCTACAGCAGGAAAATAATCCTGCAGCAACAGAAATGTGAATTATTATGTCGATTATAATTAATAGACATTTTTTGTAGGGTTTGATACATTTTACATCAAGTCTGACATTTTTAAGTGGAAATTACAAACTTTACAAGCCTCTTTAAACATTCAATACACACATTTGCATTTCCTATATTCATATTCATATTCATATAATTGAAAAAGAGTAATCAAATTAAGATCCTACACATGTAGCTCTACCCAAAGAACAAGAAGTTCATCAACGAGGTGAAGAAGTCTTGTCAGCTGCTGCGTTCGACAGGCAGACAGTGGATCAACGAGAGGAAAATGGCCGTCCAAAACGGAGAGGACGTTCCAAAAGACATCCTCACACAGATCCTCAAGACGGCTGGCAAAGGCATGTTGTAGTATTCTGATCCTAGATCTGTTCGTGCCGTCTTGCCAACTCCTGCAACTGTTCAAGAGAAGACGGCACAAACTGATCTGGGAACAGACTAACATTGGAGACCTTTTACCTGTCACTCTGCATGTGACTTGCTAAAACAGTGATGTTATTGATGAGGTTCAGTAGCACCAGGGCCAGGTTAATGCAGGGACTTACTGGGGCTTAAGCACCTGGGCTCAGGCCCATGGGGGGCCCAAGAGGCAGCATAATGTTTTTTATAAATTATATTTTCAACAAAACAAGGGAAATATATACAGTATATATTATTCAGACCTCTTGACTTTTTCCACATTTTGTTACATTACAGCCTTATTCTAAAATTGATTAAATCGTTTTCCCCCCTCATCATTCTACACATAATACCCCATAATGACATCACAATACCCCATAATGATGAAGCAAAAACAGATTTTTAGAAATGTTTGCTAATTAAAAAACTTGAAATATCACATTTACATAATTATTAAGACCCCTTACTCAGTACTTTGTTGAAGCACCTTTGGCAGGAATTACAGCATCAAGTCTTCTTGGGTATGACGCTACAAGCTTGGCACACCTGTATTTGGGGAGTTTCTCCCATTCTTCTCATCATATCCTCTCAATCTCTGTCAGTTTGGATGGGGAGCGTCGGTGCACAGCTATTTTCAGGTCTCTCCAGAGATGTTTGATCGGGTACACGTCTGGACTCTGGCTGGGCAACTTACGGACATTCAGAGACTTGTCCCGAAGCCACTCCTGCGTTGTCTTGGCTGCGTGCTTAGGGTCGTTGTCCTGTTGGCAGGTGAACTTTCACCCCAGTCTGATGTACTGAGCGCTCTGTATCAGGTTTTCATCAAGGATCTCTCTGTACTTTGCTCCGTTCATCTTTGCCTCGATCCTGACTAGTCTCCCAGTCCCTGCCGCTTAAAAACATGCTGCCACCACCATGCTTCACCATAGGGATGGTGCCAGGTTTCCTCCAAACGTGATGCTTGGCATTTATGCCAAATAGTCCAGTCTTGGTTTCATCAGACCAGGAAATCTTGTTTCTCATGGTCTGAGAGTCTTTAGGTGGCTTTTGGAAAACTCCAAGTGGGCTGTCATGTGCCTTTTACTGAGGAGTGGCTTCTGTCTGGCCACTCTGCCTTAAAGGCCTTATTAGTGGAGTGCTGCAGATATGACTGTCCTTCAGGAAGGTTCTCCCATCTCCACAGATTAAAAAATAAATAAATCTATATTTCACCTTTATTTAACCAGGTAGGCCAGTTGAGAACAAGTTCTTATTTACAACTGCGACCTGGCCAAGATAAAGCAAAGCAGTGCGACAAAAAAACAACATAGAGTTACATATGGGATAAACAAACACACAGTCAATAACAAGAGAACAATCTATATACAGTGTGTGCAAATGGAGTAAGGAGGTAAGGCAATACATATGCCACAGTAGCAAAGTAATTACAATTGAGCAAATTAATAATGGAGTGATAGATGTGCAGATGATGATGTGCAAGTAGAAATACTGGTGCGCAAAAGAGAAAAAAAAAGTAAATCAAAACAATATGGGGATGAGGTAAGTAGATGGATGGGCTATTTACAGATGGGCTGTTTACAGCTGCAGCGATCGGTGAGCTGCTCAGATAGTTGTTGCTTAAAATTAGCGAGGGAGAGATAAGTCTCCAACTTCAGTGATTTTTGCAAATCGCTCCAGTCATTGGCAGCAGAGAACTGGAAGGAAAGGCGGCCGAAGGGGGTGTTGGCTTTGGGGTTGACCAGTGAAATATACCTGCTGGAGCGAGTGCTACGGGTGGGTGTTGTTATGGTGACCAGTGAGCTGAGATAAGGCGGAGCTTTAACTAGCAAAGACTTCTAGATGACCTGGAGCCAGTCGGTCGGGCGACAAATATGTAGCGAGGGCCAGCCAACGAGAGCATACAGGTCGTAGTGGTGGGTGGAACATGGGGCTTTGGTGACAAAATGGATGGGACTGTGATAGACTGCATCCAATTTGCTGAGTAGAGTGTTGAAGGCTATTTTGTAAATGACATCGCCAAAGTCGAGGATCGGTAGGATAGTCAGTTTTACGAGGGTATGTTTGGCAACATGAGTGAAGGCGTCTTTGTTGCAAAATAGGAAACCGATTCTAGATTTAATTTTGGATTGGAGATGGTTAATATGAGACTGGAAGGAGAGTTTATAGTCTAGCCAGACACCTCGGTATTTGTCGTTGTCCACATATTCTAAGTCAGAACCGTCCAGAGTAGTGATGCTAGTCGGGCAGGAGGGTGCGGGCAGCGATCGGTTGAAGAGCATGCATCTAGTTTTACTAGTATTTAAGAGCAGTTGGAGGCCATGGAAGGAGTGTTGTATGTCATTGAAGCTTGTTTGGAGGTTTGTTAACACAGTGTCCAAAAGAAGGGCCAGATGGATGCAGAATGGCGTCGTCTGCGTAGAGGTGGATCAAAGAATCAGAGAAGAGGTTAAACAGACTAGTAATAGGGGTTGCAACAATGGAGGCAGGTCATTTTAGAAAGAGAGGGACCAGATTATCTAGCCCATCTGATTTTTACAGGTCCAGGTTTTGCAGCTCTTTCAGATCATCTGCAATCTGGATTTGGGTGGAGGAGAAGCTGGGGAGGCTTGGGCAAGTAGCTGCGGGGGGTGCTGGGCTGTTGGCCGGGGTTGGGGTAGCCAGGAGGAAAGTATGTCCAGCCGTAGAGAAATGCTTATTGAAATTCTCAATTATTGTGGATTTTCGGTGGTGACAGTGTTCCCTACCTTCAGTGCACTGGGCAGCTGGGAGGAGGTGCTCTTATTCTCCATGGACTTTACAGTGTCCCAGAACTTTTGGGAGTTAGAGCTGCAGGATGCAAATTTCTGTTTGAAAAAGCTAGCCTTTTGCTTTCCTAACTGACTGTGTGTATTGGTTCCTGACTTCCCTGAAATGTTGCATATCACTGGGACTATTCGATGGTAATGAAGTACGCCACAGGATGTTTTTGTGCTGGTCGAGGGCAGTCAGGTCTGGAGTGAACCAAGGGCTATATCTGTTCTTAGTTCTACAATTTTTGAAAGGGGCATGCTTATTTAAGATGGTGAGAAAATGTATTTTAAAGAACAACCAGGCATCCTCTACCAACGCGATGAGGTCATTATCCTTCCAGGATACCCGGGTCAGGTCGATTAGAAAGGCTTGTTTGCAGAAGTGTTTTAGGGAGCGTTTGACAGTGATGAGGGGTGGTCATTTGACCGCAGACCCATAATGGATGCAGGCAATGAGGCAGGGAGGTGTATTTGGAGGGCAAGTTGGTCAGGATAATATCTATGAGGGTGTCCATGTTTACGGATTTAGGTTTGTACCTGGTGGGTTCCTTGATAATTTGTGTGAGATTGAGGGCATCTAGCTTAGATTGTAGGACGTCCGGGGTGTTAAGCATATCCCAATTTAGGTCACCTAGCAGAACGAACTCTGAAGATACATGGGAGGCAATCAATTCACATATGGTGTCCAGGGCACAGCTGGGAGCTGAGGGGGGTCTATAACAGGCGGCAGTGTGAGACTTATTTCTGGAGAGATACATTTTTAAAATTAGACGCTCGAACTGTTTGGGCATAGACCTGGAAAGTATGACAGAACTTTGCAGGCTATCTCTGCAGTAGATTGCAACCCCCCCCCCCCCCTTAGAACTGCCAATCTCAATGGAAAATGTCTGTAGTCGACAAATGAGAGGGCCCGGGGACACACAGGGCCTGGGTTAACCTCTACATCACCCGAGGAACAGAGGAGGAGTAGGATGAGGGTACGGCTAAAGGCTTTCAAAACTGGTCGTCTAGTGCGTTGGTGACAGAGAGTAAAAGGAGCAGATTGATGGGCGTGGTAGAATACATTCAGGGCATAATGTACAGACATGGGTATGGTGCGAGTACAGTGGAGGTAAACCCAGGCATTGAGTGACGATGAGAGAAGATGCATCTCTGGAGGCACTAGTTATGCTAGGTGACATCACCGCATGTGTGGGAGGTGGGGCAAAGGAGGAATCTGAGGCATGTAGAGTGGGACTAGGGGCGCCGCAGTAAACCAAAAACAATGATAACTACCCTAAACAACACTATACAAGGCATATTGACATTTGAGAGAGACCTAAAGTGAGGCATAAAGCAATCACAGGTGTTGATTGGGAGAGCTAGCTAAGACAACAACGGGTAAGACAACAAAAGCTAATCAGTTAAGACAACAACAACAGGTGAAATGGTGATGAATTGGCATAGAGGGTCAGTTAACTACACACAGGGCCTGAATTCGAGGCTGGGGCCGACAGATAAACAAAATAAACAAAACGGAGTGCCATGATTAATAAACAGCCCAATGTACATCAGCTATGTAGCCAGGTGTTCATAGGGTCCAGTGGACAGCAATAGATGAAACAGGGAAGCCGTTAGGTAGTCGTTACTGCGCTAGCAAGCGGGAGACGAGGCGAACATACAGATATCAAATCTCAAGTTTATTTGTCACGTGCGCCGAATACAACAGTTGTAGACCTTACAGTGAAATGCTTACTTACAGGCTCTAACCAATAGTGCAAAAAAGGTATAAGGTGAACAATAGGTAAGTAAAGAAATAAAACAACAGTAAGAAGACAGGCTATATACAGTAGCGAGGCTTTAAAAGTAGTGAGGCTACATACAGACACCGGATAGTCAGGCTGATTGAGGTAGTATGTACATGGAGATATGGTTTTAAGTGACTATGCATATATGCATATATTCACGATGCATAACAGAGAGTAGCAGTAGCGTAAAAGATGGGTTGGAGGGTGGTGGATGGGACACAATGCAGATAGCCCGGTAAGCCAATGTGCGGGAGGTTGGTAGGCTCAATTGAGGTAGTATGTACATGAATGTATAGTTAAAGTGACTATGCAGATATGATAAACAGAGAGTAGCAGCAGCGTAAAAAGAGGGGTTGGGGGGGAGGAGCACAATGCAAATAGTCCGGGTAGCCATTTGATTACCTGTTCAGGAGTCTTATGGCTTGGGGGTAAAATTGTTGAGAAGCCTTTTTGTCCTAGACTTGGTACTCTGGTACCGCTTGCCATGCGGTTGTAGAGAGACTGGTCTATGACTGGGGTGGCTGGGGTCGATGACAATTTTCCTGGGTGGGTCCTGGGTGGCAGGCAGCTTAGCCCCAGTGATGTACTGGGCCGTACGCACTACCCTCTGTAGTGACTTGCAGTCAGAGGCTGAGCAATTTCCGTACCAGGCAGTGATGCACCGGATGCAGGCCGGTGCTAGCAGAAGCGTCTTCAACGACGTCCGGCAGAGGCCGGTTGAAGGCACAATGTATGGGATTACGTCGGCAGACCAGTCGTGATTTATCGTCTGGGCTCCGTGTCAACAAAGGCCAGCTCTAAAAACAATCTTGGTGGTTCTAAACTTCTTCCATTTAAAAATGATGGAGGCCACTGTGTTTTTGGGGACCTTCAATGCTGCTGAAATGTTTTGGAACCCTTCCCCAGATCTGTGCCACAACACAATCCTGTCTCAGAGCTCTATGGGCAATTCCTTTGACCTCATGGCTTGTTTTTTACTCTGACATGCACTGTCAACTGTGGGACCTTTATATAGACAGTTGTGTGCCTTTCCAAATTATGTCCAATCAATTGAATTTAACACAAGCGAACTCCAATGAAGTTATAGAAACATATCAAGGATGATCAATGGAAACAGGATGCATCTGAGCTCAATTCCCGAGTCTAATAGCAAAGGGTCTGAATACTTATGTAAATAAGCTATTTCTGTTTTTTATTTTTAATACATTTACAAAATATTCAAAAAATCTGATTTTGCTCTTTTCTTCTTTTTTTAAAACAATTTTCTACATTGTAGAATAATAGTGAAGACATCAGAACTATGTAATCATGTGTCACCACCCTTTGCCTTGATGACAGCTTTGCAAGCTCTTGGCATTCTCTCAACCAGCTTCATTAAGTAGTGTCGTGGTGCTACGTAACACCAGAAGATTGTGGAAAAGGATAGATGCCCACGAAGAACATTGGGAAACAGTTGTTGTGTCTGGACTATCAAGAAATGGTAATACTGTATATTATAAAATCAGTTCTCTAGCTTTAATTATTATGTGATTAAACTAATCATGTAAACATTAATTAACTAGGAAGTCGGGGCACCACAGAAAACTGTTGAGATATACAGAGTTTTCCGAATATAACTCTTCATATATATATTTTCTTTGTTGTATATATATATATATATATATAAAACAAATTTTTTCACCTTTATTTAACCAGGTAGGCTAGTTGAGAACAAGTTCTCATTTGCAACTGTGACCTGGCCAAGATAAAGCGAAGCAATTCGACACATACAACAACACAGTTACACATGGAATAAACAAAACATAGTCAATAATACAGTAGATCAAAAGAAAACAAAATGTCTACATACAGTGAGTGCAAATGAGGTAAGTTAAGGAAATAAATAGGCCATGGTGGTGAAGTATTTACAATATAGCAATTAAACACTGGAATGGTAGATCGACAGAAGATGAATGTGCAGGTAGAGATACTGGGGTGCAAAGGAGCAAAATAAATAAATAAATACCAGTATGGGGATGAGGTAGGTAGATAGATGGGCTGTTTACAGATAGGCTAAGTACAGGTGCAGTGATCTGTAAACTGCTCTGACAGCTGGTGCTTACAGCTAGTGAGGGAGATGTGAGTCTCCAGCTTCAGAGATTTTTAAAATTCGTTCCAGTCATGGGCAGCAGAGAACTGGAAGGAAAGACGACCAAAGGAGGAATTGGCTTTGGGGGTGACCAGTGAGATATACCTGCTGGAGCGTGTGCTAGGAGTGGGTGCTGCTATGGTGACCAGTGAGCTGAGATAAGGCGGGGCTTTACCTAGCAGAGACTTGTAGATAACCTGTAGCCAGTGGGTTTGTCGATGAGTATGAAGCGAGGGCCAGCCAACGAGAGCGTACAGGTCGCAATGGTAGTGTATGGGGCTTTGGTGACAAAACGGATGGCACTGTGATAGACTGCATCCAGTTTGTTGAGTAGAGTGTTGGAGGCTATTTTATAGATGACATCACCGAAGTTCAGGATCGGTAGGATGGTCAGATTTACGAGGGTATGTTTGGCAGCATGAGTGAAGGATGCTTTGTTGTGATATAGGAAGCCGATTCTAGATTGAATTTTGGATTGGAGATGCTTAATGTGAGTCTGGAAGGAGAGTTTACAGTCTAACCAGACACCCAGGTATTTGTGGTTGTCCACATATTCTAAGTCAGAGCCGTCCAGAGTAGTGATGCTGGATGGGCGAGTAGGTGCAGGCAGCGATCGATTGAAAAGCATGCATTTAGTTTTACTTGCGTTTAAGAGCAGTTGGAGGCCACGGAAGGAGAGTTGTATGGTATTGAAGCTCGTCTGGAGGTTAGTTAACACAGTGTCCAAGGAGGGGCCAGAAGTATATAGAATGGTGTCGTCTGCGTAGAGGTGGATCAGAGAATCACCAGCAGCAAGAGCAACATCATTGATGTATACAGAAAAGAGAGTCGGCCCGAGAATTGAACCCTGTGGCACACCTATAGAGACTTTCAGAGGTCCAGACAACAGGCCCTCTGATTTGACACACTGAACTCTATCAGAGAAGTAGTTGGTAAACCAGGCGAGGCAATCATTTGAGAAACCAGGCTATCGAGTCTGCCAATAAGAATGTGGTGATTGACAGAGTCGAAAGCCTTGGCCAGGTCGATGAATACGGCTGCAACAGTAATGTCTCTTATCGATGGCGGCTTTGATGTCGTTTAGAACCTTAAGCGTGGCTGAGGTGCACCCATGACCAGCTCTGAAACCAGATTGCATAGCGGAGAAGGTATGGTGGGATTCGAAATGGTCAGTAATCTGTTTGTTAACTTGGCTTTCGAAGACCTTAGAAAGACAGGGTAGGATAGATATAGGTCTAGTGTGTCACCCCCTTTGAAGAGGGGGATGACCGCGGCAGCTTTCCAATCTTTGGGAATCTCAGACGATACGAAAGAGAGGTTGAACAGGCTAGTAATAGTAATATTTGATTGATTATTCATTCTCATTCTTATATTATTATTACCTCATCAGTTCTCATTACTGAACATCGAAAACCCTTGGATATTTGCACAAACCCTAGCCTAAATAACCGATATACAAATTGGCTTAATTATCTACTAACTAATTAAGTAACTACATAATCACATAGAATGAAATAAACAAAGAGTAGATATTGGTTACTAACTAACGAAGTGTGCTGAGAGTCGGGAAGCAAGTTCAGGGAGTGAGTGTTTAAATAAATAAACACAACATCATACAAAATAAGAAACACGAACAACGCACACACATGACACAGGAACAGAAACAATGAGGCCTGGGGAAGGAACCAAAGGGAGTGACATATATAGGGCAGGTAATCAAGGAGGTGATGGAGTCCAGGTGAGTGTCATAATGCGCTGATGCGCGTGACGAGGGTGACATGTGTGTGCCATAATGTGCAGCCTAGCGGCCGGAGAGAGAGCACAAGTGACACTAACAATTATAGAAAAGTCCCTAGTGGACTAAGCCGATATGACGGCTTGGTATGCAGAGGAAAGAGGTGGGTCAGATAAAGAGCGGGAAAGACAAGATGGATTACACACACAGTTGATAATTATAATAATTGAAATGCTAATCCTTTGCACATGAACAGCCGCTCATTTGAGAATAATTGCAATGTACATATTTACGTTCGTAAATCATTGTTGTCTTTGTTGGAATCCGGTCCCTCTGCTGGAGAGTCAATCGACAGAAAGTCTCTGCTTGTGTTCATAATGGATACGTCAGGCATACCCATGGTTGTCGCATAGAATAGATGTTTTGGCGGTTGTCGGTATTCTCATTTAACCATTTCCAGCCGTGTAGCCAAACTACAGGTGTGGTTCTAATGGTCTATAGAATTGTAGCCATTCCAACGTGGGGACTCTGTCCCGGCGTTCTTTGACTTAATGTATATTTTGTAGGAAGTGGGTTTTATACTCTGTGGAAAAAGAGGTGGTTCTATGACACGTGATGTAATGTCTGGGCTCACGGGGGTGTGGCCACTGGCTCTCTTTCAGAAGGCCAACTTGACATTACATCTTCTGACAAATAGTTTCATATTCAATCATATATTTGACACAACATTCAGGTAGAAAATGAATAACTGAGAAATGTACACTTCCAAAGCTACCGTTATTCTGTGCCACCATCCTTCCTAATGTTACAAAATTAAACAACTTTGACAGGATTGTTCTTTAAATACCCACGGACCATTCCCACATTCTCAAAAATATAAATATTGTTTAATCCTCCAATTTTGGGGAATAGGAGTTGAACAAAGAGATGCTCTTTGTTCCTTAGGTTTATTTCCCATTTCTTTCTGCATGACCAGGAATTTATGACCTGTTGTAAAGTCATAAAGCTTGTGGTGTGAGAGAGGGGAGAGCCTCGATATACACCCCAAAGGGCCATGTCGTGACAGTAGTCACCTGGAATGCATTTCTATGAACAGGTTTGATTTGTTAATTTGTGTTGTGACAAGGTAGGGATGGTATACAGAAGATATCCATGTTTGGTAAAAGACCAGGTCCATATTATGGCAAGAACAGCGGTAATAAGCATAGAGAAATGACAGTTCATCATTACTTTAAGACATGAAGGTCAGTGGACTGGTGGAAATATGGTGGAAATATGTCCTTTGGTCTCATGAGTCCAAATTTGAGATTTTTTGGTTCCAACTGCCATGACTTGTGAAATTCAGATTAAGAAAACAGATCATCTTTGCATGTGTGGTTCCCATCGTGAAGCATGGAGGAGGAGGTGTGATGGTGTGGGGGGGCTTTGCTGATGACACTGTCTGTGATTTATTTAGAATTCAAGGCACACTTAACCAGCATGGCAACCACAGAATTCTGCAGCGATACCCCATCCCATCTGTTTTGCGCTTAGTGGTACTATCATTTGTTTTTCAATAGGACAATGACCCAAAACACACTTCCTGGCTCTGTAAGGGCTAGTTGACCAAGAAGGAGAGTAATGGAGTAATGGTGCTGCATCAGATGATCTGGCCTACAACATCCCCCAACCTCAATCCTGAGATAGATTGGGATGAGTTGGACCGCAGAGTGAAGGAAAAGCAGCCAACAAGTGCTCAGCATATGTGGGAACTCCTTCAAGACTGTTGGATGAGCATTCCTCATGAAGCTGGTTGAGAGAATGCCAAGAGTGTGCAAAGCTTCATAAAGGCAAAGGGAGGCTATTTTGAAGAACCTAAAATATTAAATATATTTTGATATGTTTAACACATTTTTGGTTACTACATGATTCCATATGTGTTATTTCATACTTTCGATGTCTTCACTATTATTACACATTGTAGAAAATAGTAAAAATAAAGAAAAACCCTTGAATGAGTAGTTGTGTCCAATCGTTTGCCTTAAACCCATACATAAGGCAAATAAAAAAACAAAAAAAAGAACGTTGTTTTTTAAATATATTTTAAATAAATGTTTTGATCCAACCACAGGACGCCGCTTTCATTGTTCAAAATGCACCAGAGAGCATAATTTAGATGGAGAGGATCAATATTTTAAACACAATTGATTTGTGTTAAATTTGTATCACAAGCACATACAAGAAATTGCCAAAATAAAGGAAACACCAAAGTAGTGTCTTAAAAGTGTGTTTGGCACGGGGCCTATGAGTTCTTAATCGGGCCCTGAGTAGCACTATTGTTTCAATGCTGTAAACTGATATATTTCCATAATTTCAGAGGAAAACATAGCAAACGATGATGAGGAGCTTATGCTGGACAACTTTGTGACGTTCTTCATTGCGGGTACGTCTCCCTGAAACAAGCGCTAGTCTTTCTTTTATTCCATCTTAGTAATATAGTTTCTCCCACACAATTGAAGTTTGAAGAAACAAAAGTGACAGTGCTTTTGCTGTTTTAATCTTGACAGGGCAAGAGTCAACAGCCAATCAACTAGCTTTTGCCGTCATGGAACTGGGAAGGCTGCCAGACATACTGACGAAGTAGGTGTCACGCCCTGATCTATTTCACCTGTCCTTGTGATCGTCTCCACCCCCTCCAGGTGTCGCTTATTTTCCCCAGTGTATTTATCCCTGTGTTAGTTTGTACTATCAAGGCACAAGGTGAGACCAAAATGCAGACACAGGAGGCAGATGGTTGCAGTCTTACAATGTTAATTAATCCAAAGGGGTAGGCAGAGAGAATGGTTGTGGACAGGCAAAAAGGTCAAAACCAGATCAGAGTCCTGGAGGTACAGAGTGGCAGACAGGCTCGTGGTCAAGGCAGGCAGAATGGTCAGGCAGGCGGGTACAAAGTCCAAAACCAGGCAAGGGTCAAAACCGGGATGACTAGAAAAAGGAGAAATGCAAAAAGCAGGAGAAAGGAAAAAACGCTGGTTGACTTGGAAACATAGAAGAAGAACTGGCACAGATAGACAGGTAACACAGGGATAAATACACTGGGGAAAATAAGCAACACCTGGAGGGGGTGGAGACAATCACAATCACAAGGACAGGTGAAACAGATCAGGGTTTGACAGTAGGACTTGTTTTCATAATTTATATTTTGGTTATTGATCATTTCTGTAATAAAAACAGGTTGGTTGAGTTTGTGAGTGTCTCTGACCTCTCCAGGGTGAGGCAGGAAGTGGATGACGTCATCGGGATGAAACAGGAAATCAGCTTTGACGACCTGGGGAAAATGACCTACCTGTCTCAGGTAAATGATCTACCTGTATCGTGTCCATTTTGTGTTGTCTTGTCATTACTAATTACTAGCACTATTTTATACTATACAAAAACAATACTTGAAAGTTGCTTAGTAGCTAGAAGTAGAGCTGCCATTTCTGTCGGTGCCATCTCAACTATACTTGTACTATATTAACTGCAGTTAACTGTGTGACCAACTGGATGTAAACCCGGTTCGTCTGAATGCTACAAGACTGTTTTAGCCGGCTGAGCTAAAGCCTATTACATCCCACTGGGCAACAACTGGTTCAGCCGACATTGTTTCCACGTCATTTCAACTAAAAAACATCTATGCGGGCCTCCCGGGGGGCACAGTGGTCTAAGGATGTGCCACCAGAGACTCTGGGTTCGAGCCCAGGCTCTGTCGCAGCCGGCTGTGACCGGGAGGTCCATTGGGTGACGTACAATTGGTCTAGCGTCGTCCGGGTTAGGGAGGGTTTGGCCGGTAGGGATATCCTTGTCTCATCGCGCACCAGCGACTCCTGTGGCGGGCCGTGCGCATTGACCAGGTTGCTAGGTGTACGGTGTTTCCTCCAACACATTGGTAAGGCTGGCTTCCGGGTTGGATGTGCACTGTGTTAAAGCTAGGCAGAATAGTGCCCCCTTTGGAGGAATTGCGTGCCCATAGTAAACAGAAAAAAAATCTGTCCAAAATTGCTAATATATGCATATAATAGAAAACACTCTAAAGCTTCTAAAACCGTTCAAATTATGTCTATGTAAAGCAGAACTCACAGGGCAGCCATTCTTCCGAACTCTCTCTGTCAGCAGTAAAGTTGGGCCAACTTTGACGTCATCGCCCCCACCCTTCCCAACCAGCTACGGATCTGGGAACAGTTTCTATCTCTTCAGCGCGATGTCTCCTTTCAATGGGGCGTTTCATTGTGAAAATCACGCGCTCCCTCACCATTTGGCGGGCTAAAACCTCCGGGTCGCGCGAAAATACACGTACTCTCATGCGCGCGTCGCGTCTGGAGCTCTCTTTGTTCCAAGATTCACCAAACGATGTCGGTTTGTCTGTTCGAGCTGAGAATTGTTTTGCACGTTTAGAATATCCTAAAGCTTGATTCTGCACTTAGTGTGACCAGTTTAGTCGACATATAATATGTAATTTTGAAGTTTTGATGCGCAACCCCTAGAATTTTGGCTGCATTTCAGCCGGAATTTGTCGCGTTTGATAACCCAAAGACACAGACTTGAAAGCCAAATGCAGTTTTCGGTAAGTATGACTTCTTCCACGACTTCTGATCGAAGAACATCAAAGGTAAGGGAATATTTATGTGGTAATTTTGTTTCTGTGGACTCCAACATAGCGGAGACATATTGCTAATCTATGAGCGCCGTCTCATATTGCCTAGTGAACGAATTCTGTAACGTTAAAAATAAATGTAACACAGCGGTTGCATTAAGAAGCAGTGTATCTTTCTAACTATATGTAGAACATGTATATTTAGTCAAAGTTTATGATGTGTATTGCTTATCTGACGTTATCTGGTTTATGGAGATTTATGGATATAAATTGCATATTATTGAAAAAAACAAATGTACTGTGTAACATGTCCTATTACTGTCATCTGATGAAGATTTTCAAAAGGTTAGTGAATTATTTTTCTTTTAATCCTGCATTTGTTGATTGCATCTTTTGTTCAAAATGGCTATTCAAATGAGCTGTGTCTTTGGTGGTGGTTTGACATAAATATGTGCTATGTTTTCGCCGTAAATGTTTTTAGAAATCTGACTTGCTGGCTAGATGAACAAGGTGTTTATCTTTCATTTGAGCTATTGGACTTCTTAATGTGTGGAGGTTAAATATTTCTAAGAATATTTTTGCATTCTGTGCGCCACTGTTTCAGTTGAGGGGGGGGGGGGGGGTGTACCCCTGGGGGGACGTGTACCCGTAACACGTTAAGAAGCAGATGTACTGTGTAACATGTCCTATTACTGTCATCTGATGAAGATGACAGGGTTGGGTTGTGTTTCGGAGGACGCATGGCTCTAGACCTTCGTCTCTCCCGAGCCCGTTTGGGAGTTGTAGCAATGAGAAGACCTTAACTACTAACAATTGGATATCACGAAAAAGGGGGTAAAAAAACAAACACCGATTGGATTTGCAAAAAGACTGAAGGCCATTTCATCTTTTTGCACCCAACTTTTAACCTAAATCCAATGACATGGTGAAATGTTTTGTTAATTTCACGTTTAATTAATGTTGACAACTAAATCAAAATTAGACGTTGAATTGACGTCTGTGCCCAGTGGGATGTACCTCAGGGAGCTAACGCAAGTGTTCAAGTCTCGGGTCAGGTAACTATTCACATCGTCAATTAATCAGCATGGTGTGTTTGCTTCATATCATCTCCCCCCCGTCAGGTTTTGAAGGAGACTCTAAGGTTGTACCCTACAGCACCAGGCACTTCTCGTTTCATCCCCAACAACATCGTCATCAACGGCATCCCCATCCCAGCTGGAGTCTCATTCGTCGTGAGTAGTCACCTCAAAAACAATGTGGATGAGTGATGACTGTTGTATGATAATAACTCTAGGTTTAGTTGTGGTGTTAACATGTGATACGCTGTGGTACCTCAATGTGGTAAAGGAATGAAGTAGCCCTGTCTAAGCCAGTATGGCTCATACCTCAATGTAGTAAAGGAATGAAGTATCCTTGTCCAAGCCAGTATGGCTCATACTGGGGTGGCAGGGTAGCCTAGTGGTTAGAGCATTGGACTAGTAACTGTAAGGTTGCAAGTTCAAATCCCCGAGTTGAAAAGGTACAAATCTGTCATTCTGCCCCTAGGGTCCCCTAACCCACTGTTCCTAGGCCGTCATAGAAAATAAGAATTTGTTCTTAACTGACTTGTCTAGTGAAATCAATAGAAAATACAAATACACCGAGTGTTTTAAAACAGAATTGTAGGAACTCCAAAGTGGTTTTTCAACTTGAATATTGGTGTGAAACACTTTCTGAGGTTTCATGTGAAAGGCTCAAAACTCAAACGGTGCTTCTCATAAAATCAATGGTTTAGAAATACAAATGCTTTATCGCCTAAATATTGATTGATGATAAGGGCCTATGGAAAAAATATATATATTTGTGGAATTCAGTAACATGGCACATTTTGCGCTCCAGAGTGGAGTGCTTGAGGCGTCACTACAGACCCGGGTTTGATCCCGGGCTGTGTCACAGCAGGCCGTGACCGGGAGACCCATGAGGCGGCACATAATTGGCCCAGCATCGCCAGGGGAGGGTTTGGCCGGTTGGAATGTTCTTGTCCCATTGCGCTCTAGCGACTACTGTGGGTGGCCGGGCACATGCACGCTGACAAGGTCGCCAGTTGTATGGTGTCTCCTCCGACACATTGGTGCGGTTGGCTTCAGGGTTAAGCAAGCATTGTGTCAAGATGCAGTGCGGCTTGGCAGAGTCATGTTTCGGAGGACTGATGGGTCTCGACCTAAGCCTCTCCCGAGTCCGTACAGGAGTTGCAGCGATGGGACTGTAACTACCTACTGGGGAGAAAACGGGGTAAAAAGTTCATCATAAATAAAAATACGTGATACATTTAGTTGATATTTGACCCACTCACCAACACTGTAAAAATAATTCTGGGCTGAATTGAAATTGAATCTAAAAAACTACCAACATATATTTAATAAAAATTAATGCAAGTTGTGCAGAGCCTGTGGTCTAGAGGAAACACACCTGGTTTAGACAGGTCACCCCTTGCCCACTGTAGACCGGGGTACAATTCCCCAACCCTTCAATCTGTTTCTCCCACCTGTCTGTATCCCCTCTGTCATTTCAGAAATGTCTCAATAGAGGAAAAATACCCCAAACTTGCATACATTTTATTTCAATGATTTGTTCATTTCATTTTACCAAAGTAACGTAAATCTAATTTAATGAACAATTAATCCACCTGGACTATTTACATTGATCCCCCCCTTTGTTTTTACGTGGCTCCTTGCTGTTTACTATCTGTGCATAGTCACTTAGAAATGACCTTAACTAACCTGTACCCCTGCACATTGACTCAGTAGCCCTACCTTACCCCCTGCATATAGCCTCCACATTGACTCAGTAGCCCTACCTTACCCCCTGCATATAGCCTCCACATTGACTCAGTAGCCCTACCTTACCCCCTGCATATAGCCTCCACATTGACTCAGTAGCCCTACCTTACCCCCTGCATATAGCCTCCACCTTGACTCAGTAGCCCTACCTTACCCCCTGCATATAGCCTCCACCTTGACTCAGTAGCCCTACCTTACCCCCTGCATATAGCCTCCACATTGACTCTGTAGCCCTACCTTACCCCCTGCATATAGCCTCCACATTGACTCTGTAGCCCTACCTTACCCCCTGCATATAGCCTCCACATTGACTCAGTAGCCCTACCTTACCCCCTGCATATAGCCTCCACATTGACTCAGTAGCCCTACCTTACCCCCTGCATATAGCCTCCACATTGACTCTGTAGCCCTACCTAACCCCCTGCATATAGCCTCCACATTGACTCAGTAGCCCTACCTTACCCCCTGCATATAGCCTCCACATTGACTCAGTAGCCCTACCTTACCCCCTGCATATAGCCTCCACATTGACTCTGTAGCCTTACCTTACCCCCTGCATATAGCCTCCACATTGACTCTGTAGCCCTACCTAACCCCCTGCATATAGCCTCCACATTGACTCAGTAGCCCTACCTTACCCCCTGCATATAGCCTCCACATTGACTCTGTAGCCCTACCTTACCCCCTGCATATAGCCTCCACATTGACTCAGTAGCCCTACCTTACCCCCTGCATATAGCCTCCACATTGACTCAGTAGCCCTACCTTACCCCCTGCATATAGCCTCCACATTGACTCTGTAGCCCTACCTAACCCCCTGCATATAGCCTCCACATTGACTCAGTAGCCCTACCTTACCCCCTGCATATAGCCTCCACATTGACTCAGTAGCCCTACCTTACCCCCTGCATATAGCCTCCACATTGACTCTGTAGCCTTACCTTACCCCCTGCATATAGCCTCCACATTGACTCTGTAGCCCTACCTAACCCCCTGCATATAGCCTCCACATTGACTCAGTAGCCCTACCTTACCCCCTGCATATAGCCTCCACATTGACTCAGTAGCCCTACCTTACCCCCTGCATATAGCCTCCACATTGACTCTGTAGCCTTACCTTACCCCCTGCATATAGCCTCCACATTGACTCTGTAGCCCTACCTTACCCCCTGCATATAGCCACCACCTTGACTCAGTAGCCCTACCTTACCCCCTGCATATAGCCACCACCTTGACTCTGTAGCCCTACCTTACCCCCTGCATATAGCCTCCACCTTGACTCTGTAGCCCTACCTTACCCCCTGCATATAGCCTCCACATTGACTCAGTAGCCCTACCTTACCCCCTGCATATAGCCTCCACATTGACTCTGTAGCCCTACCTTACCCCCTGCATATAGCCTCCACATTGACTCAGTAGCCCTACCTTACCCCCTGCATATAGCCTCCACATTGACTCTGTAGCCCTACCTTACCCCCTGCATATAGCCTCCACATTGACTCTGTAGCCCTACCTTACCCCCTGCATATAGCCTCCACATTGACTCTGTAGCCCTACCTTACCCCCTGCATATAGCCTCCACATTGACTCTGTATAGCCTCGTTATTGTTATGTATTATTTATTGTGTTAATGTTCGATTGCTTTGATTAATTTTACTTTAGTTTATTTAGTAAATAACACTTTCTTAAAACTGCATTGTTGGTTATTAAGGGCCTGTAAGTAAGCATTTCACGGTAAGGACTACACCTGTTATATTCGGCGCATGTGATACATTTGATTTGATTTAACATGTTACTCAAAATTGAATAATCTTTTATGAGGATAACCAACGTGAGAAACAATATATTGATTGAACCCATTGGAAGTCTTTGGTTTTAATCACCATTCATTTATCTTGAAGCGGGACTCTTTTTTTAGAGGATTGTGGGTAATTCAACATTTTTAGACTAATTCTTTCACACAATGTTGTGTACATGTTTGAAGAAGGAAGTCTGTATTTCTATATTGGTATTAAGCAGTTTGTTGTGTAATGGATCATGATGAACGGATATCAAAACTGTCAGGCATTTTGACGTTCAATGAGGACAGCACCCATTCCCACATTCATGAGTTTCAGTGGAAGAGGCAACTGCAGAGTCCTCAGTTCTTGCAGTTCAACCTCCAGTTACTGCTGGTGGTTTGAACACTGCGCTTGACAATGCCTGTGAAAATGGTATACAGTATCATGGTAAATGATCAAATACATAACACAATGTTAAACATTAAGACACCAGATAAAGGGATCTGATTCTGCACTAGACAGAACTCGAAACACCACAATAGTGTTAGTGCTCCCAGTCCCTGGCAAGGTGTTGCACAATATTTGATTTAGTGCTGTTACAACACACCATGAAATGTTTCAAAACATCTCAGAATTATGTGTTTTGTCTCCTTCAAGTTGGTGGCAGCTCAGTTGCCACTAGTTTAGGTGTTACAATTCCCTTCATTTTAACAGTGTAGTCAACACCTCTGCACTCATTTTATTTCCTAAAGTGTCTTAAATCTTTTGGTTGCCCCTATCTTGTCTGTCTACAGTTCAATTCGTATGTCTGTGGAAGGTTGGATAAGTTCTTTGAGGACCCGCTGAAGTTTGACCCAGAGAGGTTCCATCCAGACGCTGCCAAGTAAGTCACACAATACGTTTTATTGTTTATTGTTTCTTTACAACATTTGAATTGATTAAAGCAGAACTGAACTCGAGAATCAACTTCTCTCGTTGAAAACGGCATATGCTACATTGGTATTAGCCAGAAACATTTCTTCCTGTGCCAAAATGGACTAAAAAGTGCAAGTAGGTTAATTTTACTAATAAAGTCTGTATCATCCAAAAAGGAGTTTTGTGAGTTGTGTACAAGAGTTCATCATTACTTACATGGTTGGGTTTTGATTTCGCCCACTAACACGGGATAAACAGCTGCTGTGATTGTGATCTATCCGATGGTACGGCACAACACAGACAGTGAGACAGACCTGGCCTGCAGCACAGGGGATCAGACTTTGTTTACATGAGACAACAAGTTATGCATTTTATACTGCACCAAACAACTTAGCTATATGTAAAATTGCCCGCCCAAAACCTTGTCGACAAAAATGCCCTAATTAATAACAGCTTTCTTGAGTTATCTTAGATTCATTCAGACTATTTTGAGGACACACCCACCTAATTTCTCTTAATGAGCAACAGAAAAATCTGTGCGTTCAGTCACTCTTTAAGAGCTAACAGACATGTTGTGTTCGTTTCTGTCCTGAAGACCCTATTACTGCTACTACCCCTTCTCCCTGGGACCACGCTCATGTCTGGGACAGAGCTTCGCACAGGTGAGCAGACTGTCCGTATGAAATACATTGAAACAACTTTATTTGGGATTGTTCTCTGCTGATCCTATTATCCATCCTAGTTAGATTACTCCTGGACTTCTGCCTCCAATATATACTTTTTTTTAATAGTTGAGCACACCAGATTTGTCATCCTTTAAAGAGATCTGTTGTTCACAGATGGAGGCCAAGGTAGTGATGGCCAAGCTGCTCCAGAGGTTTGACTTCAGCCTGCTGCCTGGCCAGTCCTTTGACATCCTGGACACTGGGTCTTTGAGACCAAAGAGTGGAGTGGTGTGTAACATCAGACACAGAGGACAGACACCCGCAGACTGACCTGACTGGGACCTGAACATGACTAGCACTTCTCTATAACATACTTGTCTTATTTCTTATACTTCCTAGTGGAGCAAATTATCTCTTTCTTTCAATGAAGCACCTTATTCAAATATCTAGCTATTTTTTATGAAAATGGATTTTGAACAATTGTTTATTCTTTGTATCAATGGTGAAATAATATCTTAAATATGACGGTTCTATGTGATGAAGAGTTACTAGGACAGACTTGACATAGGAGTGTTTGTATTTGTGCTGATTCCATGTTGTTAATTTACCCTTATCATGTTACTATGCAGTATACCATTTATCACATAATATAAAGGTTACTATGCAGTATACCATTTATCACATAATATAAAGATATTTATAAAGTATATATTAACTTCTTTGATGAACTTCTTAACCAACATTACCACAATGCCTCTGGAGTGAATTGACTATATTTTAATAAATAATTGACCAAACATCACTGAGCTCCAGAAGATTAGAATACTTTTATCCACAAGGTGTCGCTGTGAATCTGCAGACAAACCAAGAACATTCATTATCATGTTTTGTATCTTGTTTACACCCCATAAGACCTTGCTTTTTTAAATTTTGACTAACGACATGCCACTGACTTTGAGTAAAGCCAGTGTGTCTATGTATGCGGATGACTCAACACTATACACATCAGCTACTACAGCGACTGAAATTACTGCAACACTCAACAAAGAGCTGCAGTTGGTTTCAGAGTGGGTGGCAAGGAATAAGTTAGCCCTAAATATTTCTAAAACTAAAAGCATTGTATTTGGAACAAAACACTCACTAAACCTGAACTAAATTATGTGGAAATTGAGCAAGTTGAGATGACTAAACTGCTGGGAGTAACACTAGATTTTAAACTGTCTTGGTAAAAACATATTGATGCACTAGTTGCTACGATGGGGAGAAGTCTGTCTATAATAAAGCGAAGCTCTGCCTTAACAGCATTATCGACAAGGAAGGTCCTACAGGACCTAGTTTTGTTGCACCTTGACTACCTGTTCAGTCGTGTGGTCAGGTGCCACAAAGGACTTAGGAAAATTACAATTGGCTACGAACAGAGCAGCTCGGCTGGCCCTTGGATGTACACAGAGAGCTAATATTATTGATATGCATGTCAATCTCTCCTGGCTGAAAGTGGAGGAGAGATTGGCTTCATCACTACTTTTATGAGGGGGTTTGAAATGTTTAATGCATTGAGCTGTCTGTCTAAACTACTGGAACACAGCTCGGACACCCATGCATACCACACAAGACATGCTACAACAGGTCTCTTCACATTCCCCAAGTCCAGAACAGACTATGGGAGGCACACAGTCGTGTCTTGACTACATGGAACTCTATTCCACATCAAGTAACTGACGAAAGCAGTAAAATTTTAGATTTTAAAAACAGATTTAAAAAACACCTGGAACAGCGGGGAGTGTGAAGCATCGCAAACATTGGGACAGACACACACACTCTCACACACACTCACACACGCATATGATAACATACGTACTGTAGATATGTGGTAGTGGTGGAGTAGGGACCTGAGTCCACACAGTGTGTTGTGCAATCTGTGAATGTATTGTAATGTTTAAAAATGGGATAAATTACCTCTAGATGAGTCATTTTAGGCAATGAGAATGACAGATCTATAACTCACATTTCTATGTGAATTTGGTCGAGTCGCCCAAAAAGTGAAATATTGCAGCTTTATAAATGGACAAGTAGACTAGTAGCACAGATCCTGGATATAGTGATGAGATGCCTGCATCTCCACTCTAACAATGGGATTCGTTATCCACAGGGCGGAATGGTGGGCTGTGAAGCTCCCTCCTATCTTTGGATTGGTGGATACATCTCGTTATTTTAATACATTTTTATATATCCGATGTGAGGTATTGACGTCACCACCAGTATTCGGTAGAGAGTGAGATGCAATGCTACTAGCCTCATGTACATGTATAGACCGTCTCAAATTACAACAGAGAAGGTGCTATGCTAGCCTCATCAAATAAAATAATTTTATTGGTCACATACACATGGTTAGTAGAGTGTAGCGAAATGCTTGTGCTTCTAGTTCTGACTATGCAGTAAAATCTAACAAGTAACCTAACAAATTCACAACAACTACCTTATACACACAAATGTAAAGGGATGAATAAGAATATGTACATATACAGTTGAAGTCAGAAGTTGACATACACCTTAGCCAACTACATTTAAACTCAGTTTTTCACAATTTCTGACATTTAATCCCAGTAAATATTCCCTGTTTTAGGTCTGTTAGGATCACCAAATGTTTAGCAGATGCTAAACTACAGGACTGTTTTGCTATCAAAGACTGGAACATGTTCCAGGATTTTTCCCATGGCATTGAGGAGTACACCACATCAGTCACTGGCTTTATCAATAAGTGCATCGAGGGCGTCATCCCCACAGTGACTGTACGTACATACCCCAACCAGAAGCCATGGATTACAGGCAACATTCGTACTGATCTATTAAGGCAATTTATGTTCAGAAAATCCACAGGAAAGAGCGGTCACGACAACGCAGACGGAAATTCCAAATAGTCTCCATAATGTCCACAGAAACATGTCAAACTTTTTTTATAATCATTCCTCAGGTTGTTTTTAAAATATATATTCGATAATATATCAACCGAGTGTGTAGGTTTTTCAATAACACCGGGTGGAACAATGGCCGCTTTACTCTGTAGCGCAAAACTCACTCTGAGAGCCCCCAACGATACACTTGTGCAATGTGATCTTTCTCGCTCATTTTTCAAAATAAAAGCCTGAAACTATGTCTAATAACTGTTGACACCTTAGGGAAGCCATTGAAAAAGGAATCTGGTTGATATCCCTTTAAATGGAGGTTAAATGGAGTTGCTGGATTGACCATGCATAGGAACAGAAGGGTTTCAAAATAAGAGGCACTTCCTGATTGGATTTTCCTCAGGTTTACACCTGCAATATCACTTTATAGTGTTTTCTATCCTAATCTGACAATTATATGCATATTCTAGTTTCTGGGGCTGAGAAATAGGCAGTTTCAAATGGGTACGTTTTTTTGCCAAAAACGAAAATAGTTACATGCAACTAGCTACATTCGGTTCTTGTCCTTTGCAGATGCTACATTACTGGCAATAGTATGTACATACAGTTTTAATATATATTTTTTAATTTAACCTTAATTTAACTAGTCAGTTAAGAACAAATTCTGATTTACAATGACGGCCTACCCCGGCCAAACTCGGACGACGCTGGGCCAATTGTGCGCTGCCCTATGGGATTCCAGATCACGGCCGGATGTGATGCAGCCTGGACAGTGCATTCGGAAACTATTCAAATCAAATCAAATTGTATTTGTCACATACACATTCAAACCCCTTGCCTCTTTTTGTTTGTTACGTTACAGCTTTATTCCAACATTTTCTAAATAATAATGACGAAGCAAAAACAGGAAAGTAAAAGAAAAAGTTTGCTCATTTATAAAAAATAGAAACTGACATTACATTTACATAAGTATTCAGACCCTTTACTCAGTACATTTTCACAGAACAGTGTGAAAATGCATTTCTTGAGGCAATTCGGCTCATCACATCTGAACAGGTCCTGATGCATTACGACCCTGAACTGCCAGTGAAGTTGGCTTGTGATGCGTCCCCTTATGGCTTAGGGGCTGTCCTTTCACACACACTGAAAGATGGGTCAGAGAGGCCAGTTGCATATGCGTCACAAACATTGAATGATGCAGAGAAAAACTACTCACAAATCGACAAAGAAGCACTGGCGCTAGTGTGGGGTGTCAAGAAATTCCACGCATGCCAATATGGCAAGCTTTTCACACTGGTTAAGGATCACCAGCCGTTGCTTTCCATTTTCAGTCCAAAGAAAGGCATTTAGGCAATGACAGCAGCCAGGTTACAGCGATACGCCCTGTTCCTTGCCAGTCATATGTATGACATTTAGTTTAAGCCGTCGTCCCTCCACACAAATGCAGATGGATTATCCAGACTGCCGTGTACAAGAGAAAGACAAAGGAGTGTGGATGCAGTGGACATTTTCCATACCGCTCAGCTCGAGGCACTACCGGTCACAAGCACAGTAATCAAACAGGAGACAAGGAAAGATGTGACCTTGTCAAAAGTGTACACCTACACCATGTCAGGATGGCCAGCTACTGGCAGAAAGGAGCTGACTCCGTATTTACAGCAGAGAAACGAAATTACAACGTACCAAGTATGTGGGGAATGAGAGTCATGATACCCCAGAAATGCCAACATCAGGTTTTGCAGCAACTACATGAAGGTCATGTTGGAATTGTCAAAATGAAGCTGCTCGCAGGGAGCCACTTCTGGTGGCTAGGTCTGGATCAACAGATAGAAAATATGGCGAAGAACTGTAGCGGATGTTTGGAAACCCTTCACATGCACACTGACTGTTTTAGGCCTACATCAGAATCGTAACTCTTCTTATTAAAATTTTCGTTACAATCTTCATCAAAGAAACAGTCTAATATCAAAACAAGATAGAACCTAAAATCTCTAAACATCAAAAATGGTATCATCAAAAATAGGTTCCTTGCATGTGAAGGATCCGGAGTCGTCTACTTGGTCTGAGGCATGTATTCATCATTCCACTGGCCAGAACATGAAATCGGTCCGTACCTCACCATCTGTTGTCTCATTGATTTCTCCAGAGTCCTATAAATAAGAACCTTTCACACCGGAATCATCCGCACAAAACTAACAAAGTCACACAGGTGAAGGAAGCCCACAATACAGTGATCATGACATTTTTCAATTTTCCAAACATACTGTCAGTCCAATTAGTCAGAGAAGTATCCACTCCAGAGTTTTCTGCCAGCTCGTGAGCTAGGGTGGTTAAACCACCAGGGCCTTGGTCAATGATTCATCCGGAGCTGTGTCATCAGGGATGAAATTACAACATTCTGCTCAGAACCTCATACAACCCCCCAACCTTTTATGCCAGCAACATATCTAATGCAATTCTATTCTGCCAAGCCATCAGGCTGGTCGCTTCAGTCTGCTCTGCCAATCCTTTTATAGCATCTCTGGTATAATTAATAAAGCGCTGTTGATTATAATAAATATAATTGATCGAGTCCACATTCTTATTGAGAGTGGACCACCAGAAAATTGACTTGACTCTAATCCTGCTAGGATCTGATTTCTTGCTTTGAACTCGTCTGGTACCCTCCGTGAAAAGACCCAGATGGAGTACTTCTTTTCTCTCGTTTGGCCAACTTCATGTCATGGTGTTGAATGAGTGTGAATGGAATTCCCAAATGCACGAGAGCGCATAGGCCTGTCCAATGTGTAGGTAAATTTGGCCATAACATCATTCCCCCACACAACCACCAGATATCAGCCCTTGGCCACTTTATCTCATTGAAATCCCCAGAGCTCAACCAGCCTGTCAGATCACTCATAGTCTCATCAGTAGTAACATTCTCTGTCCTATTACATACCATAGGAACATTTTGACGCTTGCCATATGGTTAGTGAGAAAGTCCAAATTGCAAATGTACGGTCCCTTACTGGAAGTCCGAAAACGTTTGTAAAATTCGCGGACGGCATCGGGCCGTGCGGCGGGGCCGAATCTACCAGGAAGTCATCAAACAAACTCTCTCTGACATTCGGTTTCCGTTTTATAAAATATTTTTTTTAAATCATTTTTCCGCTGTCCCGGTAAATCCCACAAGAGGGCGAATGGAATCATATTGCAAATGTACAAAACATCACGACGTGGCCTTATCTCCTAAACAGAAAAGACTTCGAAAACGAAACTTGGTGATCATAGGTTTGGCATAATGGACAGTTGGCCCCGAACAAGATGGCGTCTAGGCCTCAACGGTTTTTGAGTTATGGCCATTTTTCTGGGATTAAAGGTCCAAAATGAAAATAGAGCAATAATTTTTCCGCTTCACGTCAAAGTAAAGGAACCTACGGTGTCAATAAAAAAAGAACCAGCCATTTATCTATCGTCATTTAAGAGAAATCGTACAACGTCAAATTGGTGATGTTCAAAAACATATATATATATTTTTTAAACAGTTACAGATCCAGTTGCAGCGTGTTCATACGAATCTTTTAAAGTGTGCTTCAGAGCTCTGTGAGATTTCCGTGATTTTCTGTGATTTTCTGAAATAACACACACTTACTAAACCCTCCGTAAATAAGTCAGTTCTTAACATAAAGACTTAAAACTCAGGATTCTGTAAAGGCATACCCCAATCAGGATATGAGTTTACTTATAGCTTCCTGTGCCAACCGGAAGTGCCTTAAATGGCATCATAGTGGCTGTTTCAAAAGGTTAAAAAGTTCAGATCTTTTCAAAACTTCCTATGTGTGATTAGGCAACCCTCTTGAACTGTAAGTCAGTAATTTCTCCCAACAGGTGTCAAAGAAAAGCTCTCTCACACACACACACACACACACACACACAGCAAGGATGGAGTGACAAAGTGCGGTGCTTAAAGACACTCAGAGCCTGCAATGGCATTACCATAATCTCTAGGCTGTGCCGAGTTCAACGAGATGCCCCGCTTGACCATAGCTCGCTCGGTCTGAGCGCAGCGACCATGAGAAAAAGTAGGCCCATAATGAAGCCTGGCCCAAAATGTAATTTGCTTTTGGGTGACAGTGTGAGAACCTTTAGGATGAGAAGCACAATTTTATGTGGCATGTGGCATTAACCCTTAACCCTTAACAGTTAAAAGAAGGGGTTTACATCAAACAGTTTTCAAGGACTCCTCTCCCCATAGGAATACATTGCCTGCACCCCTAAATTCAACCTGAAGCCGATGTGGGTTACGAATGTCTTATGAACCTGTCTTTGATGATAATCTATCAGGCCACTATGAGGTCTACCTGTGTTGATTCTAAGCTTCCTGGAGCAACTGGAAGTGGTTAAAATCACCCTAAAAGTGTTTTTCCATACCCAACCAGCAGTTTGTGATAAATAGTGCATTCAACCCTGTGTAAACCGGTCAGTTCTTAACGTAAACACTTAAAACTCAGGATTCTGTAAAGGCATACCCCAATCAGGATATGAGTTTATATAGCTTCCTGTGCCACCCGGAAGTATCTTAAATGGCGTCATAGTGGCTGTTTCGAAGGGTTAAAAAGTGCAGATCTTTTGAAAACGTCATGTGTGTGATTAGGCAACCCCCATGAACTGTAAATCAGTAATTTCTCCCATAGAATGTCCAAGAAGAAAATCACACACACACACACAGCTGGGACAGAGGGACACCGTGTGGTGCGTAGAGACAGACAGTACATTTGCAATAACTTTAATTCATTTTTGCATCACGAAAATGCCGCCATTTAGAAATGTCTCAGAGTCGCAAGACTAGGTGCATTGCGACCGCCTCGGCCCATATAGATGGACCCCAACGTTTCTGACCGATAGCTCATTCAAGGACCCTGTAGCAAGTAATGGAAAAAAGTGGATTTTCAGCACCAATTAAGGCTTTGTTTGTGTACCAAATGACCTATCGAGCCAAAACTTGGGATTCTAGGTCGCCTCAGGTAGGCCTACACATAATGTCAGAACTGGACCGCAGCTAGAACGCAACTACATGTTTTACGTTTTTATTATGGTTTGAACAGAAGGTGTTGTGAATTTTGGGCCTGCTCTGAAGTATGTGATAGTTGGCTTCTAAATGAGTTGGAAAAAGTGGGTGTGGTGTCAGTTTGTATCAGTTTGGTGTCAGAATGATATCTAATTGACTAATGGACGGTGACTTGCTGGTGACTTTTGTCCATTTGCATTATGTTTAAACAGTGAGGTACCATCACCAAAGTGACAGTCTGAAATCAACCCCAATGAGCGATGGAGAGGATCTAGAATCACTGCCCAGCCATCCCGAGTTCATCAGGCTAGTCAATTTTGCCTTTCTGCAGTATTTCTGAGCATGTCAAATTCGTGATGGTACATGGCAAATGGACATAACATCCTGATTTGGCATTTTCAAATCTTTCATATTGCATTTGGACATTTATGGCATTTGGCCAAAAAAAGTGACTTTTGACTTCCTATGATATCATATTGCAAACGGACAAAACATATGATTATGATTATGATTAAGTTAAAATAAAAATTTAAAATAATTATGATAATAAAATTTGACAAAAGTATATTCATACATTTCTTACACATGATTAATTGACAAAAAATCCAAAGAATTTCGAAAAACGGTCCAGAAAGCACTTTAAGGGGGTGACAAGTTTTTGAAAAAAAGTTCACATTTTCGACTTTTAACCTCTTTGAAATCATATTGCAAATGGACAAAACATATGCCTTATGCACAAGTTTTAAAAAAATGAAGATAATAAAATATGACAAAAGTATGTTGATACAGTTCTTATACATGTATATTTGACACAAAATTTGAAAGAATTTCGAAAAACGTTCCAGAAAGCACTTTAAGGGTGTGATAAGTTTTTGCTATTTTTGACTTCCTATGAAATCATATTGCAAAAGGACAAAACATATGCCTTTATGCACAAGTAAAAAAAATAATAATAATAATATTGAAAATTGGACAAAAGTATATTCATACAGGTCTTACACATGTGTAATTGACCCAAAAAATCTAAAGAATTTAGAAAAACGGTCCAGAAAGCACTTTTTTAATAAGGGGGTGATACGTTTTTGAAAAAAATGTAAGTTTCTCAAAATGTTACTTTTGAATGTTGACTTGTGTTACATTTGCAATATGAAAAACCACGGTGGAGCGCACTCGCCATCTGTTGGATTTTTAAAGTGTTACACTTGGCTTTTGCCATATGGCATTTGCAATCAACTTTGAATGAAACGACAACGAATTGAGTGGTATTGGACACCGTAGATATGGTTTGTCCAGTGCCAATGACTTCCCATTCATTTTTGTACATTTCAGGGGGGTGTTCCCTTACAATTATTAGGGCCTTCCTCTGACACCGCCTGGTGTAGAGGTCCTGGATGGCAGGCAGCATAGCCCCAGTGATGTACTGGGCCATACGCAGCAATTGCCGTACTAGGCAGTGATGCAACCAGGACCAGATGCTCTCGATGTTGCAGCTCTAGAACCTTTTGAGGATCTCAGCACCCATGCCAAATCTTTTTAGATTCCTGAGGCGGAATAGGCTTTGTCGTGCCCTCTTCACAACTGTCTTGGTGTGTTTGGAACATTTTAGTTTGTTGTTAATGTGGACACCAAGGAACTTGAAGCGCTCAACCTGCTCCATTACAGCCCCGTCGATGAGAATGGGGGCGTGCTCGGTCCTCCTTTTCCTGTAGTCCACAATCATCTCCTTAGTCTTGGTTAAGTTGAGGGATAGGTTGTTATTCTGGCACCACCCGGCCAGGTCTCTGACCTCCTCCTTATAGGCTGTCTCGTCGTTGTCGGTGATCAGGCCTACCACTGTTGTGTAGTCTGCAAACTTAATGATGGTTTTTGCAGTCGTGACTGCATGGTCGTGGGTGAACAGGGAGTACAGGAGGGGACTGAGCACGCACCCCTGGGGAGCTCCACTGTTGAGGATCAGCGGGGCAGGTGTGTTGCTACCTACCCTCACCACCTGGGGGAAGCCCGTCAGGAAGTCCAGGATCGAGTTGCAGAGGAAGGAATTTAGTCCCAGGTTCCTTAGCTGAGTGATGAGCTTTGAGGGTACTATGGTGTTGAACGCTGAGCTGTGGTCAATGAATAGCATTCTCACATAAGTGTTCCTTTTGTTCAGGTGGGAAAGGGCAGTGTGGAGTGCAGTAGAGATTGCATCATCTGTGGATCTGTTTGGGCGGTATGCAAATTGGAGTGGGTCTAGGGTTTCTGGGATAATGGTGTTGATGTGAGCCATTACCAACCTTTCAAAGCACTTCATGGCTATGGACGTGAGTGCTATGGGTCTGTAGTCATTGAAGCAGGTTGCCTTTGTGTTCTTGGGCACGGGGACTATGGTGGTCTGCTTGAAACATGTTGGTATTACAGACTCGATGTTGAAAATGTCAGTGAACACACCTGCCAGTTGGTCAGCACATGCCTGGAGCACATGTCCTGGAAATCCATCTGGCCCTGCAGCCTTGTGTATGTTGACCTGTTTAAAGGTCTTACTCACATCAGCTACGGAGAGCGTGATCACACAGTCGTCCGGAACAGCTGATGCTCTCATGCATGCCTCAGGGTTGCTTGCCTCGAAGCAAGCATAGAAGTGATTTAGCTCGTCTGGTAGGCTTGTGTCACTGGGCAGCTCGCTGCTGTGCTTCCCTCTGTAGTCTGTAATAGTTTGCAAGTCCTGCCACATAAGACGAGCATCGGAGCCGGTGTAGTATGATTCAATCTTAGCCCTGTATTGACGCTTTGCCTGTTTGATGGTTCGTCGCAGGTCATAGCGGGATTTCTTGTAGGCTTCTGGCTTAGAGTCCTGCACCTTGAAAGCGGCAGCTCTACCCTTTAGCTCAGTACAAATGTTGCCTGTAATCCATGGCTTCTGTTTGGGGTATGTACGTACAGTCACTGTGGGGATGACGCCCTCGATGCACTTATTGATAAAGCCAGTGACTGATGTGGTGTACTCCTCAATGCCATGGGAAAAATACTGGAACATGTTCCAGTCTGTGATAGCAAAACAGTCCTGTAGTTTAGCATCTGCTAAACATTTGGTGATCCTAACGGACCTAAAACAGGGAATATTTACTGGGATTAAATGTCAGAAATTGTGAAAAACTGAGTTTAAATGTAGTTGGCTAAGGTGTATGTCAACTTCTGACTTCAACTGTATATGTACATATTCTTATTCATCCCTTTACATTTGTGTGTATAAGATAGTTGTTGTGAATTTGTTTCGGTTACTTGTTAGATTTTACTGCATAGTCGGAACTAGAAGCACAAGCATTTCGCTACACTCTACGAACCATGTGTATGTGTGTTACGAATCCCTTTTGGCCCGACAGTCTAGGGGGGATGGTAATGAGACCCGTAACATAACTCATGCAAATTATTGTGACAAAGTAAAAGTGTGAACGAAATAACCACGACAAAAGAAATCTACCGTCAAACTCCAGGTTTATTTATAAACACACGGTAATGGGGGGGAAGCAGGAAAAGGGGCTGAGCTGGACCCAAGGAAAGAAACAATAAATATACAAAAACACCCCTAAGCTAGACTAGCCTACTTTAACAACAGCTAACTAACTAACCAAAAATACAGTGGGTGGTCCGCCCAGTTCTAACTAGTGTATTTAACAAAGTTCACCTACGGGTAGTGTATGCCCATGGGCGACTTGCCTTGGTTTCCCCCTTTTCCCACCAGCAACAAACAAACACCATAACCAAAACAATACTCACAGGTGATGACAAAGTGATTTGGAGGTGCTCAAACAGAAGAGAGGTTAAGACACAAAGCGAGAGTGAAACACAGAGACCTACAGACATGGCATTTACAGAGAGATATTGAGCTAGCTCTAGAGCAAACAAATGATGGGGTTTTTAAACCATGGGGAAGGAACTGTGATAGGGTAGGAAATAGGAGGAGGTGTGTCTTCTGATTGATGATTGATTGTTGACTGATTGGGGAGTGATGATTTTCACCTGTGAGGGGAGAAGGAGAGAAAAGAAACACACACACAGGATACACACACACACACAGGATAATTGTATCTGTAACAATGTGACCAATAAAATTGTATTTTATTTGATGAGAATAGCATAGCACCTTCTCTGTTGTAATTTGAGACGGTCTATACATGTACATGAGGCTAGTAGCATAGCATCTCACTCTCTACCGAATACTGGTGGTGACGTCAATACCTCACATCGGATATTTAAAAATGTATTAAAATATCGAGATGTATCCACCAATCCAAAGATAGGAATAGGAGGGAGCTTCACAGCCCACCATTCCGCCCTGTGGACAACGAATCCCATTGTTAGAGCGGAGATGCAAGCATCTCATCACTATATATATTCATTGATCTGGCCAAGGCTTTCGACTCTGTCAATCACCACATCCTCATCGGCAGACTCGACAGCCTTGGTTTCTCAAATGATTGCCTCGCCTGGTTCACCAACTACTTCTCTGATAGAGTTCAGTGTGTCAAATCGGAGGGTCTGCTGTCCGGACCTCTGGCAGTCTCTATGGGGGTGCCACAGGGTTCAATTCTTGGACCGACTCTCTTCTCTGTATACATCAATGAGGTCGCTCTTGCTGCTGGTGAGTCCCTGATCCACCTCTACGCAGACGACACCATTCTGTATACTTCTGGCCCTTCTTTGGACACTGTGTTAACAACCCTCCAGGTGAGCTTCAATGCCATACAACTCTCCTTCCGTGGCCTCCAATTGCTCTTATATACAAATAAAACTAAATGCATGCTCTTCAACCGATCGCTACCTGCACCTACTCGCCTGTCCAACATCACTACTCTGGACGGCTCTGACTTAGAATACGTGGACAACTACAAATACTTAGGTGTCTGGTTAGACTGTAAACTCTCCTTCCAGACCCATATTAAACATCTCCAATCCAAAGTTAAATCTAGAATTGGCTTCCTACTTCGCAACAAAGCATCCTTCACTCATGCTGCCAAACATACCCTTGTAAAACTGACCATCCTACCAATCCTCGACTTTGGCGATGTCATTTACAAAATAGCCTCCAATACCCTACTCAACAAATTGGATGCAGTCTATCACAGTGCAATCCGTTTTATCAGCAAAGCCCCATATACTACCCACCATTGCGACCTGTACGCTCTCGTTGGCTGGCCCTCGCTTCATACTCGTCGCCAAACCCACTGGCTCCATGTCATCTACAAGACCCTGCTAGGTAAAGTCCCCCCTTATCTCAGCTCGCTGGTCACCATAGCATCTCCCACCTGTAGCACACGCTCCAGCAGGTATATCTCTCTAGTCACCCCCAAAACCAATTATTTCTTTGGCCGCCTCTCCTTCCAGTTCTCTGCTGCCAATGACTGGAACGAACTACAAAAATCTCTGAAACTGGAAACACTTATCTCCCTCACTAGCTTTAAGCACCAACTGTCAGAGCAGCTCACAGATTACTGCACCTGTACATAGCCCACCTATAATTTAGCCCAAACAACTACCTCTTTCCCAACTGTATTTAATTTTTATTTATTTGTTTATTTTGCTCCTTTGCACCCCATTATTTTTATTTCTACTTTGCACATTCTTCCATTGCAAAACTACCATTCCAGTGTTTTACTTGCTATATTGTATTTACTTTGCCACCATGGCCTTTTTTGCCTTTACCTCCCTTCTCACCTCATTTGCTCACATTGTATATAGACTTGTTTATACTGTATTATTGACTGTATGTTTGTTTTACTCCATGTGTAACTCTGTGTCGTTGTATCTGTCGAACTGCTTTGCTTTATCTTGGCCAGGTCGCAATTGTAAATGAGAACAAGTTCTCAACTTGCCTACCTGGTTAAATAAAGATAAAAAAATTAAATAATTTAAACAAATATCCAGTATCTGTGCTACTAGTCTACTTGTCCACTTTTAAAGCTGCAATATGTCACTTTTTGGGTGACTCGACCAAATTCACATAGAAATGTGAGTTATAGATCTGTCATTCTCATTGTCTAAAATGACTCATCTAGAGGTATTTTGTATTTGTGTTTATTATGGATCCCCATTAGTTGCTGCCAAAGCAGCAGCTACTCTTCCTGGGGTCCAGCAAAATTAAGGCAATTTATACAATTTTTACAATACATTCACAGATTGCACAAAACACTGTGTGGCCTCAGGCCCCTACTCCACCACTTCCACATATCTACAGTACTAAATCCATGTGTATGTATAGTGCGTATGTTATCGTATGTGTGTGTGTGTGTGTGTGTGTGTGTGTGTGTGTGTGTGTGTGTGTGTGTGTGTGTGTGTGTGTGTGTGCATGTGTCTGTGCCAATGTTTGCATTGCTTCACAGTCCCCGTTGTTCCATAAATTGTTTTTTATCTGTTTATAAAATCAAATTTTACTGCTTTCGTCGGTTACTTGATGTGGAATAGAGTTCCATATAGTCATGGCTCTATTTAATACTGTGTGGGGACTGTGAAGAGACCTCTTGTGGCATGTCTTGTGTGGTATGTATGGGTGTCCGAGCTGTGTGCCAGTAGTTCAGACAGACAGCTCGGTGCATTCAACATTTCAAAACCCCTTATAAATAAAAGTGGTGATGAAGTCAATCTCTCCTCCACTTTCAGCCAGGAGAGATTGACATGCGTATTATTAATATTAGCTCTCTGTGTACATCCAAGGGCCAGCCGTGCTGCTCTGTTCGTAGCCAATTGTAATTTTCCTAAGTCTATTTTTGTGGCACCTGACCACACGACTGAACAGGTAGTCAAGGTGTGACAATACTAGGGCCTGTAGGACCTGCCTCGTTGATAGTGCTGTTAAGAAGGCAGAGCATCACTTTATTAAAGACAGACTTCTCCCCATCGTAGCAACTAGTGCATCAATATGTTTTTACCAAGACAGTTTACAATCTAGTGTTACTCCAAGCAGTTTAGTCACCTCAACTTGCTCAATTTCCACATAATTTAGCACAGGATTTAGTTCAGGTTTAGGGTTTAGTGAGTGTTTTGTTCCAAATACAATGCTTTTAGTTTTAGAAATATTTAGGGCTAACTTATTCCTTGCCACCCAATCTGAAACAAACTGTAGCTCTTTGTTGAGTGTTGCAGTCATTTCAGTCACTGTAGTAACTGACGTGTATACATGTGTCCAAATGTGTTGTTTCAGATTGGGTGGCAAGGAATAAGTTAGCCCTAAATATTTCTAAAACTAAAAGTCATCCGCATACATAGACACACTGGCTTTACTCAAAGTCAGTGGCATGTCGTTAGTCAAAATTGAAAAAAGCAAGGTCTTATGGGTGTAAACAAGAGACAAAACATGATAATGAATGTTCTTGGTTTGTCTGCAGGTTCACAGCGACTCCTTGTGGATAAAAGTAGTCTAATCTTCTGGAGCTCAGTGATGTTTGGTAAATTATTTTATTAAAATATAGTCAATTCACTCCAACAGAGGCATTGTGGTAATGTTGGTTAAGAAGTTCATCAAAGAAGTTAATATATACTTTATAAATCTCTTTATATTATGTGATAAATGGTATACTGCATAGTAACCTTTATATTATGTGATAAATGGTATACTGCATAGTAACCTTTATATTATGTGATAAATGGTATACTGCATAGTAACTACATGATAAGGGTAAATTAACAACATGGAATCAGCACAAATACAAACGCTCCGATGAAAAAAAATAGCTAGATATTTGAATAAGGTGCTTCATTGAAAGAAAGAGATAATTTGCTCCACTAGGAAGTATAAGAAATAAGACAAGTTATAGAGAAGTGCTAGTCATGTTCAGGTCCCAGTCAGGTCAGGCTGCAGGTGTCTGTCCTCTGTGTCTGATGTTACACACCACTCCACTCTTTGGTCTCAAAGTCCCAGTGTCCAGGATGTCAAAGGACTGGCCAGGCAGCAGGCTGAAGTCAAACCTCTGGAGCAGCTTGGCCATCACTACCTTGGCCTCCATCTGTGAACAACAGATCTCTTTAAAGGATGACAAATCTGGTGTGCTCAACTATAAAAAAAAGTCTATAATGGAGGCAGAAGTCCAGGAGTAATCTAACTAGGATGGATAATAGGATCAGCAGAGAACAATCCCAAATAAAGTTGTTTCAATGTATTTCATACGGACAGTCTGCTCACCTGTGCGAAGCTCTGTCCCAGACATGAGCGTGGTCCCAGGGCGAAGGGGTAGTAGCAGTAATAGGGTCTTCAGGACAGAAACAAACACAACATGTCTGTTAGCTCTTAAAGAGTGACTGAACGCACAGAGTCCAAATGTGTTTTTCTGTTGCTCATTAAGATAAACTAGATTTCAGTTTTGGGGGTGTTGTTCGATATAACAGTTGCTGATGTTTGTCCCCCATGAGACCAGGTGGTGTAAAATACTAAGTTCATCCCTTCTGCCTCTGATTGGGTAGACTCACTAAACACAAATGCTTCGATTGTAAATTATGTCGGAGTGTTGAACTGTGACCCTGGCTATCCGTAGATTAAGAAAACAAGAATATTGTGTCATCTGGTTTGCTTAATATAAGACATTTTAAATGATTTATACTTTTACTTTTGATACTTAAGGACACTTAAAACCAAATACTTTTAGACTTTAACTCAAGTAGTATTTTACTGGGTGACTTTTACTTTTACTTGAGTCTAGATATATTTACTTTTACTCCAGTGTTAAAATTGGGTACTTTTCCCACCACTGCATGAGACACCAAAAGAACAAAGCCAGTATCACTTCCTCAAAATAGTCCAAGTTAACTCAAGAAATCTGTAATTAATTGTGTTTTTTGTCGACAAGGTTTTAGTCACGCAATTTTACATCTAGTTAAGGTGTTTAGTGCAGTATTTCTCAAGTAAAAAATGCGCTACATGTTGTCTTTTGTAAACAAATTCCGATCCACTGTTCTGCCATCGGATAGAGCGTAATCACCACAGCTGTTTATCCCGTGTTAGTGGGCGAAATCATAACCCAACCACCATGTAAGTCATGACGAACTTTGACTTCATGACCAAAAGTAGCCCTTTCCTGCAATCACTGATCAAAAGTGCCATCTTTGGCCTCATGGGTGGAATATAGTGGCTGGAGCTCTGTCAGAGTGACCATTGAGTTCTTGGTCACCTCGCTGACCAGGCCCCTTCTCCCCCGATTGTTCAGTTTGGCCGGGTGGTCAGCTCTAGGGAGAGTCTTGGTGGTTCAAAACTTCTTCCATTTAAGAATGATGGAGGCCACTGTGTTCTTGGGGGCCTTCAATGCTGCAGACATTTCTGTGGTACCCTACCCTAGATCTGTGCATTGACACAATCCTGTCTCGGAGCTCTATGGACAATTGCGTCAACCACATGGCTTGGTTTTTGCTCTGACATGCACTGTCAACAGTGGGACCTTATATATACAGGTGTGCTTCTTCCTAAATCATGTCCATTCAATTTAATTTACCACAGGTGGACTCCAATCAAGTTGTAGAAACACCTGAAGGATGATCAACGGAAACAGGATTCACCTGAGCTCAATTTTGCAAAAATGTCTAAAAACCTTTTTTTCCTTCGTCATTATGGGGTATTGTGTGGAGATTAATGAGGAAAATAGTTTTTTAAATACATTTTAGAATAAGTCTGTAACGTAACAAAATGTGGAAAAAGTTAAGTGGTCTGAATATTTTCTGGATGCAATGTATGCCAGTTTCAACGAGAGAAGTTCTGCTTTAATCAATTCAAATGTTGTAAAGAAACAATAAACAATAAAACGTATTGTGTGACTTACTTGGCAGCGTCTGGATGGAACCTCTCTGGGTCAAACTTCAGCGGGTCCTCAAAGAACTTATCCAACCTTCCACAGACATACGAATTGAACTGTAGACAGACAAGATAGGGGCAAACAAAAGATTTAAGACACTTTAGGAAATAAAATAAGTACACCCACACCCAAAATAGTTAATGAGGTGTTGACTACACTGTTAAGATGAAGTTCATTGTAACACCAAAACTGTTTCAATATGTTTTGTGTTGTAGTCACGACAGACAAAGATATATAGTTAACCAAACTTTACTAGGCATGTTGTCAACCAGCACATTAATAAAGTAAGTACAAACTGGTTTCCATTTCCTGTGTAACATCAATATGAGTAACATCAATATTGCTACATTAACTAGTGGCAACTGAGCTGCCACCAACTTGAAGGAGACGAAACCATATCTTTGCTGGAGTAATGACACGGTGTGTTGTAACACCACTAAATCAAATATTGTGCAACACCTTGCCAGGGACTGGGAGCACTAACGGAACAGGTCGAACACACTACTTTGGTGTTTTGAGTTCTGTTTAGAGCAGAATTAGATCCCTTCTCTTTTGTTGTCATTTCCTTTGTCTATGTGGGAATGGGTGCTGTCCTCATTGAACGTCAAAATGCCTGACAGTTTTGATATCCGTTCATCATGATCCATTACACAACAAACTGCTTAATACCAATATAGAAATGCAGACTTCCTTCTTCAAACATGTAAACAACATTGTGTGAAAGAATCATAGTCTAAAAACATTACCCACAATCCTCTAAAAACAGAGTCATGCATCAAGATAAGAAATGCAACGTGATTAAAACAGACTTCCAATGAGTTCAATCAATCTTTTGTCTCTTAACTTTGGTTATCCTCATAAAAGATAATTACATTTTGAGTAACATATGCAGTTGGATTTACATTACTTTGGTCAAATTAAATTAACAAATAATTGAAATGACTTGCATTTGTAAACCATTGATTGTATGAGAAACATAATTTTTGAGTGTTGATGCTTTTACATTCACTGAACCCCCAAAATGGGTTTTCACAACGCTCTCTTAAAAACACCCATATTCAGGTTGAAGAACCACTTTGGGTGTTTCAGAGTTCCTACACTTCTGTTTTAAAACACATTCTGTGTATTAACATTTTACATTCAAACACCCAGATCTCAGCTTAGGTGCACTACCTTTCATGGTTTCATTACACAATCATGGTGTTTTGAGACATTATATGTTTACATTCTATGTTAACATAAGAAAAGTCAATGATACAATGATGCTACATTGAGGTATGAGCAGCACTGGCTTAGACAAGGCTACTTCATTCCTTTATCACATTGAGGTATGAGCCACACTGGCTTGGACAAGGATACTTCATTCCTTTACCACATTGAGGTATGAGCCACACTGGCTTGGACAAGGATACTTCATTCCTATACTATATTGAGGTATGAGCCACACTGGCTTAGACAAGGATACTTCATTCCTTTACCACATTGAGGTATGAGCCATACTGGCTTAGACAAGGATACTTCATTCCTTTACTACATTGAGGTATGAGCCATACTGGCTTAGACAAGGATACTTCATTACTTTACTACATTGAGGTATGAGCCATACTGGCTTAGACAAGGATACTTCATTCCTTTACTACATTGAGGTACCACAGCGTATCACATGTTAACACCACAACTAAACTTAGAGATATTATCATACAACAGTCATCACTCCTCCACATTGTTTTTGAGGTGACTACTCACGAAGCATGAGACTCCTGCTGGGATGGGGATGCCGTTGATGACGATGTCGTTAGGGATGAAACGAGAAGTGCCTGGTGCTGTAGGGTACAACCTTAGAGTCTCCTTCAAAACCTGACGGGGGGGGGGGATGATATGAATCAAACACAACATGCTGATTAATTGACGATGTGAAGAGTTACCTTTTCTTTTCGTCCTAAACTTGGTGCTCCGGTACCGTTTGCCATGTGGTAGCAGAGAGAACAGTCTCTGACTTGGGGGACTGGAGGTTTTGACAATTTTTTGGCCTTCCTGACACCGCCTAGTATATAGGTCCTGGATGTCAGGAAGCTTGGTCCCAGTGATGTACTGGGCCGTACACACTACCCTCTGTAGCGCCTTCCGGTCAGATGCCGAGTAATTGCCATACGAAGTGGTAATGCAACCGTTCAGGATGCTCTCGATGGTGCAGCTGTGGAACTTTTTGAGGATCTGGGGACCCATGCCAAATATTTTCAGTCTCTTGATGGGGAAAAGGTGTCGTCGTGCCCTCTTCACAACTGTCTTGGTGTGTTTGGACCATGATAGTTTGTTGGTAATTTGGTGATGTGGACACCAAGGTATTTGAAACTCTCGACCCGCTCCAATTCAGTCTAGTCAATGTTTATGTGGCCTGTAAGGCCCTCCTTTTCCTATAGTCCACGATCAGCTCCTTTGTCTTGCTCACATTGAGAGAGAGGTTGTTGTCCTGGCACCACACTGCCAGGTCTCTGACCTTGTCTCTATAGTCTGTCTCATCGTTGTCAGTTATCAGACCTACCACTGTTGTGTCATCAGCAAACATAATAATGGTGTTGGAGTGGTGGGTGAACAAGGAGTACAGGAGGGGACTAAGCACACACAAAATAGCACATTTCGCTGGGCAGCCATCTCCTCCAGCGCCATTCTATCAGCCATCGTACAACATTGTATAACGTACAATATGGTTTCTGTGTACAGATGCCAGTTCCAATTCTGAGTCCTTGATCTGGTTTGTAGCTCCATTGCTGTCACTGTCAGGTCAATGACAAGACAGCACACACGAACCTGGGACAGGTAGATCATTTACCTGAGACAGGTAGGTCATTTTCCCCAGGTCGTCAAAGCTGATTTCCTGTTTCATCCCGATGACGTCATCCACTTCCTGCTTCACCCTGGAAATGGCAGAGACAGTCACAAACTCAACCAACCTGTTTTTATTACAGAAATGATCAATACCGAAAATAGAAATGATGAAAACGAGTCCTACTTTGTCAGTATCTCTGGCAGCCTTCCCAGTTCCATGACGGTAAAAGATAGTTGATTGGCTGTTGTCTCTTGCCCTGTCAAGATTAAAACAGCAAAAGTACTGTGACTGTTGTTTCTTCAAAAAAAATTGCCCAATTTTTCAGTTTTTGATTTGTTAAAAAAGTTTGAAATATCCAATAAATGTTGTTCCACTTCGTGATTGTGTCCCACTTGTTGTTGATTCTTCACAAAAAAATACAGTTTTATATCTTTATGTTTGAAGCCTGAAATGTGGCAAAAGGTTGCAAAGTTCAAGGGGGCCGAATAAAAAGGCACTGTATATATATATATGTAAATAAAGTATAGCACTTGTTTCAGGGAGACGTACCCGCAATGAAGAACGTCACAAAGTTGTCCAGCATAAGCTCCTCATCATCGTTTGCTATGTTTTCCTCTGAAATTAAGGATATATATCCGTTTACAGCATTGAGACAATCGTGCTACTTAACCTCATCAATTACATGACTGTTTTAGCAAACACTTGTCCCACAATGTCACATGCAGAGCCACAGGTAAAAGGTTTCCAATGTTAGCCTGGTCCCAGATCTCTTTGTGCCGTCTTGTCTTGAACAGTGGCAGGAGTTGGCAAGACGGCACGAACAGATCTAGGATCAGGCTACTACAACATGCCTTTGCCAGCCGTCTTGAGGATCTGTGTGAGGATGTCTTTTGGAACGTCCTCTCCGTTTTGGACGGCCCTTTTCCTCTCGTTGATCCACTGTCTGCCTGTCGAACGCAGCAGCTGACAAGACTTCTTCACCTCGTTGATGAACTTCTTGTTCTTTGGGTAGAGCTACATATGTAGGATCTTAATTTGATGACTCTTTTTCAATTATGTGAATTTTCCTGCACTGCAGGAAATGCAAATGTGTGTATTGAATGTTTAAAGAGGCTTGTAAAGTTTGTAATTTCCACTTAAAAATATCAGACTTGATGTAAAATGTATCAACCCCTACAAAAAATGTCCATTAATTATAATCGACATAATAATTCACATTTTTGTTGCTGCAGGATTATTTTCCAGCTGTAGCAAACAGGCTCAAAATAAACTCCATCTTTAGAGATATGTCATCCGACCATTTATTTAAATCCCATCGAGGGAATGTGACGCTGTAAAACGTATTATGGTGAATTTAGCCACATCTTACAGGCTTCCTACTTGGAAGGATGGAAACAAGAGACTAGAACAAACTGTTCATGAGTGTCCATTTTTTAATTGTATTAGTTTCTTATAACACAGGATTTTATCTGATGAAACTGTAGGATTTCAAATAGATCAATTCAATAAGCCATCGTTCTCGAGAAGCATCACTAACATACTTGATGTCATTATTTACCTGGAAAGTGAAGTCTCTGAGATAGTGGACCACTCCCTTAAGACACGTCTCTATAGCGTTGGGGAACGGAGAGTCACTCTCCTTCAGCAGATCCAGCTCCACTCCAAACGCCACCTACAGATGAGATAAAAACAGAGGATTGACAACATCTTACAACATGATAAGGTAAAACTCCTGGTTCTAGTTATGCTAATTATAGCTAGCACATTGGCTTGGTGAGATTAAATTGTATATTGCTTAGGTAATGAGTGTGTTATAACTGCCTGTTATGACAATTTTACTGTCAGATATACCAACAAATGTAGCTTTCAACAGAAAGAATAAAGTGTAAGGGCTGTGTGGGGATCTGAGGGTAACAGGAAGTGACCGTTACCTTAGTGATGACATCCAGTGTCACACAGTTGAACATGTGTTGCATGTTGGCAGCTGTGTTGGTGTCAGCCATGTCCGCCAGTTTATCCATCAGCTTCTCTGCCCTCTCGTTGAACGCACCCATCTGACCCCGCAGATACCTAACAATACACAGCAATGATGGATGGCTGGATGGATTGATCAATGGAGTGATCAATGAGTCGATTGATCAATTATAGTGACTTACAGACTGCTGAAGGCAGGGTCCATTATTCTTCGCTGTTTGTACCACTCATCATGATTCTGTGCTGTGACCAGGCCACTTCCCAAAAACCTATGAAGAAGATGGACAACATAGTATTTACCCTAAGACTGAATAAACTGACCAGTGACCAAGTTGTCCCATTTGAATGTCTATATGCTCTGTAGGCTACGCATGCGATAACCAGCATTAGGAGGGATTGTGTTGAAAGAGTTTGTACAAACTTAAACATTGACACAATAAATAGTAGTAGGAAGTATATTTAGATAACATGAATTATACAGAGGACTGACCTCTGTCCAAACAGGTTGAAGAGACGCTTGTAGAACATTGGGGCTTTGGGGTACTTAGGTGACATCAGGACTTCCTGTGGAGACAAATAAAAGTGTCAGTTTGGTTTGAAGGGGGAATTGGGGTAATGTGTTATTTTACAGCACTTTCATTTCAGAAATGAACATGGTAAAATGTATGATTACACTAATCTTGGTTAACCCAGAACTAAAATCTTGCTTAATTTGGTCAGGTGTTTACGTAGTCAGTCAATCAGAGATTATAATTACAGTAATTTCACAGGTTTACCTTGGTGGTATCAGGACAGGTCACACACAACATCACAATATGCAAACCGTTGATACGGTACACCGGTCCATAAATCTCAGCCCTGTCAAAGATAAAATATATCTTTATTTATTGTCCCAGAATAAACAACACCTGATTCAATCTATGTGTGTAGCATTCAATATCATTCAACAAACCATTCCAGAAATTTGTCGTGGAGAACTCGACCATTGCTCATCTCCCTCAGCATGGTTGGGGAATGACCAAATATAAAACTGGGGGAGAACAAGAGACGGGTTAATAACTGAAAAATAAGAACGTTATGACATTTCACCTATTGTAGTTCCTTATCAACAAATCCGATGCGCCACTCAATATAGTTGAAACTAACATTTAGCAAAAGTATTTTAAAATAAATATTCAAGTTACATCATACTGACTCACCTATCCCTTGGTGGTCCCGGTATGTGATCATATTTCAGATGAATATATTTTATGTAAAGACAAAAACAGAGAAATGCGATGAAAATCAATCCAAGCAGGCAAATAAGCAAATAACCGATCCAACCTGCAAAGAAAGAGAAAAGGGCCATATTTTCGAAGACTAGATAGCTCGTGGTGACCCTGCAAACCAGTTATGTGGTCGTTGTTTTTGGGACGGAATTTGGTCACCAGTCGTACTAGTAGTAGAGAGGCATATGTGAAGCGAGAGGATTTACTCTGCATAAAATATGTCCACATCAAGCAGATTGTTAATTATTAATTGTTTTTGGCTACAGTTCTGCATTTTCTGGAACCCCACTTGTATGTAAATTGTTAGGATTGTAAGAAAAGCATTCCGTGAACCATGAAATGTAAACTTTAAAATAGGCAGTCTATGTTTGTTTTTCTATGATTTGGGTATTTCTATGTTTCGGCCTAGTATGGTTCTCAATCAGAGGCAGGTGTCATTAGTTGTCTCTGATTGAGAATCATACTTAGGTAGCCTGAGTTTCACTGTGTGTTTGTGGGTGTTTATTCCTGTCTCTGTGTTTGCACCAGATAGGACAGTTTTGGGTTTCACGGTTCTTGATTTTGTTAGTTTGTTCATGTGAAGTGCTTTATTAAACATGAATCAAAGCTGCGCTTTGGTCCGCCTCTCCTTCAAGTCAAGAAAACCGTTACAACTACTTAACAGGAGAGCCGTTTGAACTTAAATGTAGTGTCTTAGCTCTTATTACTTATTTATATAATACGAAAGACTCTAAATACAAGAAATTGAACTGGAGCTTCACATTTAGTAAAACGAGTTAGTGCCAGAATAACATAGAACAACACTGCACATGACCAAGGGTGCTCCATTCTTAAAGGGGACATCAGTAATTAACAGAACATAACATTCCTTCTCTTATACAATCGGAGTTACTTTTACCAAACCACAACTGAAACATTTCCCAGAACTTGTAGTTATTTTGTATCTTTTAATATGAACTTGAACAGTTTGTTTTTGTTTGTTTGTTTATAAGTCCAGTCTGTCTGGTGGACGGTGCCTTCGTTCTGGGTAGCACCTAGGATTGTCTGGAGGCTCCTGAACATGCTCAGTGTGTGTCTGGTGGACGGTGCCTTCGTTCTGGGTAGCACCTTGGATTGTCTTTAGGCTCCTGAACATCCTCAGTGTGTGCTTTTTCCATTATAGTTTCTGCTATAGCAGCACCTTAATCAACACGTTCCCTTCTTTCAGCCTGGGGTCTCTTTACTGCCCCACCGTCCTCTACAGTTCCCTGTGTGTCACTCTCAGGAGCTCTCTGTGCCTGTTCTCTCTTGATTGTTGTGCTGTTTTCCGTGAAATGCATTTGTTTAATGTGATGCCGCCACATTATGTCTGGGCTCACTTGAACCTGGTAAGTTCTGGGTCCCGTTTGTGTATGTACGGTCCCTCTTGTCCATTTCCCTCCTCTTCTGGAGTCTCACACCATCACTTCCTGTCCTGTTTGGAGATGGCGCTCCCGGCCACCGGAGAGCATCTTGGCTTGTTTGTTCAGCATTTCATTACACCTGTTTGGCTTCATGATATCCAGCTGTGTGCGGCAAGGCCTCCCGAAAAACAGTGCTGCTGGGCTTTCATATGTCGTGACATTTGGGGTGTTTCGCTAGGAGGCCAGGAACTTGGCCAGTTTTGTTTGCAAAGTCCCTTCGTCTCATTTAGGTCATTTTGAGTCCATGCTTTAGGGTTTGCACAAAGTGTTCTTGTTAAGGGATTTTTATGAATAATGACTAAATTATGTATACATTTCAATCAGAACTATGACTAAACAGAATACTACTATGTTACTGTATGGATGTACGAATCTTATTGTAATCACAATACTGAATGTAATGTGTGTAGTTTTCATACAGAATTAGAAGGACTGTCTGTTCCTTGTTAGAAACTAATGGAGCTATCGTCAGACTGGCTGGAATGCTGTGTTCCTTACAGGACATCCTGTCTCTACAAAGGGAGAGGAGAGACCTTGGACTAGTAGTAGATTATTTAACAGGTGGTGGACAATGTGGGAAGGCTTGTGAACTATACTGCCATTGTATCAGAGTGGAGGAAGGACAGAATAAAACCTATGACGTCATTTTTTGTATTTAACTTTTTATGGCTGCAGGGGCAGTATTGAGTAGCTTGGATGAAAAGGTGCCCATATCAAACGGCCTGCTCCCCAGTCATAGTTGCTAATATTTGCATATTATTATTAGTATTGGATAGAAACACTCTGAAGTTTCTAAAACTGTTTGAATGATGTCTGTGAGTATAACTGAACTCATATTGGCAGGCAAAATCCTGAGTTGAAATCAAAGACCAGAGACCCCAATGAAATGCCCTTGAGATATGAATGATGTTGCACTGCCTAGAGGTTCCACTAGATGTCAACCATCAATAGAAATTATAATGAGGCTTCTATGTTGTTGTGGGAGTGAATGAGAGCAGAATATATCAGCTGTCCATCAAGCAGCCATTTTGTGATCCCACTTTTTCCTCATGGTAGTCACTTGCGTTCCATTGCTCACAGAGAGAAGAAAGAATACTCCGGTCTGAACTTTATTGAAGCTATATGTTAAAAACATCCTAATGATTGATTCTGTACTTAGTTTGAAATGTTTCTTCGACCGGTAATATCACTTTTTGAAGGTTTTGTCTGATATAACGCTGACCAGAATTAGATATGTATACCAAACGCTCTAACAAAAGAAGGAATTTGGACATAAATAACAGACATTTTCAAACAAAACAAACATTTATTGTGGACCTGGGATTCCGGGAGTGCTTTCTGATGTAGATCATCAAAGGTAAGGGAATATTTATCATGTAATTTCTTGTTTATGTTGACGCCATCTTTGCAGCTGTGGTGTTTTTAAATTGAGCTCCGTTTCAGATTATTGCATGCATTTCTTTTTCCGTAAAGTTTTAAAAAATCTGACACAGCGGTTGCATTAAATCGAGGCTTCCTCCCTTTACAGTGGCAGGAGGAGACTATTACTGTTTGGCCCGGTACAGTACTTATGGGAAATATGTAGGGGAAGTTAATACCTGTAAGGGAACACCCCCCTGAAATGTACAAAAATGAATGGGAAGTCATTGGCACAGGACAAACCATATACACGGTGTCCAATACCACTCAATTCGGCGTCGTTTCATTCAAAGTTGATTGCAAATGCCATATAGCAAATGCCAAGTGTAACACTTTAAAAATGCAACAGCTGGCGAGTGCGCTCCACCGTGGTTTTTCATATTGCAAATGTAACACAAGTCAACATCCAAAAGTTAAATTTAGAAAAACTGAAACATTTTTCACCCCCTTAAAAAAGTGCTTTCTGGACCGTTTTTCGAAATTCTTTAGTTTCTTTTTGTCAATTACACGTGTAAGAACTGTATGAATATACTTTAGTCCAATTTTATTATCATTATTTTTATATATTTTTTAAACTTGTGCATAAGGCATATTTGCCTCATGTTTTGTCCATTTGCAATATGATTTCATATGAACTCAAAAGTCAAAGTCAAAGTCACTTTTTTGGGGCCAAATGCCATAAGAAATGTCCAAATGCAATATGAAAGATTTGAAAATGCCAAATCAGGATGTTATGTCAATTTGCCATGTACCATCACGAATTTGACATGCTAAAAAATACTGCAGAAATACAAAATTGACTGGCCTGATTAACTCAGTATGGCCGGGCAGTTATAGTGGTTCCTCTCCATCGCTCGTTGTGTTGATTTCATCATGTCCATTTGGTGATGTTTTTTCACTGTTGAATCATATTACAAATGCACGTGTATTTGCAATATGTTTCAATGGGCATTCACCATCACGAATTTGTCATGCTCAAAAATACTGCAGAAATGCAAAATTGACTGGCCTGATGAACACAGGATGGCCGGGCAGTGATTCTGGTTCCTCTCCATCGCTCGTTGGGGTTGATTTCATCGTGTCCATTTGGTGATGGTACCTCACTGTTTAAACATATTGCAAATGGACAAAAGTCACCATCCATCAGTCAATTAGATATCATTCTGACACCAAACTGATACAAACTGACACCACACCCACTTTTTCCAACTCGTTTAGAAGCCAACTATCACATACTTCAGAGCTGGCCCAAAATTCACAACACCTTCTGTTCAAACCATAATAAAAATGTAAAACACGTAGTTACGTTCTAGATGCGGGTCCAGTTCTGACATTATGTGTAGGCCTACCTGAGGCGACCCCGAATCCCAAGTTTCGTCTCGATAGGTCATTTGGTGCCCGAGCAAGACCGTAATAGGTGCTAAAAATCCTATTTTTTTCCATGACTTGCTATGGGGTCCTTGAATGAGCTATCGGACAGAAACGTTGGGGTCCGTCTATATGGGCCGAGGCGGTCGCAATGCACCTAGTCTTAGTCGGCATTTTCGTGATGAAAAAATGAATTGAAGTTATTGCAAATGTACGAGGCTGTTTCTCGGTCCGAGAACCTTCTAGAGCCACATAACTCACCACACACTATCGACCAGAGCTCTAGAACAGGTTTGTAAAGTTTCAGAACTCTAGATCTGACGGTTCTTTAATAGTTTGAACAAAGTTAACTATTGCAGGCACTGTCTGTCTCTACGCACCCCAATGTGTCCCTCCTTCCAAGCTGTGTGTGTGTGGGATTTAATTTTTTGGGAAATTTAATGGGAGACATGACTGATTTACAGTTCATGAGGGTTTCCTAATCGCACATGTGAAGTTTTGGAAAGATCTGACTATTTTAACCCTTCGAAACAGCCCCTGTGACACCAATTATGGCACTTCCGGTTGGCACAGGAAGCTATAAGTAAACACATATCCTGATTAGGGTATGCCTTTACAGAATCCAGAGTTTTAAGTGTTTACGTTAAAAACTGACCGATTTACACAGGGTTGAATGCACTATTTATCACAAACTGCTGGTTGGGTATGGAAAAACACTTTTAGGGTGATTTTTAACCACTTCCGGTTGCTTCAGGAAGTTTAGAATCGACACGGGTAGACCTCATAGTGTCCTGATGGACTGTCATCAAAGACAGGTTCATAAGGCATTCATAACCCACATAGGCTTCAGGTTGACTTTAGAGGAGCAGGAAATGTATTCATATGGGGAGAGATGTCATTGTAATCTGTGAGATCAAAAAACCCTGATTAACTGTTAAGGGTTAATGCCACACGGTCAACGTACCTGAGCTCGAATTGTGCTTCTCACCCTAACGGTTCTCTCACTGTCACCCAAAAGCAAATGACATTTAGGTTCAGGCTTCATTTTGGGCCTACTTTTTTCACGGTCGCTGCATTCAGAGTGCACTACGGTCAAGCAGGGCATCTCGTTGAACTCGGCACGGCCTTGAGAATATGGAAATGCCATTGCAGGCTCTGTGTGTCTTTAAGCACCGCACTTTGTCACTCCATTCTTGCTGTGTGTGTGTGTGTGTGAGAGAGAGCTTTTCTTTGACATCTGTTGGGAGAAATGACTGACTTGCAGTTCATGAGGGTTGCCTAATCGTACATATGAAGTTTCGAAACAGCACCTATGACACCATTTTAAGGCACTTCTGGTTTACACAGGAAGCTGAAAGTGAACACATATCCTCCTTGGGGTAGGCAATTACAGAATTTTGAGTTTTAAGTCTTTACGTTAAGAACTGACTTATTTACGGAGGGTTTAGTGAGTGTGTGTTATTTCAGAAAATCACAGAAATCTCACAGAGCTCTGAAGCACAATTTAAAATATTCGTATGAACACGCTGCAACTGGATCTGTAACTGTTTAAAAATATATATATATTTTTGAACATCACCAATTTGACGTTGTACGATTTCTCTTAAATGACGATAGATAAATGGCTGGTTCTTTTTTTATTGACACCGTAGGTTCCTTTTACTTTGACGTGAAGCGGACCAAAATTGGAATATTTTATGAAACTGAAACCGAATGTCCGAGAGAGTTCGTTTGACTTCCTGGTAGTTCCGGCCCCGCCGTCCGCGTATTTTCGGGCGTCTGGTAAGGAGCCGTACATTCGCAATATGGACTTTCTCACTAACCACATGGCAAGCGACAAAATGTTCCCTTAGGTATGTCAAAGACTCCAGCCACCCCAGTCATAGACCGTTCTATCTACTACCACATGGTAAGTGGTACCGGAGTGCCAAGTCTAGGACAAACAGGCTTCTCAACAGTTTTTACCCGAAGCAATAAGACTCCTGAACAGGTAATCAAATGGCTACCCCCCAATCCCTCTTTTTACGCTGCTGCTACTCTGTTTATCATATATGCATAGTTACTTCAACTATACATCCATGTACATACTACCTCAATTGGACCGACCAACCAGTGCTCCCGCACATTGGCTAACCGGGCTATCTGCATTGTGTCCCACCCACCTCCCGCCAACCCCTCTTTTACACCACTGCTACTCTCTGTTCATCATATATGCATAGTCACTTTCACCATATCTACATGTACATACTACCTCAATCAGACTACAAAGGGAAGCACAGCCGCAAGCTGCCCAGTGACACGAGCCTACCAGACGAGCTAGGCAGGGTAGCCTAGTGGTTAGAGCGTTGGACTTGCAAGTTCAAATCCCCGAGCTGACAAGGTACAAATCTGTCATTCTGCCCCTGAACAGGCAGTTAACCCACTGTTCCTAGGCCGTCATTGAAAATAAGAGTTTGTTCTTAACTGACTTGCCTAGTTAAATTTAAATCAGCCTGACTAACTGGTGTCTGTATGTAGCCTCGCTACTTTTTTAGGCTCGCTACTTTTATATAGCCTGTTTCTTTACTGTTTTATTTCTTTACCTACCCATTGTTCACCTCATACCTTTTTTCACTTATGGTTAGAGCCTGTAAGTAAGCATTTCACTGTAAGGTCCACACCTGTTGTATTCGGCACACGTGACAAATACACTTTGTCAGAATACTAGTAGAGTGATTTATTTCAGCTTTTTTTTCTTTCATCACATTCCCAGTGGGTCAGAAGTTTACATACACTCAATTAGTATTTGGGAGCATTGCCTTTCAATTGTTTAACTTGGGTCAAGCGTTTCAGGTAGCCTTCCACAAGCTTCCCACAATAAGTTGGGTGAATTGTGGCCCATTTTTGCCCTCCGTGCTCACACGCTTTTTCAGTTCTGCCCACAAATGTTCTATGGGATTGAGGTCAGGGCTTTGTGATGGCCACTCAAAAACGTTGACTTTGTTGTCCTTAAGCCATTTTGCCACAACTTTGGAAGTATGCTTGGGGTCATTGTCAATTTGGAAGGCCCATTTGCGACCAAGCTTTGAGATGTTGCTTCAATATATTGTGGTATCCCAGGGGATGGTAATAGAGAGGAGGTATGTGAGGCGATGTTGGCTCCCTCTGCTGGGAATACGAGAGCTGGGCACCCCGACTTGGACAGCTCTAAGTGGAGGTAATTTGAGGAAAGTGCCAACCAGCCGTGGAGGCCAAATAAAAGGAGCACGGTGGCACACTGTGAGAGTGAATGGGGAGAGAACGGGGAGAGACCAACACCAAGCAAAATTAGAGAAGAAGGACTGAGCCAAACCTAAGTTATTTTCTTTGTTATGCTTATTTTCTGTCTTAGAAAGTTGTTTTTGCGGACTAAAGTCTCCCTGTCTCTGTGTCAATCTCTGCGCGCTTAACGCAACACTCCACAGTTTACCACATATGTTGGAGAATGCTTGCATCTCAGTAGCTTTGGGTGCTGTGGGCTCGAGCGTACGGAGATCACCATGGTGGAGCTGATGGCTCAGTTCATCCTCAGCCAGCAGAAGCAACAGGCTCTCCAGGAGCAAGCACTGGAGGAGCAGCACCAACAAAACTGCAGACTGGTAGTGGAGGTAGCCCAGTTGAAGGTTGGGAGGGCTCAGGAGTGTGGCCCGAATCAGTTCCTGGTTCAGTTAAGGGTGGAAGATGATGTGGAGTCGTATTTGTGCAGCTTCGAGAGGACGGCACAGAGGGAAGGATGGCCCAAGCCCAAGTGGTTCAGCTTGTTGGCACCCTACCTCTCTGAGAAGGCCTACTTTGATTTGAACACTGACCAGGCCGCGAATTATGAGGGACTCAAAGGGGAGATACTGAGCCATTATGTGTTCAATCTCAAACGCCGTGCACAACTGGTCTACGACTGGGCCTTTGACCCCACCCTTTCCCCCGTGCTCAGATGAGCGACCTGGTGCGCCTAACCAAGGGCCGGGTTACTGACGGTAGTACCGTCCCTCCCGATGCTCGACAAGCTCGTCCTGGATAAATACCTTGGGGCCCTGCCATACGAGACAAAGAAGACGGTAGGCATGCAGAACCCCCAGAGCCTGGAGGAATTGCCGACCGCTGTGGAAATTCACCAGAATACCCAGGACCTGCTGAGAGGGGCCCGAGAGGAGATGGGTCGAACAACACAGAGAGGCAAGGGTCTGAGGGGGCCCGGACGGAACCAGCCGAGGCTGTGAAGCTGGAGGGTGACCCAAACCAACGACGTCGGCGGCTGCTGGACACAGATCAGAGATGCTGCTATAAGTGCTGTGAGCCGGGGCACCTCTTATGGAGCTGTCCCGGCCGGGAGGTGGCCATGCCCTCCACATCCCCCAGCTCTGGAGTAACCCAGATGGCGAGTTATGTAACGTCCTGTTGGGTGCACACCGAGACGGCCCCTCCGATGGTTCCTGTACAAATCGATGGCATCGATACCAGCACTCTGCTGGACTCCAGCAGCATGGTGACCCTGGCCCACCCGCAGTGGCTCACACGAGAGGGGAAGGAGGAACCGGGGGACAAGGATGTGACAGTGTCCTGTATACACAGGGACATGAAGAGGTACCCAACGGTGCCAGTGAGGATAACCACCCCAACGGGGGAGTGCCAGTTGCACATGGGAGCTGTTCCTAACCTACCTGTGTCCATTCTCCTCGTTCGAGACTGCCCTCTCTTCTAGGCACTGTGGAGCAGGGAACTGGAGAGGCGACCACGGTAGGTAGGAAGAAAAGGAAAAAGGACGGTGGCCTGTGCAACCCAATCCCCGCAACGAGAGGTGTCCACTGAGCCCGAGTCGCACCCGGAGAAGGGAGGCGACCCAGCTCCGGCAAGTGAGCCACCTTGAGAGGACGACCTTAGGCTCCCCTTTATGGAGGTGGAGGCCTTAGATGGACCTCCCGACACAGGAACCCTCACAGGTCAGTTCGGGACGGCCCAGTTAGAAGACCCAATCTCCAGAACGCTAGGGGCCAGGCAATTGTGGTGGATGGCGTACTGTCACCTGGAGTAAGTGATTGGCGCTACCCCCACTTTTAAATCAAGCATCATTTATTGTATCAGGTAGTAAAGCATAGTGGGGAGACAAAAGACTTGTTATTCATACCCAGCCAGGATGTTAGGACTGTGTTGCAGCTTGCTCACACCCACCTGCTTGGGGCACACCCGGGGATGGAGAAAACCAGGGAGTGGATCGGGAACCCTCTTCCATTTATTTAGCCGGGTGGGTATTCCGAGGGAAATCCTGATGGACCAGGTCACCGTGTTCATGTCTCATGTGATGAAAGATGTCTCCAGTCTGTTACAAATAAAACAGGTGAGGACCAGTGTGTACCATCCACAAATGGACAGGCTGGTGGAATGCTTCAATAAGACCCTAAAACAGATGCTGAAGAAGGTCATCGAGAGAGATGGAAGGAACTGGGACAGCTACTGCCCCAGCTGATGTTTCCAGTGTGCGAGGTACCCCAGTCATCCACGGGGTTCTCCCCATTTGAGCTCCTGTATGTCCGTCGGCCCCGTGGGCTGTTGGACCTAACCAAGGAGGTCTGGGAAGAGCAGCCGACCCCCGTTCGCAGCGTAGTAGAACAGCAGGAAGTGACAACAATGGTAGTAATGGGGGGTACTGGAGGAGTCACAAAGTGAGTGGTCTATTCCCATAGGGTCCTTTGCTGTTGTTCTGGGATTGATTTGCACTTTTCGCACCAAAGTACGTTCATCTCTAGGAGACAGAACGCGTCTCCTTCCTGAGCGGTATGATGGCTGCTTGGTCCCATGGTGTTTATACTTGCGTACAGATGAAAAAAACAATTCTGGGGTCTTGGCTGATTTCTTTTGATTTTCCCATGATGTCAACCTTAAAGGCACTGAGTTTGAAGGTAGGCCTTGAAATACATCCACAGGTACACCTCCAATTGACTCAAATGATGTCAATTAGCCCATCAGAAGCTTCTAAAGCCATGACATAATTTTCTGGAATTTTCCAAGCTGTTTAAAGGCACAGTCAACTTAGTGTATGTACACTTCTGACCCACTGGAATAGTGATACAGTGAATTATAAGTGAACTAATCTGTCTGTAAACAATTGTTGTAAAAATGATTTGTGTCATGCACAAAGTAGATGTCCTAACCGACTTGCCAAAACTATAGTTTAAGACATTTGTGGAGTGGTTGAAAAACGAGTTTTAATGACTCCAACCTAAGTGTATGTAAACTTCCGACCTCAACTGTAAATATATGGATGAGCGATGTCGTGCAGCATCAGCAAGATGCAGTAGATGGTGTAGAATACAGCATATACATATCCTAGATTACTATTCTCATATGTAAACATTATTCAAGTGACGTTATTTAAAGTGACAACTTTATTTAGTCTGTTTATTTAAGTGGCCAGAGATTTGAGTCTGTTTGTTGGCAGCAGACTCTCTATGTTAGTGATGGCTGTTTAACAGTCTGATGGCCTTGGGATGATTTTCAGTTTCTTGGTCCCAGCTTTGATGCGCCTTTACTGACCTCGCCTTCTGGATGATAGTGGTGTGAACAGGCAGTGGCTCGGGTGGTTGTGGTACTTGATGATCCTTTTGGCTTTCCTGTGACATTGGCTGCTGTAGGTGTGCTGGAGGGCAGGTAGTTTGCCCCCGGTGATGCGTTGTGCAGAACCCACTACCCTCTGGAGAGCCTTGCAGAAATTCTTAGTTTGTGCAAACCCACAGTTGCATCAGCAGTCTGGGTGGCTGGTCTCAGACGATCCTGCAGGTGAAGAAGCTGGATGTGGAGATCCTGGACTGGCGTTGTTATACGTGGTCTGCAGTTATGAGGCCGGTTGGACGTATTCTCTAAAATGATGTTGGAGGCGGCTTATGGTAGAGAAATTAACATTAAATTCTCTGGCAACAGCTCTGGTGGAAATTCCTGCAGTCAGTATGGCAATTGCTACTCCCTCTAAACTTGAAACATCTGTGGCATTGTGTTGTATGACAAAATAACACATTTCAGTAGCCTCTTATTGTCCCGAGCACAAGGTGCACCTTCGTAATGCTCATGCTGTTTTATCAGCTTCTTGATATACCACACCTGTTAGGTGGATGGAATATCTTGGCAAAGGAGAAATGCTCACTAACAGGGATGTAAAGAAATTTGTGGACAAAATTTCTGCCAAATAAGCTTTTTTTTTTTTACAAAGGAAACTTTCTGTGGGATCTTTTTATTTCAGCTCATGAAACATGGGAACAACACTTTACATGTTGCATTTATATTTTTGTTCAGTATAGATTCAAATAAACATCACCTATCAAATTGCAATACTTTTTAATATTGACTAAATTCGACACTCTCATTGTCACCCATACAAAAACACATGACTTGCTTAATAATTTGGCCATGGCTACAAAGACTGAGTTTTCACCCCCATCCTGACCCCTCCCGCCCCTAGAGGAAACCTCTTTTCTCAAAGCTAAGAATCCAGATCTTGGGAAAATATGAGGTGAGAAAATATGTTTTGAACAAGTCATCCTACTCAGAATTCCAAGTCGGGAACTCGAGCCTCTTTCTTGAGCTCCGACCTGAAGATCAATGACGTCATGATTCAACAGTTCCCAGTTGTCTTGAAAGCACCATAAATCCAGAGAATGCCAGACTTTAATGACAAAATTTGCCCACGAAGGACCGTGGGTGTGTGCGTGTGTACGCATGTGTCTGTGCCCATGTTTGTGTTGCTTCACAGTCCCCGCTGTTCCATAAGGTGTTTTTATCTGTTTTTTAAAATCTAATTTTACTACTTGCGTCAGTTACTTGATGTGGAATAGAGTTCCATGTAGTCATGGCTCTGTGTAGTACTGTGTGCCTCCCATTGTAAGGGGTGTTAACTGGCGGCAGAAAAGTCAGATGCAGGAGAGAAATAACTGTGTTTCCAACGGCTCAGTTTATTAAGTAAGTAAGGTAAGGCTGACCGAGACCCCCAGACGTTCCATGAACGCCTTTCAGACCCTCGACGTGAACTGGGGACCCCGATCAGACACGCTATCCTCAGGCACCCCATATTGCCTGAAGATGTGTCTAATCAAGGCCTCCACAGTCTGTAAGGCCGGGCAAAGGGAGGAGACGACAGGACCAGTCAGACAGCGCACCGTCCGACCGATCCCCAGATGACCAGAGGAGGGTGACGTGTAGCCCAATTGATCAACTGGTCACCGACAGCAGACGGAACGTACAGACGCCCGATGGGACACTGGAGGGGAGCGGCCTATGTACGGAACGCCTGCTCAATGTCTGCATCCAGCTCCCACACGACCGGCGCTACCAGGCAGGAGGCCGGGAGTATGGGAGTCTGACCAATGGGCCGCTCCTCTGTGTCATACAGCCGGGACAGTGCGTCTGCCTTCATATTCTGGGAACCTGGTCTGTAGGACAGGGTAAACACAAAACGGGTAAAGTACATGTCCCACCTTGCGTGACAAGGATTCAGTCTCCTTGTTGCCCAGATGTACTCCAGGTTGCGGTGGTCAGTCCAGATGAGAAAAGGGTGTTAAGTCCCCTCAAGCCAATGTCTCCACGCCATCAAAGCTTAAACCACAGCCAACAGATCCCGGTCCCCCACATCCTAGTTCCGCTCTGCCGTGCTGAGCTTCTTCGAGAAGAAATCACAGGGGCGGAGCTTCGGTGGCATGCCGAGCGCTGAAAGAGCACGGCTCCTATCCCAGCCTTGTACACGTCCACCTCCACTCTGTACTCCAAAGAGGGATCCAGGTGGGCCAGCACAGGAGCCGAGGTAAACAGAGCTCTTAGGTGCCCAAAAGCCCTGTCCGCCTCAACCGACCACTGCAGACGTACAGGACCCCCCTTCAGCAGTGAGGTAATGGGAGCAGCCACCTGGCCAAAACCCCGGATAAATATCAGGTTGTAATTGGCAAACTCTAAAAACCGCTGCACCTCCTTTACCGTGGTGGGAGTTGGCCAATTGCGCACGGCTGAAATGCGGTCACTCTCTGTCTCCACCCCTGATGTGGAAATGCAATACACTAGGAAGGAGACGGCCTGCTGAAAGAACAGGCATTTCACAGCCTTGACGTACAGGCCATGCTCCAACAGTCGTCCAAGTACCCTGCGCACCAAGGACACATGCTCGGCGCGTGTAGGCGAGTATATCAGAATGTCATCAATATACACCACTGCACCCTGCCCGTGCAGGTCCATTAAAATCTCGTCTACAAAGGATTGGAAGACTGATGGAGCATTCATCAACCCGTACGGCATGACGAGATACTCATAATGCCCTGAGGTGGTACAAAACGCCGTCTTCCACCCGGATACGCACCAGGTTGTACTCGCTCCTGAGATCTAGTTTAGTGAAGAAGCGCGCCCCGTGCATTGACTCAATCGCCGTGGCAATGAGAGGTAGCGGGTAACTGTACCTCACCGTGATTTGATTGAGACCTTGATAGTCAATGCACGGGCGCAGACCTCCCTCCTCCTTCACAAAAAATCTGATTGAGGAGGCGGGTGAAGTGGAGGACCGAATGTACCCCTGACGCGGGGATTCAGAGACATATGTCTCCATAGTCGCCGTTTCCTCTTGCGACAGGGGATACACGTGACCCCTGGGAAGTGCAGCATCTACCAGGAGATTTATCGCACAATCTCCCCGTTGCTGGGGTGTAAATTGAGAGCCAAATCAGCATATTCGGGGGGATGCTTATGGTGGAGACCTGGTCTGGACTTTCCACCGTGGTAGCACCAACGGAAACCCCTACACACCTCCCCGAGCACTCTCGCGACCACCCCATGAGATCCCTCTGTTGCCATGAAATGGTGGGGTCATGATGAGCTAACCAGGGGAGGCCTAGTACCACGGGAAACGCAGGAGAGTCAATGAGGAAGAGACCAATTCTCTCCTCGTGAACCTACTGCGTCACCATGACCAGGGAGATGGTGGCTTCCCTGATTAGCCTGGACCCTAATGGTCAACTATCCAGAGCTTGTACCGGGAAAGGTCTAACCACAGGAATAATGGGGATCCCTAAACTAAGGGCGAACGCTCTGTCGATAAAATTCCCAGCTGTGCCTGAGATGACGAGCGCCTTATGCTGGGAATGCGGGGAAAACTCAGGAAAACACACAGGTACAAACAGATGGTCAACAGAGGACTCTGGATGAGAATGGTGAAGACTCACCTGGGGTGACGCTAGAGTGCCCTGCCTGCTGCCTCGACTCCCAGAGGGACCAACCCGGCACCGACTGGCAGTGTGTCCTCTGCGGCCACAGATGGTGCACGTGCGGTCCCTCCTCCAGCTTCCCTAAGCGCAGCCCCTCCCAGCTCCATGGGCACCCGAGCAGGGGTGCTGGAAGATGGAACCGACAGAGTCCTCTCTGGACGTGCGTTGGTGACCAGCAGGTTATCCAACCGGATGGACAGATCCACCAGTTGGTCAAAAGTGATGGTGGCATTCCTGCAGTCCAACTCCTGTCGGACGTCCTCGCATAGGCTGCATCGGTAGTGGTCGATAAGGGCCCTGTCATTTCATCCTGCTCCGGCGATCAAGGTCCAGAATTCCTGGGCGCTCCTCGTCCCCTACCTCAAGTGGAAGAGCCGTTCCCCCTGACACTCTACCCTCGGGCGGATAGTCGAAGACGGCGGATGAACTCCTTGAAGTGGTCCAACGCCGCGTCTCCTTCTCCCCACACGGCTTTTGCCCACTTCCGAGAGGCATGAGACGAAGGCGGACACCCATTCCCTTCCCGAAGGAGCTGGGTGAACGGTGGCCAGGTACAGGTCCAGCTGTAATAGGAACACCTAGCACCGTGCTGCCGTCCCATCATACTCCCTGGGAAGGGAGAGACGCATCCCACCGGAACTGGATATAGGAGGGACGGTTAGAGGTAACCCCGGTTGCGCTGGTCGAGGCGCTGGAGAGACTTCCTGTCCTAGTTACGTTCAACTAGCTACATTCGGTTCTTGTCCTTTGCAGATGCTACATTACTGGAAATAGTTTGTACATACAGTTTTTAATTTTTCTTCATTTAACTAGGCAAGTCGGTTAAAGAACTAATTCTTATTTACAATGACGGCCTACCCCGGCCAAACTCGGACGACCCTGGGCCAATTGTGCGCTGCCCTATGAGATTCCAGATCAGTACATTGCATTCAGTGCATTAGTGCATTGCATTCAGTGCATTAGTGCATTGCATTCAGTGCATCAGTGCATTGCATTCAGTGCATCAGTGCATTGCATTCAGTGCATCAGTGCATTGCATTCAGTGCATCAGTGCATTGCATTCAGTGCATCAGTGCATTCGGAAAGTATTAAACCCCTTGCCTCTTTTTTGTTGTTAATACTTTACAGCTTTATTCCAACATTTTCAAAATGCCCCATTATGACAAAGCAAAAACAGTAAAAAAAAAAAATTGCTCATTTATAAAAAATAGAAAACTGATATTACATTTACATAAGTATTCAGACCCTTTACCCAGTATTTTGTTGAAGCACCTTTGGCAGCAATTACAGCCTCAAGGCTTCTTGGTTATGACGCTACAATCGTGGCACACGCATATTCGGGGAGTTTCTCCCATTCTTCTCTGCAGATCCTCTCAAGCTCTTTCAGGTTGGATGGGGAGCGTCGCTGCACAGCTATTTTCAAGTCTCTCCAGAGATGTTCGATTCGGTTCAAGTCTGGGCTCTGGCTGGGCCAGAGAAAATGAAAGGGTCTGTGAATGCACTAGCAGAGAACAGTGGCAGTGATTCAGATGAACGATTAATTGGTACAATGGAGTTTAACACAGTGACTTCTCCCAGCAGTAGCAAAATATGGGTGACACCAGATATCAAAGGCAAACCCCTCAAAATGGAGCTGGACACAGGATCTGCAGTGTTTATAATTTCCACTACTGTCTACAATGAGCATTTCAAGGCTGAAGAACACAAATGTGTTGCTGAAGACCTACTCAAGAGAGAGATTGAGCCCAATGGGGGCGTTGCAGATCAGAGTGCGTTATGGGGGGCAAACACAGCAGTTACAGCTGTATGTGGTGCCTGGAACTGGCCCCCCATTATTTGGCAGGGAATGGCTTTCAAAAATAAAGCTGAACTGGTGTGACTTGAAAATGCTCCACACGTTCCAGTCCAAAGAGAAAGGCACAGACCAAACACTGGAACACTTGCGGAAGAAATACAACACAGTTTTCAGTGATCAGATGGGAACAGTAAAAGGCTTCATAGCAAACCTTGTACTGAGAGATGACGCAACCCCAAAATTCTGCAAAGCCAGATCTGTTCCATACTCCCTGAGACCAAAGGTGGAAGCAGAAATCGATCGCTTGCAGGATACAGGGATCCTGACAAAAGTGGACAGAAGCAAATGGGCCACACCCATAGTTCCTATTGTGAAGAAAGACGGGTCTGTTAGAATGTGTGGGGACTTCAAGGTAACTGTGAATTCAATGTTGCATGTGGACCATTACCCCCTGCCACGTCTGGATGACATCTTTGCTGCACTAGCTCGTGGGAAAGACTTCAGTAAAATTGATCTGAAACAGGTTTACCTGCAGCTACCGGTTGAAGAGAGCTCCAAACAGTACCTGACAATAAACACACATAAAGGTCTATACAGGTATAACCGCCTGGTTTTTGGCATTGCATCAGCCCCAACATTTGGCAACAAACTATTCACCAGATTTTGCAAGGAATCCCAGGAACCCAGTGTATCCTGGATGACCTGATCATAAAGGGACGTACCGACAAAGAGCACCTGGACTGATCAATTACTACAGAAGATTCCTCCCAAACCTTTCAGCAATACTCCAGCCTTTAAATCAGTTCTGGAAAATAATAGGATATGGCGGTGGACAGAACAGTGTGAAAATAAATATCTTGAGGCAAAACGGCTCATCACATCTGAATAGGTCCTGATGCATTACGACCCTGCAAGTGAAGTTGGCTTGTGATGCGTCCCCTTATGGCTTAGGGGCCGTCTTTTCGCACACACTGAAAGATGGGTCAGAGAGGCCAGTTGCATATGCGTCACAAACGTTGAATGATTCAGAGAAAAACTACTCACAAATCGACAAAGAAGCACTGGCGCTAGTGTGGGGCGTCACGAAATTCCACGCATGCCAATATGGCAAGCTTTTCACACTGGTTAAGGATCACCAGCCGTTGCTTTCCATTTTCAGTCCAAAGAAAGGCATTTAGGCAATGACAGCAGCCAGGTTACAGCAATACACCCTGTTTCTTGCCAGTCATATGTATGACATTTAGTTTAAGCCGTCGTCCCTCCACACAAATGCAGATGGATTATCCAGACTGCCGTGTACAAGAGAAAGACAAAGGAGTGTGGATGCAGTGGACATTTTCCATACCGCTCAGCTCGAGGCACTACCGGTCACAAGCACAGTTATCAAACAGGAGACAAGGAAAGATGTGACCTTGTCAAAAGTGTACACCTACACCATGTCAGGATGGCCATCTACTGGCAGAAAGGAGCTGACTCCGTATTTACAGCGGAGAAACGAAATTACAACGTACCAAGTATGTTTGATGTGGGGAATGAGAGACATGATACCCAGAAATGCCAACATCAGGTTTGCAGCAACTACATGAAGGTCATGTTGGAATTGTCAGAATGAAGCTGCTCCCAAGGAGCCACTCCTGGGGGCCAGGTCTGGATCAACAGATAGAAAATAGGGTGAAGAACTGTAGCAGATGTTTGGAAACCCTTCACCTGCCTGCTCCTGTCCCAGTCCACCATGGGAATGGCCCACAGAGCCATGGCAGAGAATTCATGAGGACTACGCTGGTCCCTTTGAAAAGCACATGTTTCTGATTGTAGTTGATGCCCATTCCAAATGGCCAGATGTGTTTTGCACTGACTCCTCCACCTCAGCTCAGACCATAGAGTGTCTCAGAACAACGTTTGCACGCTTCGGATTGCCGCTGCAGCTGGTAAGTGACAACGAGCAAGCTTTTGTAAGTGACGAGTTTACAAGATTCATGTCAGTAAATGGAATCAAACACTCAACCTCAGCTCCATACCACCCTGCAACCAATGGGCTGGCAGAACGCTTTGTGCAAACCCTAAATGCATTCCACGGAAAACCGCACAACAATCAAGAGAGAACAGGCACAGAGAGGTCCTGAGAGTGACACACAGGGAACTGTAGAGGATGGTGAGGCAGTAAAGAGAACCCAGGCTGAAAGAAGGGAACGTGTTGATGAAGGTGCTGCTATAGCAGAAGCTATAACAAGCACACACTGAGGATGTTCAGGAGCCTCCAGACAATCCTAGGTGCTACCCAGAATGAAGGCACCGTTCACCAGACACACACTGAGGATGTTTAGGAGCCTCCAGACAATCCTAGGTGCTACCCAGAACGAAGGCACCGTCCACCAGACAGACTGGACTTATAAACAAACAAACAAAAACAAACTGTTCAAGTTCATATTAAAAGATACAAAATAACTACAAGTTCTGGGAAATGTTTCAGTTGTGGTTTTGTAAAAGTAACTCCGATTGTATAAGAGAAGGAATGTTATGTTCTGTTAATTCAGTGGTTCTTAACCTTGTTGGAAGTACTGAACCCCACCAGTTTCATATGCGCATTCACCGAACCCTTCTTAATTGGAAAAATAAAATATGATTTTTTTTCTAATTCAAAACATAGGTATATATTTGACTGGTGCACAAAATGAACCTCAACATCACTGTGTTCAAAGAACAAAATCATCAAAACATGATTTTCACACAAAAACAAAAACATAATAATTAATATTTACTGCAAATCAGTGTGACTTCTGCTGTTGCCTTTCAAAGACCAGTTCAGAAATGCGCGGCTTCACCTTGCCAAGTGCCACTCATGTCATTTTCACAACAAAGTCTGTTCCTTTTCTTCGTTTTTATGTCCAGCATCCTCAAAGGATTGCTCGCAAAGATATATGTTTTAACAAACGGTATGAAAATCTCCAGAGCTTTCTTAGCAATAACAGGGTACGTTACCATTTGTTGACACCAAAACGTTGAAAGCGTTGTTGTTCTGAAGAGTTGCTATTGAACCTGGCTCTGCTGAATTTCAATTATTTCATCGAGGTATTCATCATTGACATCTGTCTCAACACTAAACGTGAATGGCTGTCTCACCCATGCTGGATATGACTCTCTCTTGTAGGGAAGTATCCGTCGAGAGACTTTGCAAGCTCATCAAAGTGCGTGGCAATTGCTTGCTTCAGTTCCGCGGGTACAGAAATGTCTCCGATTCCAGATACATCTTCGATCTTACTTACACAGTCGTCCAGCAGGGGAAAGTTTGCGAAGTTATCGTTCTCTGTTTGTCGTTTCCATAACGGTAGCTTTTTTTGAAAAGCCTTCAGGTTTTCCTCCGCTTCGATGATGTTGACTCCACCACCCTGCATCTTTTGATTGAGATGATTGAGAGCTGCGAAGATATCAGCCATGTACACTAAAATGAGAATGAACTCAGAATTTTTGAAGCAATCTGCATGACAATGTTGGTACTCTTGCAAAATCAGGGATAATTCCACATGCACGGCAAAAACACGATTCAGCGCCTGTCCCCGGGATAAACACTGAACGTTAGAATGGTACAGAAGTACCTCGAATTCAGAGCCCATTTCTTTACACAGCTCACTGAAGATGCGGTGCCTCAGAGCACCAGTTCGCACATAGTTCACGCATTCCACTACAATTTTTAATACTTCTGCCAGTTTTGGAGGCAAGGTTTTTGTTGCCAATGCATGCCTGTGCAGAATACAATGCATAACAATGATGTGTGGTGTATCGGCTTTCACTAGTGCACCAAAACCAGACTTTCTTCCCAGCATGACTGGAACTCCGTCCGAAACAAACTGCAGAAACCATACCCACGAAAGATTGTTGTCTTTGAAGAAGTCATCCACAAGTTTCTTCACATCGGCTGCCTTAGTTGTTGTTGTAAGAGGCTTACAAAATAAAACCCCTTCCTTTATCATGTCGTCTTTCACATAGCGCACGATTACAGTAAACTGGCTTAGATTGGAAACGTCTGGGGTCTCGTCGAGATGAAGGCTGAATTTTGCCGGGCTTGAAATCAGATTCTGCAACTACCTGAGTCAAGATGTCTTTGCTCATGTCCTCTATTCTGTCGCTGATGGTGTCATTTGAAAGAGGAATTTGGGATAACTTAACTTCAGCCTCTTTTCCCAGCATGGTATTCGCCATCTTCAACACAGCTGGTTTTATGAGTGTTTCACCAATGGTGTGTGGTTTGCCCTGCTTTGTGATCAGGTAAGCAACTTCGTACGATGCTGTGAGGATCGGTTTGTTGATGGGTACAAAGCCAAGAACAGGCAGAGTAGCCTTTTCATCTAATCTGGCTCTCTTCACCTTGAATTCAGCGAGCGTTGTGTTGTTGTGTTGTTGCGTTGTGTTGTTGTATCTCCATGCAGCTTAAGAGAAGTGTTCTCTTAGTTTTGCCAGTGCTAGACTAGAATTGCTCAACTTGACATTGCAAATCATGCAGTTAGGACGCTGACTTCCATCACGTTCCGTTATACATGTGAATCCATATTGTACATAGTATGAAGGGATTCAAATATTAAGAAAGAAATCACAAGACGTACCATCACGACAGTCACAAGTCGACTACTGAGCGCACCAAATTCCCTGCAGCACAGATAGGCCAAGCGATGTAGCGTGATCACCTGCAGCCAATGATGGCCAAGCGGGGCGTGTCATCACGAATCATATGAGTCAGATGTGTGTCTTGACCTCCACCAAACCCCCGAGACTGACTCACCGAACCCAGGTTAAGAACCATTGTGTTGATTACTGAAGTCACCTTTAAGAATGGGGAACTCTTGGTCATGCGCAGTGTTGTTCTATGTTATTCTGGTACTAACTCGTTTTACTAAATGTGAAGCTTCAGTTCAATTTCTTGTATTCAGAGTCTTTCGTATTATATAAATAAGTAATAAGAGCTAAGACACTACATTTACGTTCAAACGGCTCTCCTGTTAAGTAGTGACCTGCGACATATGCCTAGTTTCCTGAAACCGGTCACAAATGTGGAAAAAGGGAAGGGGTCTGAATATTTTCCTGAATGCAGTGTATTTAAAAGATCTATAACCGAGTGAAGGGAGTTGTAAAGTAATAATTGAACGTGTAAATGTTCGTTCAGTCGGAACATAGGGTTTGTACGTTTACAGATCTATTTTAACATTTACATTTCATGTTTCACGCATGGCTTTTCTTACAATCCTAACAATTTACATGTGGATTTTCTTACATTCTTAACGATATATATATATATTCAACCTTTTGGCAGCTATCTTGCTCCATACAAGTGGGGTTCCTGAAAATGCGGAACCGCAGCCAAAAAGAATTAATAATTAACGATCTGCTTGACGTGGACATATTTTATGCAGAGTAAACCCTTTCGCTTCACATATGCCTCTCTACTACTAGTACTACTACGGGTGACCAAATTCCGTCCAAAAAGAAATGACAACATAACTGGTTTGCAGGGTCACCACGAGCTATCTAGCCTTTGGAAATATGGCCCTTTTCTCCTTCTTTGCAGGTTGGATCAGTTATTTGCTTATTTGCTTGCTTGGATTGATTTATCGCATTTCTCTGTTTTTGTCTTTACATAAAATATATTCATCTGAAATATGATCACATACCGGGACCACCAAGGGATAGGTGAGTCAGTATGATGTAACTTGAATATTTATTTTAAAATGCTGTACCTAAAAGTTATATTCAACTATATCGAGTGACAACGCATTGGATTTGTTGATAAGGAACTAGGTGAAGGTTAACCTCAACAGCCGTCAGGGTCGCTGTTTGACCTGCCTTTTTCATTTTCACTTTCACCAGGTGAAGGTATCACTCATGTTATAACGTTCTTATTTCCACATATTCTAAATCAGAACCGTCCAGAGTAGTGATGCTAGTCGGGCAGGTGGGTGCGGGCAGCGATCGGTTGAAGAGCACGCATTTAGTTTTTCTTGTATTTAAGAGCAGGTGGAGGCCATGGAAGGAGTGTTGTATGGCATTGAAGCTCGTTTGGAGGTTTGTTAACACAGTGTCCAAAGAAGGGCCAGGTGTATACAGAATGGTGTTGTCTGCGTAGAGGTGGATCAAAGAATCAAAGAGATTAAACAGACTAGTAATAGGGGTTGCAACAATGGAGGCAGATGATTTTAGAAAGAGAGGGTCCAGATTATCTAGCCCAGCTGATTTGTACGGGTCCAAGTTTTGCAGCTCTTTCAGAACGTCTGCTATCTGGATTTGTGTGAAGGAGAATCTGGGGAGGCTTGGGCAAGTAGCTGCGGGGGGTGTTGAGCTGTTGGCCGGGGTTGGGGTTGGGGTAGCCAGGAGGAAAGCATGGCCAGCCGTAAGAAATGCTTATTGAAATTCTCAATTATCGTGGATTTTTGGTGGTGACAGTGTTTCCTAGCCTCAGTGAAGTGGGCAGCTGGGAGGAGGTGCTCTTATTCTCTATGGAATTTACAGTGTCCCTTTTTGGAGTTAGAGCTGCAGGATGCAAATTTCTGTTTGAAAAAGCTAGCCTTTGCTTTCCTAACTGACTGTGTGTATTGGTTCCTAACTTCCCTGAAAAGTTGCATATCGCTGGGACTATTCGATGCTAGTGAAGTACGCCACAGGATGTTTTTGTGCTGGTCGAGGGCAGTCAGGTCTGGAGTGAACCAAGGGCATGCTTATTTAAGATGGTGAAAAAACTACTTTTAAAGAACAACCAGCACCCTCTACTAATGGGATGAGGTCAATATCCTTCAAGGATACCTGGGCCAGGTCGATTAGAAAGGCCTGTTCGCAGAAGTGTTTTAGGGAGCGTTTGACAGTGATGAGGGGTGGCCGTTTGACCGCAGACCCATAATGGATGCAGGCAATGAGGCAGGGATCGCTGAGATCCTGATTGAAAACCCAGAGTTGTATTTGGAGGGCAAGTTGGTCAGGATAATATCTATGAGGGTGTCCATGTTTACAGATTTAGGTTTGTACCTGGTGGGTTCCTTGATCATTTGTGTGAGGGCATCTAGCTTAGATTGTAGGACGTTTGGGGTGTTAAGCATATCCCAATTTAGGTCACCTAGCAGAACAAACTCTGAAGATAAATGGGGGGTAATCAATTCACATATGGTATCCAGGGCACAGCTGGGAGAGGAGGGGGGTCTATAACAGGCGTCAACAGTGAGAGACTTATTTCCGGAGAAATACATTTTTAAATTAGAAGCTCAAACTGTTTGGGCATAGACCTGGAAAGTATGACAGCCTGCAAAGTTCTGTCAAAGTTCTATCTCTGCAGTAGATTGCAACTCCTAAAGGGAGTGCTCCTAATCTGTTTGTTACCTGTATAAAAGACACCTGTCCACAGAAATCTTTCTGATTGAAAGGGGGTCAAATACTTATTTCCCTCATTAAAATGCAAATCAATTTATAACATTTTTGACATGCGTTTTTCTGGATTTTTTGTAGAGTGAATCTATCAGATTCCAACTCTCCACCATGGCCAAAACGTACAAAAGAGCTCTCCAAGGATGTCAGGGACAAGATTGTAGACCTACACAAAGCTGGAATGGGCTACAAGACCATCACCAAGCAGCTTGGTGAGAAGGTGACAACAGTTGGTGCGATTGTTCGCAAATGGAAGAAACACAAAAGAACTGTCAATCTCCCTCGGCCTGGGGCTCCATGCAAGATCTCACCTCGTGGAGTTGCAATGATCATGAGAACGGTGAGGAATCAGCCCAGAACTACACGGGAGGATCTTGTCAATGATCTCAAGGCAGCTGGGACCATGGTCACCAAGAAAACAATTGGTAACACACTACGCCGTGAAGGACTGAAATCCTGCAGCGCCCGCAAGGTCCCCCTGCTCAAGAAAGCCATACATGCCCGTCTGAAGTTTGCCAATTAACATCTGAATGATTCAGAGGACAACTGGGTGAAAGTGTTGTGGTCAGATGAGACCAAAATGGAGCTCTTTGGCATCAACTCAACTCGCCGTGTTTGGAGGAGGAGGAATGCTGTCTATGACCCCAAGAATACCATCCCCACCGTCAAACATGGAGTTGGAAACATTATGATTTGGGGGTGTTTTTCTGCTAAGGGGACAGGACAACTTCACCGCATCAAACAACGGGGCCATGTACAATCAAATCTTGGGTGAAAACCTCCTTCCCTCAATCAAGGTATTGAAAATGGGTCGTGGATGGGTATTTCAGCATGACAATGACCCATAACACACAGCCAAGGCAACAAAGGAGTGGCTCAAGAAGAAGCACATTAAAACCTCTTGGTGCAAGGGGGCAGTATTTTCATTTTTTGAAAAAAAAACATTCCCGTTTTAAACGGGATATTTTGTCAAGAAAAGATGCTAGAATATGATATAATTTACAGCTTTCGATAGAAAACACTCTAACATTTCCAAAACTGTAAAGATATTGTCTGTGAGTATAACAGAACTGATGTTGCAGGCGAAAGCCTGAGAAATCCAATCCGGAAGTGCCCCAGGTTTTGAAAGCGCTGCGTTCCAATGACTCCCTCTTTGGCTGTGAATGTACCATCAACGAGCTTACGCTTTCTACGTACTTCCCAAGGTGTCTACAGCATTGTAGTTTTACGCATTTCTGTTGAAGAATAGCCTTAGGCGGCCACATTGAGTAAGTGGTCACATGGTGGCTCCGAGAGAGATTCTCGCGTAAAATACAGAGGTAGCCATTACTCCAATCGGTCCTATTGAAAAACGAATTGTCCCGACAGATATATTATCGAATAGATATTAGAAAAACACCTTGAGGATGGATTCTAAACAACGTTTGCCATGTTTCTGTCGATATTATGGATTGTGGTGACCACAATTTCCGGGCGATTTCTCAGCCAAACGTGAAAAACAAATGGAGCTGTTTCGCCTACAAAAATAATATTTTGGGAAAAAATGAACTTTGGCTATCTACCTGGGAGTCTCGTGAGTGAAAACATCCGAAGTTCATCAAAGGTAAACTATTTAATTTGATTGCTTTTCTGATTTCGTGACAAGGTTTCCTGCTGCTAGCAAGGCATAATGCTATGCTAGGCTATAATAAACTTACACAAATGCTTGTCTAGCGTTGGCTGTAAAGCATATTTTGAAAATCTGAGATGACAGGGTGATTAACAAAAGGCTAAACTGTGTCTCAATATATTTCATTTGTGATTTTCATGAATAGGAATATTTTCTAGGGACATCTATGTCCGTTGCGTTATGCTAATTATTGTCAGGCGATGATTACGCTCCCGCATGCGGTTTTGGGAATATCAAGAGGTGTTAAGGTCCTGGAGTGGCCTAGCCAGTCTCCAGACCTTAATCCCATAGAAAATCTGTGGAGGGAGCTGAAGGTTCGAGTTGCCAAACGTCAGCCTCAAAACCTTAATGACTTGGAGAAGATCTGCAAAGAGGAGTGGGACAAAATCCCTCCTGAGTGCAAACCTGGTGGTTTGCAAGAAACGTCTGACATCTGTGATTGACAACAAGGGTTTTGCCACCAAGTACTAAGTCATGTTTTGCAGAGGGGTCAAATACTTATTTCCCTCATTAAAATGCTAATCAAGTTATAACATTTTTGACATGCGTTTTTATGGATTTTACCTTTATTTAACCAGGCAAGTCAGTTAAGAACACATTCTTATTTTCAATGACGGCCTGGGAACAGTGGGTTAACTGCCTGTTCAGGGGCAGAACGACAGATTTGTACCTTGTCAGTTCGGGGGTTTGAACTCACAACCTTCCGGTTACTAGTCCAACGCTCTAACCACTAGGCTACGCTGCCGCCCCAGAGTTAAAGTGGGCAAATGTACAAAATCAGCAGGGGATCAAATACTTTTTTCCCTCACTGTATATGATGAACAGAGAGGAGCAGTGACGTAAAAGAGGGGGTGGTGGGTGGGACACAATGCAGATAGCCCGGTTAGCCAGTGTGCGGGAGCACTGGTTGGTCAGCCCAATTGAGGTAGTATGTACATGGATGTATAGTTAGTGACTATACATATATGATCAACAGAGAGTAGCAGCAGCGTAAAAAGAGGGGTTGGGGAAATAGTCCGGGTAGCCATTTGATTACCTGTTCAGGAGGCTTATGGCTTGGGGGTAAAAACAGTTTAAGAAGCCTTTTTGTCCTAGACTTGGCACACCAGTACCGCTTGCCATGCAGTAGTAGAGAGAACAGTCTATGACTGGGGTGGCTGGGGTCTTTGACAATTTTTAGGGCCTTCCTCTGACATCGCCTGGTGTAGAGGTCCTGGGTGGCAGGCAGCTTAGCCCCAGTGATGTACTGGGCCGTACGCACTACCCTCTGTAGTGCCTTGCAGTCAGAGGCCGAGCAATTGCAGTACCAGGCAGCGATGCAGGCCGGTGCTAGCAGAAGCGTCTTCAACGACGTCCGGCAGAGGCCAGGTTGAGGGCACAATGTACGGGATTACGTCGGCAGACCAGTCGTGATTTATCGACTGGGCTCCGTGTCAACAAAGGGTCCAGGCCAATTGGCAAAATAGGTATTGTAGCTGGAGTAGTTTTGTTTGCAAGCTAGATGAACTCAAGAGCGAAATTCAGAGTGACCATCGGGTTCTTGGTCACCTCCCTGACCAAGGCCCTTTTCCCCCGATTGATCAGTTTGGTCTGGTGGCGAACTCTAAAAACAATCTTGGTGGTTCTAAACTTCTTCCATTTAATAATGATGGAAGCCACTGTGTTTTTTGGGGACCTTCAATGCTGCTGAAATGTTTTGGAACCCTTCCCCAGATCTGTGCCACGACACAATCCTGTCTCAGAGCTCTATGGGCAATTCCTTCGACCTCATGGCTTGTTTTTTACTCTGACATTACTCTGACATGCACAGGTCAACTGTGGGACCTTTATATAGACAGTTGTGTGCCTTTCCAAATGATGTCCAATCAATTGAATTTAACACAAGCGAACTCCAATGAAGTTATAGAAACATCTCAAGGATGATCAATGGTAACAGGATGCATCTGAGCTCAATTCTGAGTCTAATAGCAAAGGGTCTGAATACTTATGTAAATAAGCTATTTCTGTTTTTATTTTTAATACATTTACAAAATATTCAAAAAATCAGTTTTTGCTCTTTTCTTTTTACAATTTTCTACATTGTAGAATAATAGTGAAGACATCCAAACTATATAATAACACATGGAATCGTGTGATAACAAAAAAAGTGTCACCACCCTTTGCCTTGATGACAGCTTTGCAAGATCTTTGCATTCTCTCAACCAGCTTCATTAACTAGTGTCATGGTGCTACGTAACACCAGAAGATTGTGGAAAAGGATAGATGCCCACAAAGAACATTGGGAGACAGTTGTTGTCTGGAATATCATGAAATGGGAATACTGTATATTATCAAATCAGTCCTCTAGGTTGAATTATTACGTGATTAAACTAATCATGTAAACATGAATTAACTAGGAAGTCTCGGCACCAAGGAAAATGTTGAGATTTACAGAGTTATAATTTTCCGAATATAACTCTTCAGATATTTTAATATTTGATCGATTATTCATTCTCATTAATATATTATTATTACCTCATCAGTTCTCATTACTGAACGTCGCAAACCCTATTCTAAATCACCGATATACAAATTGGCTTAATTATCTAACTAATTAAGTAACTACATAATCACACAGAATTACATAAAGAAACAGTAGATATTGGTTACTAACTAACGAAGTGTGCTGAGAGTCGGGAAGCAAGTTCAGGGAGTGAGTGTTTAAATAAATAAACACAACATCATACAAAATAAGAAACACGAACAACGCACACACAGGAAACAGGAACAGAAACAATGAGGCCTAGCTGCAGACTAGCAATTATATGTCTAAGATTTGCTCTTATTCTGTAGTGATCGATAGTCTCAGAGTTGAACCATTTCCAGCCGTGTAGCCAAACTACAGGTGTGGTTCTAATGGTCTATAGAATTGTAGCCATTCCAACGTGGGGACTCTGTCCCGGCGTTCTTTGACTTAATGTATATTTTGTAGGAAGTGGGTTTTATACTCTGTGGAAAAAGGGGTGGTTCTATGACACCTGATGTAATGTCTGGGCTCACGGGGGTGTGGCTACTGGCTAGTAAAAACTTAATAGCTAAACTACTATCTCTTTCAGAAGGCCAACTTGGCATTACATCTTCTGACAAATAGTTTCATATTCAATCATATATTTTACACAACATTCAGGTAGAAAATTAATAACTGAGAGATGTACACTCCCAAAGCTACCATTATTCTGTGCTACCGTCCTTCCTAATGTCACAAAATTAAACAACTTTGACAGGATTGTTCTTTAAATACCCACGGACCATTCCCACATTCTCAAAAATATAAATATTGTTTAATCCTCCAATTTTGGGGAATAGGAGTTGAACAAAGAGATGCTCTTTGTTCCTTAGGTTTATTTCCCATTTCTTTCTGCATGACCAGGAATTTATGACCTGTTGTAAAGTCATAAAGCTTGTGGTGTGAGAGAGGGGAGAGCCTCGATATACACCCCAAAGGGCCATGTCGTGACAGTAGTCACCTGGAATGCATTTCTATTAACAGGTTTGATTTGTTCATTTGTGTTGTGACAAGGTAGGGATGGTATACAGAAGATATCCATGTTTGGTAAAAGGCAAAGGGAGGCTATTTTGAAGAATCTAAAATATTAAATGTATTTTGATTTGTTTAACACTTTTTTGGTTACTACATGATTCCATATGTGTTATTACATACTTTTGATGTCTTCACTATTATTATACAATGTGGAAAATAGTAAAAATAAAGAAAAACCTTTGAATGAGTAGTTGTGTCCAAACTTTTGACTGGTACTGTATATAGTTTTGATAGATGTTATGTATATATAGAGATTTTAGATTTTTTTAAAACTGAAACCGCCAACCACATGAGGATTCAGGAGCTCTCAATGAGTATAGACAGCCTGCTGCTGCTCTGAGCTCTCTTCCTGTTTGGCCCTGTCCGGGGGTGTCCTCGGATGGGTCCACAGTGTCTCCTGACCCCTCCTGTCTCAGCCTCCAGTATTTATGCTGCAGTAGTTTGTGTCGGGGGGCTAGGGTCAGTGTGTTATATCTGGAGTACTTCTCCTGTCCTATTCGGTGTCCTATGTGAATCTAAGTGTGCGTTCTCTAATTCTCTCCTTCTCTCTCTCGGAGGACCTGAGCCCTAGGACCATGCCCCAGGATTACCTGACATGATGACTCCTTGCTGTCCCCAGTCCACCTGGCCGTGCTGCTGCTCCAGTTTCAACTGTTCTGCCTTCTTATTATTCGAACATGCTTGTCATTTATGAACATTTGAACATCTTGGCCATGTTCTGTTATAATCTCCACCCGGCACAGCCAGAAGAGGACTGGCCACCCCACATAGCCTGGTTCCTCTCTAGGTTTCTTCCTAGGTTTTGGACTTTCTAGGGAGTGCTTCTACACCTGCATTGCTTGCTGTTTGGGGTTTTAGGCTGGGTTTCTGTACAGCACTTTGAGATATCAGCTGATGTACGAAGGACTATATAAATACATTTGATTTGATTTGAATGAGTATAGACAGCCTTCTGCTGCCGCTCTGAGCTCTCAATGAGTATAGACAGCCTGCTGCTGCTCTGAGCTCTCAATGAGTATAGACAGCCTGCTGCCGTTCTGAGCTCTCAATGAGTATAGACAGCCTGCTGCTGCCTTCTGCTGCTCTGAGCTCTCAATGAGTATAGACAGCCTGCTGCTGCCTGCTGCCGCTCTGAGCTCTCAATGAGTATAGACAGCCTGCTGCCGTTCTGAGCTCTCAATGAGTATAGACAGCCTGCTGCTGCCTTCTGCTGCTCTGAGCTCTCAATGAGTATAGACAGCCTGCTGCTGCCTGCTGCCGCTCTGAGCTCTCAATGAGTATAGACAGCCTGCTGCCGTTCTGAGCTCTCAATGAGTATAGACAGCCTGCTGCTGCCTTCTGCTGCTCTGAGCTCTCAATGAGTATAGACAGCCTGCTGCTGCCTGCTGCCGCTCTGAGCTCTCAATGAGTATAGACAGCCTGCTGCCGCTCTGAGCTCTCAATGAGTATAGACAGCCTGCTGCTGCCTGCTGCCGCTCTGAGCTCTCAATGAGTATAGACAGCCTGCTGCTGCCTTCTGCTGCTCTGAGCTCTCAATGAGTATAGACAGCCTGCTGCTGCCTGCTGCCGCTCTGAGCTCTCAATGAGTATAGACAGCCTGCTGCCGCTCTGAGCTCTCAATGAGTATAGACAGCCTGCTGCTGCCTGCTGCCGCTCTGAGCTCTCAATGAGTATAGACAGCCTGCTGCTGCCTTCTGCTGCTTTGAGCTCTCAATGAGTATAGACAGCCTGCTGCTGCTCTGAGCTCTAAATGAGTATAGACAGCCTGCTGCCGCTCTGAGCCCTCAATGAGTATAGACAGCCTGCTGCCGCTCTGAGCCCTCAATGAGTATGGACAGCCTGCTGCTGCCTTCTGCTGCGCTGAGCTCTCAATGAGTATAGACAGCCTGCTGCTGCCTTCTGCTGCTCTGAGCCCTCAATGAGTATAGACAGCCTGCTGCTGCTCTGAGCTCTCAATGAGTATAGACAGCCTGCTGCTGCCTGCTGCTGCTCTGAGCTCTCAATGAGTATAGACAGCCTGCAGCTGCCTGCTGCCGCTCTGAGCTCTCAATGAGTATAGACAGCCTGCTGCCGCTCTGAGCTCTCAATGAGTATAGACAGCCTGCTGCCACTCTGCTAATTGTCAGATGAGAGGTGGTATGACTGGGGGGCCCTGGGGGGTAACTGGGGGGCCCTGCCTTAATTGGATAACTGATTAATACAAAAAAATGAAATAAGCTGCAAGTCTAAGCCCATACATAAGGCAAATAAAATAAAATAAAATGTAAATGTTATTTTTTTTATCCAACCACAGGACGCTGCTTTCAATGTTCAAAATACACCAGAGAGCATAATTTAGCCGCAGAGGATCAATATTTTAAACACAATTGATTTGGGTAAAAAATGCATTATAAGCACATACAAGAAATTGCCAAAATCAAGGAAAACACTAACGTAGTGTCTTAAAACTGTGTTTGTTACGGTGCCTATGAGTTCTTAATCGGGCCCTGAGTAGCACTATTGTCTCAATGCTGTAAACTGATATATTTCCATCATTTCAGAGGAAAACATAGCAAACGATGATGAGCTTATGCTGGACAACTTTGTGACGTTCTTCATTGCGGGTACGTCTCCCTGAAACAAGCACTATTCTTTCTTTTATTCCATCTTAGTAATATAGTTTCTCCCACACAATTGAAGTTTGAAGAAACAACAGTCACAATACTTTTGTTGTTTTAATCTTGACAGGGCAAGAGACAACAGCCAATCAACTAGCTTTTGTTGTTTTAATCTTGACAGGGCAAGAGTCAACAGCCAATCAATTAGCTTTTGCCGTCATGGAACTGGGAAGGCTGCCAGAGATACTGACGAAGTAGGTGTCACGCCCTGATCTATTTTACCTGTCCTTGTGATTGCCTCCACCCCCTCCAGGTGTCGCTTATTTTCCCCAGTGTATTTATCCCTGTGTTTCCTGTCTCTCTGTGCTAGTTCGTACTATCAAGGCACAAGGCGAGACCAAAATGCAGACACAGGAGGCAGATGGTTGCAGTCTTACAATGTTAATTAATCCAAAGGGATAGGCAAGAGAATGGTTGTGGACAGGCAAAAAGGTCAAAACCAGATCAGAGTCCAGGAGGTGCAGACAGGCAGGTAACACAGGGATAAATACACTGGGGAAATAAGCGACACCTGGAGGGGGTGGAGACAATCACAAGGACAGGTGAAACAGATCAGGGCGGGATAGTACCCCCCCCCCCCAGGGACACCACTTGGCGTCCTACCTGGGCGCATACCTGGCTGACCGGGGTGTCGGCGGTGGAAATCGGCGATGAGGGCCGGGTCCAAGATGTCTTTAGCAGGAACCAAACACCTCTCCTCCGGGCCATAACCCTCCCAGTCAACCAGGTAGTGGAAACTCCTGCCCCATGGTCGAACCTTCAGGAGGCGTCTCACCGTATATTCTGGCTGGCCACCAATGGAAGGTAGGATGAATACGGAGGGTACAGGGTAACACAAGATGGACAGCAGTGGAACTCAGGACTCTGGAGATAGGAAAAGGACCAAGGAACCGGGAAGACAGCTTGCGGGACTCTACCTGAAGGGGCAGATCCCGAGTGCAAAGCCATACCCTATGCCCAATACGGTAGCGGGGAGCTGGGGTCCGGCGGCGGTCCGCTTGTCGACAATACCTGGAGTTGGTCTTGAGAGTAGCCGCCCTGGCTCTTCTCCAGGTACGTCGACAGCGGCGGACAAACATCTGGGCCAAGGGTACGCTGACCTCCTGCTCTTGTTCAGGGAAGAGTGGAGGCTGAAAGGGGAGAGTCCTGTGGCAGAACTGAGAAGAGTGTTCTGGGCATTCTCCACCCAGACCAGTTGACGTCTCCAGGTAGTGGGGTTAGTTGAGACCAGGCACCTTAAGTTGGTCTCCAGATCTTGGTTGGCTCGCTCCAACTGACTGTTAGTTTGGGGATGGAATCCAGATGACAGGCTGGCCAACAACCTAATAAGGGTGCAGAATGCCTTCCAGAACTGAGGACCCCGATCGGACACCATGTCTACCCAGAGTCCATAGACCCGGGAAGACATGCTGCACCACAAGCTGAGCCGTCTCCATGGCAGAAGGTAGTTTGGGGAGAATGATGAGCGGCCTTGGAGAACCAGTCAACTACCGTCAACTACCGTTAGAATGACACTGTTGCCATCAGACGGAGGGAGCCCAGTGACAATGTCCAGAGATATGAGACCAGGGATGATGAGGAACCGGTAGTGGCTGCAGGAGGCCAGAAGAAGCTTGCCGTGGAGTCTATATTTTTGAGCACACACAGTGCATGCGTTGACAAAGGCAGAGATGTCAGGGACCATTGTCGGCCACCAGGAACATTGTCGAAGGAAGGCTAGTGTACGACGGGGCCCTGGAAGACAGGTCAGCCTGGAGGAATGAGCCCATTCCAGGACCCGGGACCGGACTGGGTTAGGGACAAACAGCCAGTTATCCGGGCCCCCTTCAGGTCCAGGTTGGGAGCTTTGTGCCTCGCGAACCAGGTTCTCAATACCCCAATCCACAGTGGCAGCAAGGCATGAGGTAGGGAGAATGGTTTCGGAAGTCGAGGGTGTGGCAGAGGAACTGTATAGGCAGGAGAGAGCATCAGGCTTCACATTTTTAGACCCAGGACGGTAGGAAATGGTCAAGTTGAATCTGGTAAACAGGAGGACCCACCTGGCCTGCCTTGACTTGAGGCTCTTGGCTGAATGGAGATATTTCAAGTTATGGTCGGTCCAAACCAGGAATGGCTGTTCTGCTCCTTCCAGCCAGTGCCTCCACTACTCCAATGTCATCTTCACCGCCAGGAGGTCTCGGTTGTCAACATCATAGTTCCTCTCCGCAGGATTGAGATGATGGAACAGGAAGGCACAGGGATGAAGCTTCTGGTCCTGGGCAGATCGCTGGAACAGGACAGGATGGCCCCCACTCCAACATCCGAAGCATCCACTTCCACCACAAATTGACACGAGGGGTCTGGGTGGATGAGGATGGGTGCTGTTGTGAACTGATGCTTCAGGTCCACAAAGGCTTTGTCGACAGCTGGAGACCATTTGAACGGTACCTTGGGGGAGGTGAGTGCCGACAGGGGGGCCGGCAGGGTGCTGTAATCCCGAGTGAAACGGCGGTAGAAGTTTGCAAACCCAAGAAACCGTTGCAACTGCACTCTGGACGTTGGTTGAGGCGAATCCACCACTGCTTTCACCACTGATTTGAACTCTTCTCGGCTTTCACAAACAATTGGTTCTCCAGGAGGCGCTGAAGGACCTGTCTGACATGGAATACATGTTCTTGGGCAGATCGGGTATAAGAAAGGACGTCGTCCAGGTAGTCGAACACAAACCGGTTTAGCATGTCCCGAAGGCAAAGGCAAATGGTCAGCCACTCAAACTTCACACCTCTGCTATGAATTCCTCCAAATGACCGCAAATGGCAAATTGTTGTTCACAAACTGCCGTAGTCTGGGGGAGCGCCCTTCCCGTCATTATGGGAATTATATGCGCTATATTCGATCGTTCTGAAGAAAACGAAGATGGCTGTAGTATTATATACCAACTATATTGGTATTAAGCAGTTTGTTGTGTAATGGATCATGATGAACGGATATCAAAACTGTCAGGCATTTTGACGTTCAATGAGGACAGCACCCATTCCCACATTCATGAGTTTCAGTGGAAGAGGCAACTGCAGAGTCCTCGGTTCTTGCAGTTCAACCTCCAGTTACTGCTGGTGATTTGAACACTGACACTGACACTTGACAATGCCTGCCAAAATGGTATACAGTATCATGGTAAATGATCAAATACATAACACAATGTTAAACATTAAGACACCAGATAAAGGGATCTGATTCTGCACTAGACAGAACTCGAAACACCAAAATAGTGTTAGTGCTCCCAGTCCCTGGCAAGGTGTTGCACAATATTTGATTTAGTGCTGTTACAACACACCATGAAATGTTTCAAAACATCTCAGAATTATGTGTTTTGTCTCCTTCAAGTTGGTGGCAGCTCAGTTGTCACTAGTTTACGTGTTACAAATCCCTTCATTTTAACAGTGTAGTCAACACCTCTGCACTCATTTTATTTCCTAAAGTGTCTTAAATCTTTTGTTTGCCCCTATCTTGTCTGTCTACAGTTCAATTCGTATGTCTGTGGAAGGTTGGATAAGTTCTTTGAGAACCCGCTGAAGTTTGACCCAGAGAGGTTCCATCCAGACGCTGCCAAGTAAGTCACACAATACGTTGTCATTGTTTTATTGTTTCTTTACAACATTTGAATTGATTAAAGCAGAACTGAACTCGAGAATCAACTTCTCTCATTGAAAACGGCATATGCTACATTGATATTAGCCAGAAATATTTCTTCCTGTGCCAAAATTGACTAAAAAGTCCAAGTAGGTTAATTTTTGCTAATAAAGTCTGTATCATCCAAAAAGGATTTTTGTGAGTTTTGTGTACAAGAGTTCATCATTACTTACATGGTCGTTGGGTTTTGATTTCGCCCACACACGGACCGAGCGGCGTGGTAACAGGCAGCGACAGCAGGAGCAGTGAAAGGAGGAATGGACATGGGAAGACGTGTTGGATGGCAAAGGTTGTTACACTTGGGAGGAGATACTGGCTGGAAGAGATCGCCTCCCATGGGAACAGGTGGAGGCACTTAGGAGAGCAGAGGCAGCCGGAGATAAGAGCCGGCGATACGAGGGAACACGGTTGGCAAGGAAGCCCGAAAAGCAGACCCAGAAATGTATTGGGGGGGGGGGGGCTCAGGGAGAGAGTGGCAGAGTCAGGAGTCAGACCTGAGCCAACTCTCCCTGTTAATCGTGAGGAGCAGCGATCAAGGACTTCTGGACTTGGGAGGAGATATTGGACGGAAAAGGACCCTGGGCACAGCCTGGTGAATATCGACGCCCCAAAGAAGAACTGGAGGCGGCTAAAGCGGAGAGGCGCTGGTATGAAGAGGCAGCACGGCGACGCGGATGGAAGCCTGAGAGTCGGCCCCAAAAATTTTATTGTAGGGGGGGCTTACAGGGAGTATGGCTATGCCAGGTAGGAGACCTGCTCAAACTCCCTGTGCTTACCGGGGGGCTAAAGAGACCGGGCAGGCACCGTGTTATGCTAGTGAGCGCACAGTGTCTCCAGTGCGGGTGTATATCCCGGTACGGTACATACCAGCTCTTCGTATTAGCCGGGCTAGAGTGGGCATCGAGCCAATTAAGGTTGGGCAGGCTCGGTGCTCAAGAGCTCCAGTGCGCCTGCACGGTCCGGGGGGGGGGGGGGGGGGGGGGGTTCTGTCACGCCTTGGTCTTAGTATTCTGTGTTTTCTTTAATTATTTGTTCAGGCCAGGGTGTGACATGGGCTTATTGTGTTGTCGTATTGCGGTTTTTGTAGGCATTGGGATTGTGGCTGATTAGGGGTGTGTCTAGCATAGGCTTGGCTGCCTGAGGCGGTTCTCAATCAGAGTCAGGTGATTCTCGTTGTCTCTGATTGGGAACCATATTTAGGTAGCCGGGGTTTCACTGTGTATTTTTTGGGTGATTGTTCCTGTCTCTGTAGTATCACCAGATAGGCTGTAATAGGTTTTCGCGTTCCGTTTGTTGTTTTGTATATATATATAGTTATTTCATGTATCATTATTCTTCATTTAAAGACATGAGTAACCACCACGCTGCATTTCGGTCCGACTCTTCTTCAACAGACGAATGCCGTTACAGGTACGGCACAACACACAGACAGTGAGACAGACCTGCCCAGCAGCGCAGGGGATCAGACGTTGATTACATGAGACAACAAGTTATGCATTTTATACTGCACCAAACAACTTAGCTATATGTAAAATTGCCTGACTAAAACCTTGTCGACAAAAATGCCCTAATTAATAACAGCTTTCTTGAGTATCTTAGAATCATTCTGACTATTTTGAGGACACACCCACCTAATTTCTCTTAATGAGCAACAGAAAAATCTGTGCGTTCAGTCACTCTTTAAGAGCTAACAGACATGTTGTGTTTGTTTCTGTCCTGAAGACCCTATTACTGCTACTACCCCTTCTCCCTGGGACCACGCTCATGTCTGGACAGAGCTTCGCACAGGTGAGCAGACTGTCCGTATGAAATACATTGAAACAACTTTATTTGGGATTGTTCTCTGCTGATCCTATTATCCATCCTAGTTAGATTACTCCTGGACTTCTGCCTCCAATATATACTTTTTTTTATAGTTGAGCACACCAGATTTGTCATCCTTTAAAGAGATCTGTTGTTCACAGATGGAGGCCAAGGTAGTGATGGCCAAGCTGCTCCAGAGGTTTGACTTCAGCCTGCTCCCTGGCCAGTCCTTTGACATCCTGGACACTGGGTCTTTGAGACCGTGGAGTGGTGTGTAACATCAGACACAGGACAGACACCCGCAGCCTGACCTGGGACCTGAACATGACTAGCACTTCTCTATAACATACTTGTCTTATTTCTTATACTTCTTAGTGGGGCAAATTACCTTTTTCTTTCAATGAAGCACCTTATTGAATATCTAGCTATTTTTAATGAAAATCGATTTTGAACAATCATTTATTTTTTGTATCAATGGTGAAATAATATCTTAAATATAACGGTTCTTTGTGATGAAGAGTTACTAGGACAGACTTGACATAGGAGTGTTTGTATTTGTACTGATTCCATGTTGTTAATGCACCCTTATCGTGTAGTTACTATGCAGTATACCATTTATCACGTAATATAAAGGTTACTATGCAGTATACCATTTATCACGTAATATAAAGGTTACTATGCAGTATACCATTAATCACATAATATAAAGGTTACTATGCAGTATACCATTTGTCACGTAATATAAAGGTTACTATGCAGTATACCATTTATCACATAATATAAAGGTTACTATGCAGTATACCATTTATCACATAATATAAAGAGATTTATAAAGTATATATTAACTTCTTTGATGAACTTCCTAATCAACATTACCACAATGCCTCTGTTGGAGTGAATTGACTATATTTTAATAAAATAATTGACCAAACATCACTGAGCTCCAGAAGATTAGACTACTTTTGTGCACAATGTCATCGCTGTGAACCTGCAGACAAACCAAGAACATTCATTCTCATGTTTTGTATCTTTCTCGTTTACACCCATATTTATTTTACTAGGCAAGTCAGTTAATTAAGAACAAATTCTTATTTTCAACGGCAGCCTAGGAACAGTGGGTTAACTGCCTTGTTCAGGTGCAAAACGACAGATGTTTTCACAATGTCACCCATCCTAAAAATCTAAGTAGAGCTCTTCCACTTGCTATTCAGTCAACAGGTGTCTAAAATGACCCATCTAGAGGTCATATGGTGCAGCAGGTAGCCTAGTGGCTAGTAACCAAAAGATTGCAAGATCGAATCCCTGAGCTGACTAGGTTAAAGTCAATCAAGTGTGGTATTTATTTTTCTCTGTAGCCTCAGCATTGTTGTTTCTTCATTAATTAGTCCAATGTTTGGACTGGTGTATCCATTGTTGGAATGGGGTCAACATGCCACTGCAAAAGGATGTGTAGACTAAAGCTAACATTTGCGAATAGCATTTAACAGGGCTATGTCATTCAGTTGACTAAAAACAATAGTGCTTCATTGTGTAACTTTAATGACATGTTTATAGACAACAAACAATGCAGTTTTAAGAAAATACCAAACAACAAAAAAGTAAGAGATAAGAAAAACAAATAATTAAAGAGCAGCAGTAAATAACAATAGCGGGCCAATGTGCCACCTGTATTGAGGTAATATGCACATGTAGGTAGAGTTATTAATGTGACTATGCATAGAAAATAAATAATGCAAGTAGTCTGGGTAGCCATTTGATTAGATGTTCAGGAGTCTTATGGCTTGTCCGGTACCACTTGCGTGACATGGTTATAGCAGAGCATGTAGAAATCATAGATGTAATCATGCTGTAGTTTTCAGAATGAACCATTGACTATGTTGTTTGAGAAAAAAATACAAAATAATAGCTAGTGGTCTATTTTCATAATTATTCTGTTTAATTTCTATTCCTGTCTCAAATCAACTGGAACTGACCATTTCAATTGCAGATTGCTATTTTCAAAACATATCATATCAATTTTATTAATTCTATTGATTATTCATGTATTTTCACCTCATAACGTGTGAAGTTCCTCACTGGCCCGTTCATTGCATGGAGTTGGCACGCTCTCCATCTCGCTACCTGCCTGCGTCTTGATTGGCCGTCTTGACCGAGATCCTACTGTACCATTTCAAACCCGAGTCTGCGCTACTCTACAGTCTGCGGAAGCAGGGGAGGACTGTGCAAATTCCCAACGAGCTCCGGGATTCAATCCGCTGCCAAGGCACTCACCAGTCACCACAGGC